>NC_135377.1:77762995-78066942 GCF_049243985.1 Paroedura picta | reverse complement strand
ATGGTGGCCTGACCACATTTTAATAATGGCATGGTTAAATGTTTGCTCTGTCTTCCACTTGTGATGAAGGGCACCAGCCATGCCCTATTAACCCTAATGTTACAGAGCACCTTTCTGTCAGAGTAGCAGGCTCGCCTTCTTCCTCAGGCAGCCTGCTGAATTTCATATCATCGGTATGAGCATTCCAGTCACAACCTTTTCAAGGCCAGGAAGTTGGAAGGGAGGCAACTCACATAGCAAAGCAGAAGAACTGTGTAAAGTCCGAAGACCCAGTTTACCTCCACCACCCTTCCCCCAAACTGCTGCATTCATCAGTGGTAAAGGTAAAGGTATCCCCTGTGCAAGCACCGGGTCCTGTCTGACCCTTGGGGTGACGCCCTCCAGCGTTTTCATGGCAGACTCAATACGGGGTGGTTTGCTAGGGCCTTCCCCAGTCATTACCGTTTTTCATCAGTGGTATAGAGCGCCAATTTTCTTGCTCTCCTGCCACTGCTTGGAAGAGCGGCAGGACATGTTGGGAGATCCCCCACTCCCAACGGGGATTTGGCAGTCCTACTGCAGGGGCTTGAAGCCGTGCCTCCTGAGCATGAAGCACCTGCTGTGCCACTGAGGTACCTGGGCCCTCTTTTTAATTCTGAATCTCATCAGGAGAATCACACCAAGGGGTGTAATAATTACAGGATTGGGCTAGGGCAGGGGAACATGTGTGTTGAGGAGCACTCAATGGCCTTTGTATTCCATTGTAGTCACTGGTTCCAAAGGCATTTTTCCTGTCATTTCAGACTGACCTATTTTAATCACTGGCCGCTAGCAGGATTTATTCACCTGTTTGTGCAGGCCTGCATGCATTGGGTTAGCAAAGCATAATTGATCTGCTTTTGAGGGAAACAGCTTTCTTATGTTTCCTACCTCTTCGTTGTGCTTTTTCCCTGCCATTTTTGCTGCACGATGACTGTTTACGCACTGGGAACTTCACTGCCCCGTCTCCCGTGCAGGAGCACAAATTGGGAGCAGATGAGGCACACCAGGTCAAATGCTCCCCCGTGTGGGTGCAGGAAGAGGTGGGGCAAACAGCCTGGCATGAAACCTCCAGTGCATAAACGGTCAATCTGAGTTACAGTGCTCAACCAATCTAGCACTTCAGTGCTCTAGCAGCACCATTGAGATGCCTTGACCTTTAACTCCAAGGAACATCACAAGTCAAAAACAGTGGGGGAAATGGCACTAATTGAAATGACCAAAGCACATCAGAGGCAGCCCATTAATGGAAGGAAATTTACTGTATCACCTTACCCCAAATCTGACCAACAACTAATAGCATCCAGTTTAGAATCGTTAGGTGAAAATCGTCATTGTCTCTCAGCCAGGGCTACTGTGAGGTCAAGATGGAAGTGGGGAAACCATGTGTGTTCTCCTGAACTTCTTGGAGGGAGGATGTAATATCAGTGTACAAATACAAATACCAATCTTGTGTCAGAATTGAAAGAGCAGATATAGTATTTCTTTGACCCTTCTTATTTTCGTAATTGTTGTCATTACCCCAGCACTATCAGTACACATATCTCTTCACAGAGTAACATAACTCTCAGTTTTAAGAGATAATAGAAGAGATCATAAATTGGGCAATGTCATCTTTAAGAAGGCCCCTTTCAACGGGTGACAATGTAGCATCAGGTCTAGTTGATCTCAGAGGTATCACAATTGCATTACTTTGAAAGGGCTTTGGTGTTCAGGTTGCCAGTCTCCAGTTGGAGCCCAAAGATGATCTGGAATGACAGCTCCTCTCTGGACTACAGAGTTCAGTTCCCATGGAAATAAATGGTTGCTTTGTAGGACATTGTACGCCACTGAAGTCCCACCCTTCCCCAAACCTGTCCTTGCCCTGCTCCACCCCCAGGCTCTCCAGGTGTTTCCCAACCCAGAGCTGGCAATCCTGTTTGGGGTTTATTACAACAATGTACCTAAAACACAGCTAGATATGTGTTGGACTGCCCCCAAGGGATGGCCATTGGCAGTCACATTTAGGTCAGGCGCCATGCTCTTGTAAGAGCTGTTGCAAATAATACACATCGATGAACGTAATCATGCTTGGGGTGCTTATAATTCACCTTTGTACTTACAGGCTCCATGAAATGTTGAAGTGAACTCCACTTAATTTAACAATCAACACTCTCCTTAATTAACTGAGAAGTGCTGTAATTTAGTAGTAAAGGAGAGAATTTCATTAAGATGCCTGATTAGGACAAGAGCCCTAATATTGTTTGATATGTTATACAAATTTGGCTCCTGCTCACCATAAATTATACATATAAACCCATTTCAGTTATGTGAAAGATTTAATTTTAACTAGGGAGAGCTCTACACTCTATTGTGAGTAGTTTAAACCTGAGCTTCCTGTTGAATTGAATTGTTTAAATAAATGACATTGTGCAAGGAATGTTTTTTGTTTGTTTGCTTCAGCCAGAATGTTCTCATTTTTGGTCCAGCTCATACATTTATTTATTTTTTAAATGTATATCCCACCTCATAAGAGATGCCTGCAGCTGTGGGCCACAACTTGTGGCTGGATCATACATGTGGATAGGGAATTGGTTAGAGAACCGCACTCAAAGAGTTGTTGTCAATGGTATTTCATCAGACTGGAGAGAGGTGAGTAGCGGGGTACCTCAGGGCTCGGTGCTTGGCCCAGTACTTTTTAACATATTTATTAATGATCTAGATGAGGGGGTGGAGGGACTACTCATCAAGTTTACAGATGACACCAAATTGGGAGGACTGGCAAATACTCCAGAAGATAGAGACAGACTCTTCTGGAGTATTTGCCAGTCCTCCCAATTTGGTGTCATCTGCAAACTTGATGAGTAGTCTTTCCACCCCCTCATCTAGATCATTAATAAATATGTTTAAAAGTACCGGACCGAGCACTGAGCCCTGAGGTACCCCGCTACTCACCTCCCTCCAGTCTGATGAAACACCATTGACAACATCTCTTTGAGTGCGGTTCTCTAACCAATTCCCTATCCACCTAACTATCTGAAAATCCAGATTGCAGTCCTTCAATTTATCCATCAGAAATATAATCAAATCCTTTCCAAGATCAAAAGCATTGGCATTAATGTATCATGGCTCTTGGGTCAGGAGGAAAAATACATATTAAAATGATTTCACAGAGACCTGAGAACATGAATCTGCAGTTTCCAAACTCAGCTCCTTGTAGCCCTTGCTTTTCTGGATTTTGGGGCATCCTTGTGTCGGGAACCCGCTTGCTAACTGAAAAAACAGGGTGCCCCTTTGAAGAAAACGTCACGCCAGGCCTGGTGAACGATACAACAGGAACAAGCTTTATTTCAGCAACGTGGAGTCCGCTGGTATGGAGTAAGAGCTTCCACCGAACTCCAGGTGGAAGCTCCCTTTTATACAAAACCCACCTCCTTAGGCTGTATTGCCCCACCCAGTACTTGCGGAGGGAACATGCTGATACAATCATGACTCATGCACATATGCGAGGTTTTCCGGGGTTCCTGATGGCCCATTTTCCTGGAACAAAGGGCCATCTCCGGGCCCTTGTCAAAAGGTGGAGGGGGACATTGAGGTTCTTTAGCGGCCATTGCCACCTCAACGATCGGGTGGGGCGCCCAGCTGCCGGCTTGCCTATGATCACCATGCCCTACCTCCGTGATCGCGGGCGCCTCTGATGGCGGGGTTCGGTCCGGTTCCCAAGCCACCAAGGACCGTACCACGACATTCTGCCCCCCCAAAGGTCCATTCTCCAACCCCCCGGGACGGCCAGGATACCGCTTGTGGAAACGTTCAGTGAGTCGGGGCGCAAGGACGTCCGCTGCCCAGACCCATTCCCGGTCCCCCAAAGCGAAGTCCTTCCATTCCACGAGGTACTGCAACTTCCCCCTGTGGAGTCTAGAGTCCAGGATATCCGCCACCTCGTGGTGCTCCCCCCCCGGCAGGACCTCGGGCGCTGGCGGGGAAAACACGGGGTGCCAAACGTCACCGTCCGGAGTTTTTTTTAGAAGGCTCACGTGAAAGACGGGATGGATGTGCCGGAGGTTCTTGGGGAGCTTGAGCTTGACCGAAACTTCGTTGATCGGGGCCAAGACCTCGAAAGGCCCCAAAAACCGAGGGCCTAGCTTCTTGCTGGGCAAATTCAACCGTAGGTTCCGGGTGGAAAGGTAAACTCGATCCCCCGGTCGGATCTCCTCAGCTGGTCGTCTCTTCCGGTCGGCGTCCTCTTTCTGCGCTGCCTTGACTTTGTGGAGCTGCTCCTGCAGCGACTTCCAGCAGCTCCCGGCACGCTTCCCCCACTCGCGAAGGTCGGCCGATTCCCGGGCGGGGACCTCTCCAAGCTCCGGGAAGTGTCTCAGGTCTGTCCCGTAGACGACGGCAAAAGGCGACATCTCCGTGCTGCTGTGGTCTGCGTTGTTGTACGCGAACTCGGCCAGGGGGAGCAGGGGCACCCAGGTGTCTTGATGATAGGAACCGAAACACCGCAAGTACTGCTCCAGTACTTGATTAACCCGCTCGGTCTGCCCGTCCGTCTGGGGGTGGTAAGCGGAGCTCAGCCCTTGCTCGATGCCTAACAGGCGCAGGAAAGCTTGCCAAAACCGGGACACGAATTGTGAGCCCCGATCGGAAATCACCTTGTCCGGCAGCCCGTGCAGTCGGAACACGTGATCCAGGAACATCCGAGCCAACTGTGAAGCACTGGGGACACTGGCGCAAGGAATGAAATGGGCCTGTTTGGAAAATAGATCTACCACCACCCAGATCACCGTTTTCCCCTTGCTGGGAGGCAAGTCTGTTATAAAGTCCATGGAGATCACTGACCACGGCCGGGTCGGGACCTCGAGCGGGTGCAGCAGACCTTTCGGCTTGCCAACCCCCGGCTTGCAGGTCAGGCAGACAGGACAACCACTGACGTAAGCTTTTGTGTCCCGCCGCAGACTGGGCCACCAAAACCGCCGCCGGGCCAACTTCCAGGATTTTACGAAACCGAAGTGCCCGGCGGTCTTAGCATCGTGGCAGAGGCTGAGGGCTTCCCGTCGTAGCCCTTCCGGGACGTAGACAGCCTCCCCCCTCCGCCAGAGACCGGAGTCCAAAATCAAAGAGTCCCGGAGCTCAGCCAGCTCCTCGTCTGTCCCGTAGGCTGCCACTAGGCGGTCTCGGAGCGGGGCGGTCGCCGGGTCGGGCTCCCATTCCTCCCTGGCCCGACGCCTAGTGACGACCCCCCGTCCCAGCTGCTCCTCACCAAACACGGACCTGGTGCAGGGAGCGTACCCCTCCCCATAATGCGGCAGACGGGAGAGGGCGTCCGTGAGGAAATTTTCTTTGCCGGGGATGTGACCAAGCTTGAAATTGTACCGCGAAAAGAACTCCGCCCACCTCATCTGCTTGGCGTTCAGGGATCGCGGTTGCCGGAGCGCCTCCAGATTCTTGTGATCTGTCCAGACCTCGAACGGCTCCTCTGTTTCCTCCAGCCAATGCCGCCATTCGGTGAGGGCGAACTTAATCGCAAACGCCTCCTTCTCCCAGGTAGACCAGTTCCGCTCCGTTTCGGCGAATTTTCGTGAGAGGTAGGCCGCCGGCCTCAGCTGTCCCGCCTTGTCTCGCTGCAGGAGAACCGCCCCGGCTGCTGCGTCGCTGGCGTCGACTTGTACCACCATCGGCTGGGTTGGGTCGACGTGCAGTAGCGTGGGCTCAGACGCGAAAGCTTGCTTGAGGGCCAGGAACGCTGCCTCCGATTTCTCATTCCAGCCGAGCGCTGCGCTGGGCCGCGTGGCGCGAGGACCTCTCCCCTTGGTACCTAGCAAGTCCGTGAGGGGAGCCACTACGGAGGAGTATCTGGGGATGAAGCCTCTAAAAAAGTTAGCAAACCCCAGGAAGCTTTGTAGCTGTTTCCGGGTGCGGGGCCTTTCCCAGGCCAGCACCGCCTGCACCTTCTCGGGGTCCATAGCTATGCCCTGGGCTGAGATGCGGTAGCCCAAATAGTCCAGGGAGGGACGGTGGAATTCGCACTTAGCCAGCTTCACGTATAGGTGGTTTGCCAGCAGGCGCTTTAACACCTCCCTCACCAGGGTCACGTGCTCTTGGGGATCTTGGCTGTAGATCAGGACGTCATCCAAATAAACAACCACCCCCTGAAACAGAAGGTCCTGCAACACCTCATTAATTAGACTCATGAAAACCCCAGGTGCCCCGCTTAAACCGAACGGCATCACTTTAAATTCGAATTGTCCCAATTGACAGTTAAACGCTGTTTTCCACTCATCCCCCTCCCGGATGCGTACCCGGTAGTACGCCTCCCTTAGGTCCAGCTTAGTGAACAGAGTCCCTTTGCCCAGCCGGGCCAGCAAATCCGGGATCAGCGGGAGGGGGTAAGCGTTCCCCGCTGCGATGGCGTTGAGGCCCCGGTAGTCCTGGCACAGCCGTCGGGACCCATCCTTTTTCCGGACGAACAAGACTGGAGCTCCCATGGGACTGGAAGCGGGCCGGATGAAACCTCGGGCCAGATTTTTACCCAAAAACTCCCGGAGGTCCTTGAGCTCACCCTCACTCATCTTGTAGATGCGCCCTTTGGGTAGTACCGCCCCCTCTGGGATGTTGATAGCGCAGTCCGTGCGGCGGTGTGGGGGTAGCTCGTCCGCTTCCCGCTCGCTGAAAACGGCTGCGAGGTCTCGGTACTCTGGCGGGACCTCGGGCTCTGGTTTCTCCTGCTGCGCCGCCGCCGCTCCCCTGGGACGCGCCGCCGTCCTCTTGTGGCTGGAATTCTCGTGGGGGACCCGATGCCGTGCACCCACCGTCAAGTCGAACTTCAGGGTCCCCGCCCGCCAGTCCACCACGGGGTTGTGTTCCTTCAGCCAATCCAGGCCCAACACCGCCCGATATCCCGCTACGGGGACCTGGATCAGCCACCGCAGCTCTTGGTGGTCCCCTATGTGGATGGCGATAGGACCCACCTCCTCCCCGAAAGGTCCCCCCTGAATCGGGCTGCCGTCCATCTGGACGAAAACCAGGGGAACCTTCCGAATGCGCTTCGGTAGCCCCAAAGCCCGGGCTATCTGGGGGTGGACCATGCTGTGGTCGCATCCAGAGTCCAAAAGAGCCTCCCCCACCCAACTTAGTCCGTTCTCCGGGTTCCGGAGCTCTAAAATTACCACATTCGGAGGTCGCGCCTCATGCTGTAGGGGTTTTCCCTCGCACCGCGGGACCTGCTGCCCGGCGCCGTCTACAGCAGGTCCTGGCCGTTTCCCGTCGCCTGGGCGCTTCCCGGTTCGTTGCGGAGGTCCTCCGCCCGGCGTGCCTGCTGGGGGCGTGTCGCACCTCCCCCCTGGGAGAGCCCGCGGTCCTCCCCCCCTTGCCGTTGGCACGCTGCTGCGAAATGTCCTGACCCCCCGCATTTCAGGCACAGACCTTCCCGGCGTCTCCTTTCCCGCTCGGGGTTCGGGGGTCGTTTGGGGCGAGAGTTGTCGGGGCCCGGTCTCGGCGCCTCGGCTGACCCGCCTTTGGCCTCCCGGGGGGGTGCGGCGGCCCAACCCAGGCTGGCTTCCAGCTTGGCGACCACAAAACACCACCCCTCCAGTGTAGACAGATCTTCTTCCGTCCCCTTGATCACGGCCCATTCCCTGAGCTTCGGGTTAAGGCCCTCCCGGAAGTACTCGATTTGGGTCTCCTCGTTCCAGGAGAACACCTTGCCTGCTTCCCTCCGGAAAATGTCTATATAGTCCATAACCCCCCTAGTACCCTGTCGAAGTCCCTTGATCCGACTCTTTGCCTTGTCCTCAGCCTGGGGGTCCTGGAATCGTCGGCGGAGCGCGACCACGAAGTCCTGCAGGTCCCGAGTTGCCGGGTCGCCGTGCTCGGCCAACCCTAGGTACCACTGACCCGCCTTGCCCTGGAGACACGAGGCCACCCCCCAGACCAAGTCCTCGGAGTCCTCATACCGGTCTCCATACCTCCGGGCATGCGTCAGCGCGTGGAGGAGGAACTGCGGGAGGTCGTCCGGCGTCCCGTCGAAACGCGCCTTAAGCTCTGGGGGGGAACGTTTTGGAGAGTAGTCCGACCCCCTCCGGATCCGGGATTCTCGGCGTCCGCCGTCTCGTCCTGCTCCGCTCCACCGGCTACCAACTTGCCCAACGACGCCGTGCCGCTCCCTGCCTTGCACGTCGCTCCTGCGTTGGTCCGGCTCTCGCCGCCCCGTCGGCTCCCCCGCTCCCCCGAGATCCTCTGCTGTCTCGCCTCTCCACTGGCCGTCTCGCCTACTCGGGACTGAAAACTGCTCCGGGTCGGGGTCCGGGGCCCGCTCACCAGTGCCGGGCTCGTCCTCGTCGCTGGAGACGTCCTCACTCGACGCGATCCCCTCCGCCGTTGTATTACCAGTCCCTCCGGGCCCGGCCCGAGCTTGCTCACGGGCTTCAGCTGCCTGCAAGCGCCTGGCCAAGTCCGCCATGGCCCGCCGCAGGTCCTCTAGGGATTCCTCAGGTCTTACCGGGCGAAGCGCCTGCCTCAGCTGGGTGTCCCAGGTTGGGGCCAACCCCCCAGACCTCGGCGCGCTCCCCGCCGTGCTTGGGAACCCCATGGCCCGGCGCCTTCCCTTGGCCGCCGCTGCCGAGGGTCTCGGGGTCCCGGACAGCTGCTCCTGGCCCCCCGATTTTCGGAGGAAATCTCCCGGGGACATTAAACTCATGTTCCCGGGGTTCGTGGGGGTCGAGACCGCCCCGTTGCTTGAAAACGCCATCTCTGGATCCGTCCCGATAAGCGCTCGGATGCGATGCCGAACCTGGAGTTCGGTGGGAAGCTCTTACGATGTCGGGAACCCGCTTGCTAACTGAAAAAACAGGGTGCCCCTTTGAAGAAAACGTCACGCCAGGCCTGGTGAACGATACAACAGGAACAAGCTTTATTTCAGCAACGTGGAGTCCGCTGGTATGGAGTAAGAGCTTCCACCGAACTCCAGGTGGAAGCTCCCTTTTATACAAAACCCACCTCCTTAGGCTGTATTGCCCCACCCAGTACTTGCGGAGGGAACATGCTGATACAATCATGACTCATGCACATATGCGAGGTTTTCCGGGGTTCCTGATGGCCCATTTTCCTGGAACAAAGGGCCATCTCCGGGCCCTTGTCAAAAGGTGGAGGGGGACATTGAGGTTCTTTAGCGGCCATTGCCACCTCAACGATCGGGTGGGGCGCCCAGCTGCCGGCTTGCCTATGATCACCATGCCCTACCTCCGTGATCGCGGGCGCCTCTGATGGCGGGGTTCGGTCCGGTTCCCAAGCCACCAAGGACCGAACCACGACACCTTGTATATTATAAAGTTCTGCCTTTATCTTTATTCTTTGGAATCTTTTTAGGCATGGAAGGCATTACTACTCATAAATGTCTTTCCTTAGAACGTGACTCGTGGCAGGTTCTGTCAAATTCAGGTAGTGGAGAGACTTTGCCCCTTCCTTATATTATTTTGGCCTGCCCTGTCTTTTCTGGTCAGCGTAGATGAACTGCAGGACTGAATTACAAATTACCAAAGCCATGTTTAGTGAGAAAGATCATGTTCTACTGTCCAGTGTTGCCAATGTACTCTTGTCAGTGTTAAGATTTAATACTCTCTACTTGTTAAAATTGTAAATTGTGCATTGATGTTATGGTGTAACTGTCTCACAGGAGACCGTGAGGGCCCCCAAGAGGGGGAGCCTAGGTTCTTGGTTCATCTTGGTTTACTGTGTTGACTATGTTTATGTTTTTTGTGATTTTATTGTATGGGTTTTTTTATTGGGGTTTTTTATCTACTGTAACTCTCCTCGAGCCTCTGGGGAGAGGCAAGTAACAAATCTAATCATAGAATCATAGAGTTGGAAGGGGCCACACAGGCCATCTAGTCCAGCACCCTGCTCAACGCAGGATCAGCCCAGAGCATCCTAAGCATCCAAGCCCAAAATGGCATTTGCCTTTTTTACCGTTGCATCACACTGCCTGCTCATGTTTAGTTTACAATCCACAAATACCCCCAAGGTCTCGTTCACACACAGTGTTACCTAGAAGCATATCCCCCATCCAGTAGGCATGCTTTTCATTTTTCTGACCCAGATGCAGAACTTTACACTTATATTTATTAAATTGCATCTTGTTCTCATTTGCCCATTTTTCCATTGTGTTCAGATCTCGTTGAACTCTGTCTCTATCTTCCGGAGTATTTGCCAGTCCTCCCAATTTGGTGTCATCTGCAAACTTGATGAGTAGTCCCTCCACCCCCTCATCTAGATCATTAATAAATATGTTAATGCATGTATGTTCATCTTTGAATTATGTTCATCTGTATGCATATGAGTTCTGATGCTGTTAAAGGGTACCTATATCGGAGCTCTGTCCCTCTCCCTTCCCTCAGCCATGGACATATGCATGTGAAGCCACAACAGGGAACAGAAGATTCATGGGACTCTTGCCTAGGAGTGTGCGTGTTAAGTGCTGTCAATCTGAGTCTGCTTTATGGTGACTCTATTGATTAATGTCCTCCCCAATGTCCTATCCTTAACAGCCTTGCTCTGGTCTTGCAAATGGAGGGGCCTCGTGGATCGCTTGATGTAGTCAACCCATCTTATGTTAGTCCTCTTCTTTTTCTGCCATCTTCGACTTCCTAGCAGTAATTTTTCCCTGTCTTCTCATAATATGGCCAAACTGTCAGGACTGACTACAAGGCCATCTCAAACTCCATAAATGACGGTTTATTTAGAAATTAGGAGCATGATTACAGTAGTGATTCTTGGCTTGAAAAACCAAACAAATTGACAAAGACAAGTTTTCCTAACAAACCACATACTAAATAAGTTTTCTAGGCCAGCCCATTGGTGACATCATATGACAGGTGTAAATGTCACCGACCCCTCAAAAACTAGGTGGTACCAGGGCAGGCTTCTTGGGGATTTTCTATGGCAGAGACCAGCCCCTGGTTCCCAGGCCGAGCCTGGGCCTTATCAGGTCCCCCAACGTCTTAACTCAAACACAGGCCTTGACGAGAGAGCAGGCCTTGCCATCCCCATGGCAACTATCTGATGGGGTGCTGTGTCTTTTACCTTATAACTAAAAGGATTACATACATGGCTGAATGCATGGCTATGATTATATAAAGAAATATGACTATATTCGCCTTTAAGACCAACAAAGTTTTATTCTAGATGTGAGCATTCATGTGAATGCACACTTCCTCAGACAATGAAATGGGAATCATCACAGCGCAGATATAAGGATAGAGTAAATTAGCAAGAAATTAGTAAAAACATGTTGACTCTTTGTTGCCATGTTCTAAGAAATGTCTGGTGCGCCGCAGCTGCCCCTCCTCTCTGTGCTGTGGCACTGGCCTCCTACGCGCCGCCTCAGGCTTCAGTAATCGCTGAGGCAGCCGAGCCAAGCCGAAGTGCACATCCCTAATCTGTAGTGTGCAGAATTAGTGTGCAAAGCGCAGCTCCCAATTGGCGGCTTAGCCCAGCCTCCCCAGGCCTGGCTGGGGACTCACTGTGCAAACTGAACTGGCAGCCCGCGAGGTGAGTCCTCCGGCCCGGGTCCCCTCCACCTTAAGAAAGGACCAGGGACGCTATGTCAAAGACGTGGCATCCCTGCTCCTTTCCAGCCCTGCGAACACTTCCTATTGGGGGGTGGCCCACCGTAGGTCGAGCCGTTCTCTCAGCCCAAGGAGCAGCCTCGCCGCGTCGCGGGCGCGGGCGCGGCGAGGCTGCTCCTGGGCCCGGAACAAGCCCCCAGGATGTTCCGGGGTGGGGGGGTGGCCACCTTCTCCTGGCCCCAGGAGACCAGCCCACAGCCAGGAGAAGGTCGCGGCCCACTCGCCCCCACGGCCCACACCCCCGGGAAGCCTTCGCCCTGCGAAGGCTTCCCAGGGACTGCCCCCTAGCGCCCATTTTATTCCAAAATAAAATGGGCTTTCTTTCTAGTAACATTATAAAATAGAAATTGTGAGAGCCTCAGCTCAACTCTTACTGGGACTCAGTGGGTTAAACTGATTAGTGTTGGTCATAGGGGGGGAGCTTGGGGGCCAACTGGAAACAGTGGTTTGGGTCGACCTCAACCAAATGCCTGGCGGAGGAGCTCCCTTTTGCAGGCCCTGTGGAACTGTTTAGGTTTATGGAGCTCGTTCCACCAGGTGGGGGCCAGAATGGAGAAAGCTCTGGCCCTGGTTGAGATCAAGCGGGCTTCCTTGGGGCCAGAGACCACCAGGAGGTTGGATGTAGTAGAGCGCAAGGCTCTTTGTGGAGTATAGGTGGAGAGGCGATCCCTCAGGTATACTGGGCCCAGACCGTGTATGGCCTTAAAGGTGATAACCAACACCTTAAGCCTGATCCGGAATTCAATTGGGAGCCAGCGCAGCTGCTGGAGGATGGACCAGATGTGGGACCTCTGAGGTGTTGCTGTGAGGACCCTGGCAGCCGTGTTCTGGACCAGTTGCAGTTTCCGGATCAAGGATAAGGGCAGGCCAGCATAGAGCGAGTTACAGAAGTCCAGCCTAGAGGTGACCGTCACGTGGCTCACTGTGGCCAGGTGTTCTGGGGCCAAGTAGGACACTAGTAGTTTGGCTTGCCAAGGTGGTAAAATGCCAGCTGTGCTACCGTCGTGATCTGAGCCTCCATTGAGAGGGAGGCATCAAGTATCACTCCCAGGTTCCTGGCAGAGTGGGCCACTTTTAGCTGTACTCAATCCAGATTGGGTAGGCGCACTTCCTCACTTGGACCTCTCCTGCCCAGCCACAGGACCTCCGTCTTTGAAGGGTTGAGCTTCAGATGACTCTGCTTGAACAATCTTGTCACTGTTTTCAGGCAGCTGGCTAATGCTCCTGGGGGAGAATCAGGGCAGCCATCCATCAGGAGGAAGAGCAGGGTGTCATCAGCATATTTACAACACTTTTCCCCTTGATAATAAAACTATTCATAATAAAACTATTCTATAAGCAGCTTGATGCATTGATCTGTTTTGCATACTTAAACTCCGCCCATAGGGAAGGTGTTGGCCTTTGTGCCTTGTTTGTATGCCCAACAGTAAAATGGTGCGGTTGGATTACCAGTTGCATTAGGCATATCCTGGCAGGAACTGAGGGGCGGGGACAGGTTTGCCGTAATGAGTGATGTCACTTCTAGTATTAACTGAGACATCATCACATGAGGGGGGCATAACATATTAGGATTCACCCCAAAATCTATGGTTTGCATGGTAGGCAAATCCTAGTGTACGACCCCAATGTGATGATGTCCTACACTATCACTATAGTCAGAGACCTCACCTGATCCCCTTACAGTTTGGCTGCTGATGCTTTGGGCTGATCCTGCGTTGAGCAGGGGGTTGGACTAGATGGCCTGTGGGGCCCCTTTCAACTCTATGGTTCTGTGATTCTATACCAGATCGAGATTAATGGCTCACCTAGCATGTCAATTAGTAAACTTCCTGGAGAAGCTGAAAAGTGAATTTTTAGCCAATACTTGATGGACTGCAACCAGGCTTTAGTCTCCAGTTGTTGTTGACCAAGTGTGAGAGACTTTGATTCTTAATAAGTAAACTCTTTGAATTAAAGTTTCTTTATTAGAAATGCAAGCATCTACTTTGAAGGCATAGTCAGAACTGGCTCACAAATCATAGGGTAGGGAATATAAGGGCTTGATGCTGGTTCCCCCTCCCCTGGAAACTCAAACTAGGCACAGTTCAAAAGAAGTTATAATATGGAGGCATCAAGGGACGGGCAGATGTGGGAACTAGGATGCTTTAGGATGCTTAGGGCTAGTCCTGCGTTGAGCAGGGGGTTGGACTAGATGGCCTGTATGGCCCCTTCCAACTCTATGATTCTATGATTCTATGATTCTATGATCTAAGGGGAAGGAAATAGAGGGCAATAAGGAAGGGGAAGGGAGGGGAGGGGAAGGGAGGGATGTTTGGGGAGCCTGGTATGCATAAAATACAACAGCAGAAAATTAACCTTGAGTTGTCAGACAAAAGCATCTGGGTTTCATCAGGGGATACATCTGGTTAGATGGACACACAAAATCACAGCGGAGATAATAATGGGTGTTTCTGACGCCCAGTTCAGGAATTATAGTAGGACTAGATTTAAAGCCCATCTTACTGTGAGATAAAATGGGCGCTAGCAGGGGGAAAGGCAGGGGCGCGGGGAATGTCTGGGCAGGTGGCGGCATTGGGGACCGATCCGGGCATTGGGGCAACTGAGGGGACGGAGAGTGGGCACCGGAGGCGGCAGGGGTCTTACCTGGAGCCGCGCCAGTGGACTGCTCGTGCTCCCGCGGCGATGGGGTGGCGGCGGCGGGTGGCTGTGCAGGCCGCTCGCGTCCGCCTGTCCCGGGCGCAAGGCGCCATGTTTGTTAGGGCGGTAGCTAGTGGCAGGACGGCGATGTTAGCGCGGGGTGGCTGCTGACGGTGGGGTGGTGCAGGGGCGTGGCCACAGTCGCCTGTCACCGGAGTGAAGTGTTGTCTCGGTGGGCCATCAAGAAAGGCGTGGCGGCGGGTGGCTGCGGAGGCCGGTGGCGGGCGCGCGGCCCGGCTGGGAGGTGCCATGTTGTAGCTCGGCGCTGCTGGCGACAGGACGGCGACGGGTGTTGCCATGGGGCCCTCCTGGGCGTCGGGGCAGGCAGGGATCGTCGCCGTGGACACGGCCAGGATGTAATGGCGGCTGCGGGCTGCGGGACGCGGGCGAAGTGGGAGGTGGGCAGTTCGTGAAGCAGGGCGTGGCTCCCGCATCGTTCGGCAGCGTGCGAAGGTGGCCAGCGACGTCGTTTCCCCCCAATGGCCATGGTCCCCGGGGGTGGGTAAGGAGCAGGGACGCCGCATCTTTGACGCGGCGTCCTTGCTCCTTTCCGAAGATGGAGGAATGGCAGAGCCGGAGGACTTGCTGAGTCCCCGGCCAGTCAGGCGAGGCCCTGGATGGACACTCGGAGGGACCAATCAGGAGCCTCTTCGCCCTAACTCCTCCCCGACAGGGCTTACTCTTTTATTTAGTCCGTGGTGCCCATGCCACGGGACGTTTAAAGACTAGCTGCAAAGCCTATTCATAAAAACAAGCTTTGCAGGGCCCTTCCCCAGGCCCTCACGGGACGACAGGCTCCCTGGGCCGTGGCAAGCGCTCTCAGCGCTGTGAGAGCGCTTCCCGTGGACCAGGCAAAGGAGGCTTCCCTCACCCTCCTCCAGCAGGCTCCCCAGGCCTCCCTTCCCTGGGCCGTGGGAAGTGCTCTCACAGCGGCGAGAGTGCCTCCCACGGCCTGGGGAGCCTGCCAGGGGGAGGGGGAGGGGGAGGCTCCCTTCCCTGGGCTGCAGCGAGAGTACTTCCCGCGGCCCAGGGAAGGGAGCCTCGCTCCAGCAGGCTCCCCATTTTCTGCGGCCTAAGCAAGGGAGGCTCCTTGCTGGCAGGGGCTCATGGGAATTCTAGTCCATGAACATCTGGAGGACCGCAGGTTGACTACCCCTGAACTAAACAAATGGGGAGGGGGGGAATCAGACTGGATCAAACCAAAAGTGTTGCCGAAGTTCTACTCAGATGTGAGTATATAACTTGGCTTTTCTAAAGAAACAAAAAATAGTGATGCAGCCTGAGTTCTCACATTGATATCAACTGTTTGTTTTCTTAACCACTTCTCAAAATATAAACCTATCTTCCCCCATATGTTAATTTGATTTCCCCCTTAACAGGATTATCATTCAGTGCTATGGTAAAATGATGTGAAATGATATTTTCAGAAGATTTGTCATGAGAACTAACTGAGCCTGGGTGTATCAGAAGAGAAATATAATTGAACAAGGGTGTCCAATTTCCCCTGCAATCATTCCCCGTGTATCATAGGATTCTAGTGTGGGTGTCACTCGCTCATTGTGGGACTGTGCATAGTGCTTGGAAGCACTGAGACACACTTCAAAACTTAATAAGCTGCAAGACGCCACTGGGCTTGCCAAAAGAAACTAAATTGAAAAGGAGGGAGGCCGTACACCAGACACGGGGATTGTATCAAATAAGTAATTTCATGACTCATCCCAGACTTATCCCCATTACAGTTGTTAGAAGCAGCCTCACTTGCCTAAAGTGGCCTTTTTGCTCAATGCCTTTTCCAGCACTTTACAGTGTGCCCATGTTCCCATCGAGGGTTATCAACTGCGGGGGGGGGGGGGGGGGGCTAGCTTCAATCTTTTCATGGCTAATGTGTGCCGCTCAAGACAAAGGAGCAGGGGACAGCAAAACAATTGGCGGCCTTTGGCTGATCGGAATCAGGCGCTCTGCTTGCACCTCCTGTATTTCCCCCCAGAATCCAACCCTGCGGTGGTGCGTCCCGCCTTACCTCCCTCCAATTCTGGTCACTTTAAGTTGGTGGTAGCAAGGGCCATCAACTAGAGCCAGTTTGGTGTAGTGTTTGGGAGTGCAGACTTCTAATCTGGCATGCCAAGTTCGATCCTTGCTCTCCCACATGAAACCAGCTGGGTGACCTTGGGCTCTCCACGGTGCTGATAAAACTGTTCTGACCGAGCAGGAATATCAGCGCTCTCTCAGCCTCCCCTCCCTCACAGGGTGTCTGTTGTTGGGAGAGGAAAGGGAAGGCGACTGTAAGCCGCTTTGAGCCTCCTTCGGGTAGGGAAAAGCGGCATATAAGAACCAACTCTTCTTCTTCTAACAGTTGATTGATAGTGACCTCATAGGATTTAGGAGGCAAGAGACATTCAGAGGTGATTTGCCATGCCCTGCAGCAACTTTGGACTTCTTTCATGGTCTCCCACCAGGACATATCCTGCTTAACTTCCAAAATCTGACAAGACTGGGCTAGCCAAGGCCATCCAGGTGGGGGGGGGGGCTTCCTTAGCCTTCTGCTGACTGTCTTTCAAGGAGTCACTAGGCACTAGGCTGCCATCGATCCCAGAAAGGCCAGGTAAATCCCATGAGAGTGAGTAAACCTGCAGGACTTCCTGTGTGGGCGTCACTTTATCTTCCAGAGGGGGCGGGGGTAGTCAGTCAATTGGCCCCTTGGCTCCTGACTGACGAATCGGCAGGCACAAAGCGCCTGCTGTTCCTTCCCTCCCACGTCAGCCGCCTTGCCACACCACGCCCAGTGGACCCTTCACCCCTCTCCTTACCCCGTGCCCTGAATCCTTTCACTACACTTTCCTTTTCCCTGTACCTGTACCTGTTTCTGCTTCCTTCCTTCCTTCCTTCCTTCCTTCCTTCCTTCCTTCCTTCCTTCCTTCCTTCCTTCCTTCCTTCCTTCCTTCCTTCCTCCATTTATCTCTCTCCTTTCTGCCTCTCTCTCCTCTTCTAGCCCTCTTCTAGCCCTTCCTACTATCCACCTGTCCACCCATCCCTTTCTCTACCCGCGCTGCACCGAAGGGGGGGGGGGGAGAGCCTGCCACACCCACTCACTACCCGCTAGCGCCTGCTGTATTGTTTCTAAAGCGGGCTTACTTTCTAGTTCTACCATATTTCACCCATATTCTAAGGGTGGAAGTTTATATTGGGAGATTTGGCTAATAGAGCAGAGTTTTGCCCAGTCATAGAAGTGTGACACCAAATATGGGGAACTTTCATTTATTGTTTCTTTGTTGATTTATAGACCACCCCTCTCCAAGCAGTGTTAAAGTCAGAATATAAAAACTATAATAATAAATAACCGTTAAAACTCACATTCAGGTTGTGGTCAACAGAAGAGAAAGAAGCCTAACCTAAGGAGTTCTTTCCCTAACACAAAGGGCCAGTGTCTTTGACATCAGGTGCGTGGGAGGATGAGGGCCTTGTCTATACAGGAGAGCCCTGGATGTGTCTTCATGGAAGGCCATGTGAAATGAGTGAGAGGACAAAGCGAGAGGGCTTCCCCCAGGTGAAGACAAAGAGAGGCATCATCCCATCCATGGAGATAACATCTAGACACATTTATAGCACATCCCCCCTTCCCAATGTTGAGTCACTCACTCCAGCAGTTTGCTTGTGCAACTTTGCTGTAATTTTAGTATCAAGCAAGGATGGTTTTATTTTTAAATAAGATATTTTTAATTGAGTTGAGTTTGACCCTTGGTCATTTTACTTCCCAGCATTTTGCTGACCCAGTTTGTAGATTTTGTGATGACTTTGTTTATGCTTTGATTTTTGCTTGGTCTTTCTGCTGCTGGAGTGTTGATTACTTGGTGTAGTGGTTAGGAGTGCGGACTTCTAATCTGGTGAGCCAGGTTCGATTCCATGCTCCCCAGCTGGGTGACCTTGGGCTCATCACAGCACTGATACAGTTGTTCTGACTGAGCAGTAATATCAGGGCTCTCTCAGCCTCACCCACCTCACAGGGTGTCTGTTATGGGGAGAGGAAAGGGAAGCCACTTTGAGACTCCTTCTGGTAGGGAAAAGCGGCATCTAAGAACCAACTCTTCTTCTTCTTCAGTAATCTCAGGGCTCTCTCAGCCTCACCTCCCTCACAGGGTGTGTGTTGGGGGGGGGGGAGTATGGAAGGCAAATATAAGCCGCTTTGAGACTCCTTCGGGTAGAGAAAAGCAGCATATAAGAACCAACTCTTCTTCTACTTCTTCTTTGTCTTCTTGTGGAGCTTTTTGTGTATGGAAATTTTATGACTTTATTCTGTTCTCTGTTGACTTTAAATCACCATTAGCATTGATGACTTTATATTGTTTCAAAAGTGCTTGAAATCACCTCAGGAGGTTCTCTGGAAAGAAGCCTAGGAAGTAAATTTAAAAGTATTTTTATTTATTTCATTTATTAATTTAATTTATTGACTGCCACTACTGGACCAGGCTGGCTTGTGATAATTTACAATAAAAGTACCCAATAAAACAGTAGATTGGGGAGAAATAGAGCAGATTGTTTCAGCGATAGATATGTGCCTGCTTAGGCTATACTGTGTATGTTACCTCAATATGGCTATAGAACTCTATGTTTGCTATGTTAAAAGCTTTCCATATGTTTTCCTCACAGTTTGCAATAGCTCAGTCTCTCTGAGAACCTTCAGGTACATCTCTGAATGTGTTCATCGTCTCATTGCTAATTTTAGTTCTCAGCTCAACCCTGGTAGGAGAAGTGTGAATTTCATGAAGATTTGCACATGCCACAAAAATATACGTGTCTCTCTCTCCCACTCTGTTTCATTGATACTTTCAGGAGGCACTTAAGAGATGCAAACATTTTTGTCCAGAGGATTCCGTTGGGTGTTTAAAGAGAAAACTGGTGTAAAAATGCTTCAGTCCACAGTCATCAAGTGTAAGCATTCTTTGACTGCCTGTGAGCCTAAATGATCAGTGACGGGCTTAGAAAAGTCTCTTAACTTGATTTTTAGCCTGATGTAGATGCCCATCAACATATAGTGAGGTGGCTTTATTTCTGAAGGCATCTCGATGGAAGGGGTTTTTAAAAGGCATGCAAGCAATGGCCTTTCAGATTACAAAAATTGGTATTAAGGGAGCTCTTGGTCATGGCAACAAGGGAAAGAAACTGCTGCCCATTTTTTAGGCAGAAGACTGGAAGATTTCCGTGATACCTTCCACAGTGTCCCAAACAATTTCCTGATCAACAATCAAAGTTTGTGAACATTTGGCACTAAGTTATCAGGTTGGCCAGGTTGGCCACGCTGGGGGTGGGGGTGGGGGTGGGGGTGGGGATGGGGATGGGGGTGAGGGTGAGGGTGGGGGTGAGGGTGGGGGTGGGGGTGAGAGTGGGGGTGAGGGTGGGGGTGAAGGTGGGGTTTTACCAGCTTCAGGTTGGGAAACTCCTGAAGGTTTAGGAATAGGGAGAGATGGGGTATACCATAGAGTCCATCCTCAAAGCAATCCATTTTCTAGGGGCACTGATCTCTGTAGTCTGGAGATAAGCTGTAATTCCAGGGGGCCCTCAGTTCTCACCTGGAGGCTGGCACCCCTACAAAATATTGCCATAGCAGGGGGTGAGGGAGAGAAAGTGACATTAACCCCGCTTAGTCTGTGTTTCACCTTCATTGAAAGTGTGGCTTTTGAGAAGAGTTTGGAAAGGTGGAAACAATAAGGTCTCTACAAAAAGGGACAATCAAGAGGAACGGATGAAGGGCCGTTTAAGAGGATATGAGGTCTTAAGAGAAGTGAAAGCGTTGAGGGAACAGTTGATTTGCTTGAACCCACAGCTTCCCTTCTCTTTAAACTACTTATCAACAGCAGGTGTGGGCACACAAACCAACTAAATGGTATTGTTTGGATATCTTGACCCTTCAAAATATTTCCTGATGTTCCCAAATTCAAATATTGGTTTATGGTATTGGGATTCAGGAAATTTGGGAAATTTGGGGCAGGCTTGGGATCTGCTGTGCTGTTTGGTTTGAATAACCAATCCTGTGCTGGCCCCCATTACAGCTGAGTTTAAACTGAGTCGCAAGGGGAGCCAGTCCCAGTCCAAGCAGCTCTGAGCTGGCAGTTCCTGCCACCTGGGCCAATCTGGGCCTCATTTTTGCTTCCACCCCCTCCAAATGGAGGGAAGTGAAATGGACTGCTGAAATGGCTTGCAGGGCAGGCATGCCGAGGCATGGACGCATCAAGCTGCTTGGTTTAAATGGCTGGCAGCCATTCCAGCAGTATGTTTTGCTTCCCCATGGTTGGGGGAGAGCAAAATGGGCAGCTGGTTGGTATAGCTGAATGTATCTAAATAAAAGCCAGAGGGAATTTGCTTTTCTTTGGACCAGCTATACTAATAGCCAAAACAGATCAGAACATTTGTACTCAGGTTAGAAAATGCAAGTTATTTTTTCAGTTTGTGTGAACCAAATGACACTATCAAGAGTAAAAATAATGAACTGGGAAGGGTGGGTCCCAGTGAAGAAACAAATATAGAATAATACAGACAAACTGATGGCACCACAAGCTAATGTAATATATATATACCTTTATTGGCATAACAATATATACCTTATATAACAATAGGTAAAGGTAAAGGTATCCCCTGTGCAAGCACCGGGTCATGTCTGACCCTTGGGGTGACGCCCTCTAGCGTTTTCATGGCAGACTCAATACGGGGTGGTTTGCCAGTGCCTTCCCCAGTCATTACCGTTTACCCCCCAGCAGCAAGCTGGGTACTCATTTTACCGACCTCGGAAGGATGGAAGGCTGAGTCAACCTTGAGCCGGCTGCTGGGATTGAACTCCCAGCCTCATGGGCAAAGCTTTCAGACAGCTGCCTTACCACTCTGCGCCACAAGAGGCTCTTATATAACAATATATACCTTTATTGGCATAACAATAAGAGGCAAGTACAGCCAAGCAGGGGGAAATTATAATAGAGTAAAATAAGCTAATATTATAGACTAAAATACAGTAAAATCAACTGATTAAAACATCTTAATTCTAGTTTGATAAACAGCCATTAAAAATTCAGCTACACGCAATGTGGTCTCTGCAGAAAGATCATTAAGCAGAAACTGGAGTGTAGCTTCATCATTTACCAGACCTCTGGGACAAAGTAGAGGATCCAGAAGTTTTCTGCGAAGACTCACATGAAGTTCACAATCTAAAATAATACGTGAGGTTGAATCGGGACAGTTCGCAGAACACGGACACAATCTTTCCCTCCTTGGGGCATGCTGGTATCTTCCTGCAAGGACGCTTGAGGGAAGACAATTCATTTTTGCCAGCATGAAGACTCTACGAAGGGCTGGACTAGTAAGATTATAAAAATAATAAACAATTTCCCCTCGATTTAATCGAATCTCCAGAGCAGCAGGAGAACATACACAGGGTTGTGCTGGAAACATTTTGGACTGTTCGGCCGACACTAATCTTTGTTTCAAAAATTTAAAAATTTCAGACTCATTAAACATAAGAAAAAAGTCTGTTGAAAATCCTAGTTCTACAATTTTAGCTTCAATTTTAGCTATTGTATGACCTTATACTCTGTCAGGAGATTCCTTAATAAGTTGAAGTTGGTCCTTAAATATAAAAACCATCCCTTGAAAAAGCTGTAGGCGAAACGCGTCGGGGCTTGGGTGAAATAAGAATAAAAGAATTACTGAAACTGAAGAGAGACGACTCTATATAAGTCCAACTTTGATATTTTATTGCCATATTGGTTTCCCAGGGCATCTGTATTATTCACTATCAAGAGTGGCAATTTATGTAAGGATGACTAGTAGCTTAAGCCCTTTGTAGCTGAAAATGCAACGGGCGCTAGCATGGTGTTAGGGTGGAGTGGGATGCTTGGAAGGGTTGGGTTGGAAGGAAGGAAGGAAGGAGACAAAGAAAAGAAGAAAGAATGAGGAGTTTAAACTGGGAGGAAGTAATTAAGAGAGGGAAAGAAGAGGAGGGAGAAACAGATGGGAGGCAGGCAGGTTCCCCCCGCCCCCTCCCACCCGACCCCGCAGCTTCAGAGTGGCCAAAGGAGTCGGGCTTTTGCCCGGCTCCTTTGACCACCGCTGCCCTGAAGCCTCCCCTGGCCGCCCCCCTCCCCCCAAGTCTGCGGCTTCAGTGGCGGGTTTGGAGCAAGCCCGGCACGTCTGGGAAGCACCGGGTCTGCTCCGAGGCTGGGGCTGAAGCCTGCCCCAGCTGCCCCCCTCCCCACCTAGTCTGGGACGAGTTCAGGGGCCAATCGGGATCTGTGTGCTGCGCGGCTCCCAATTGGCCCCTTGGCCCCAGACTGACACCCGAAGGGGCCAATCGGAAGCTGATTGGCTCCTTCGAGTTTTTACCCCGGACTCCCCTTTCTCCACCCACTTATCCCTTACTCTTTTTTTTCCTGCCAGGCCTCCTCTAGCACTTTTGGTGGTATCCTTCCACATTGCAGGACTCCCGTCACTTCTCTTTGTTTGAAAGGAGAGCAAAACTATTCCCTAGCTGAGCAAGCTTCTCACTAGACGTAAGCCTCTTACAGCTTAAGTGTGAACGTTGGCCCACTTGTCAGCTTTGAGGGAGCTTTACGGCTGTTATGAAAGAGCTATAAATTAAGGGAGATCCAAGATAAACCCTGGAGTTGCATGCAGCTGAAGGGGAGAGAGGCTGGCAGCTTAAAGAGAGGACTTGTAACATTTTCTCTGAGCATTTCCAATCAATATGTCAGTCATTGGAAAATGCCAGCACCAGTGTCAATATTTCATGATGTCAGCTGTCAAATGATCCCACATGCTACTTAGGCTTGAAAACGTTTTTGTTTTGCTTCATCTTTTATTCAACTAAAATTAATTTTCTTTCATCAGCATAGTGGAAATTTGCTTATCTATTGAAGGATATTAAATTAGGGTTGCCAAACTCCAGGTGGTGCCTGGAGAACTGGAATTATGGCTCCCCTCTCAACTGCAGAGAAAATGGATGCTTCGGAGAGTGAGCTCCATGGCGTTATCCTTCCCACGCCCCACTCCCAAATCTCTAGGACTTTCCCAGGATAGAGTTGGCAAACCTGTTTTAAATGCTTTTTTCTTCTTTGAGGGAACCAATTCAAGCCCCCATCCCAAATTCCCCGGTTCCAAATAAAATAAATCTATCCAGGGACCAGTTCTGGCAAGCAGATCTTTCCCAAGCTGTGAGCCCTGAACGAAGAGTTGAAGCCCAACAGCCCTTTGCTTCGTGCCACAGATCCCGGTGTGGTTAAATAGCCGCAGAAAGAGGCAAAATCTGCCCAGATGGGTTTTAGCTGCTGCTCCCCTTCTGCATCTTGTCTTCCTCATTTATGTAATCGAACATGGTTAGGGATGCCAGAGCCCACCTCTCTGCCAACAGTCAGCTGGCTGGTATGGGGACCTTATCTCCCCAAAGAAGGGAGGAGCACCAGGCATTTGAGGGACGTAGATATGTCAAGGAAGTCAGTGACACTGTTGTTGTTTTTTTTAGCAAAAACTCCCCCCCAACCAGATGCCCACTGTGTGCTCACACAATGAAGTCATGTGGGCGTGTCAATAAAACATGGGATAAACTCCCCGTAAGCCCACCTCCCCCATCCCTAGTCGGCTGCCCAGGAAAACCTGGCAACCCCAGATATGGCTGGTGGAATAATCCATTTCTACTCATTGCTGAAATGTAAAAGTAGACACGTTGTTAGCAAGTGGATCTGAGCCAACAAAAAGGCATGGGAAGCCTCCTCCACTCGGGACCCCCACCTGGTGAGTGGGGCAGAGACTGCCCGCGGCTTCCCGCAGCCCTGGGAACACGGCCAACACATCTGCGACACGTCCAGCGTACTCCCCAGGCTGTGGGAGGTGGGGCGATAGCCAGGGAGAGGGATGGGCGCAGGAGGGTTCCATGGGCAACGCATCTGTGATGCGTCGGGCATTCTTCCAGGGCGGCAGGAAGCCTCCCACAGCTGCCCCATTCCCTGGCGTTCGGGCGGACTCCTGCAGCACTGGGCGCACGTTCGACCCATCAGCGGCTCGTTGGCCGTGCTCCCAGGGCTGCGGGAAGCCGCGGGCAGTCTCTGCCCCACTCGCCAGGCGGGGGACCCGAGCGGAGGAGGCTTCCTTCTAGCGCCTGCTGTCTTGCAGCCACAGCGGGCTTAACCTCTAGTATGGTTATAATGCAAGAGATCTTTTCTTCGGCAAGCTGTAGCCTTATCAAATGTCATTTTTAAATAGGCAACCGAGGCTGCTTTATTGATTTACTGCATAATACCCTGAGGAGTAGGCTCCGGGGAATGGCAGAGGACAGGAAGGCCTGGAGGATCATTGTCCAGTGGGTCGCGATGGGTCGGACACGACTTCGCACCTAACAAGAACAATAAGCCTGAGGAGTGGTGTATGTGGCACTTCCTGCTCCCGAGACTACAAAAGTAGCTTCTCTGTAGCACACAAGTAATGGCTTGCCGCGGCCGTCTACCTCTGATCAGGCCCATTGTGGGGCTGTTCTTTGACAGTTTATCAGGCTGGCAAAGCAGAGGGGTCTTCCCTGTCTTCCCCGATCTTTTCTTCGGCAAGCTGTAGCCTTATCAAATGTCATTTTTAAAGAGATGAATCGGTGTAACCTCTAGTGACAAGAATTTGTTTTAGGGTTCTTGCCCCTTTTGATAATCTTCAATATTAGTGCAATTTCTCCTAATTCTCAAAAATGTTCAATTGTTCTTTATATGGGTTAGATGAAAACTATCAAGACTTTTAAAGGAAACCCAACCTGCAAGGCTTTTTGTATGTGTTTGACCATATCCAAGTACTTTTTTTTGAACACGACATCCCACACCGAGCCTGCCGCCAGCACCATCTGCCCAATGGGCCCACACCCACCTTCAGGTACAACCTCCGCTGCCCTGGCCCCACCCACGGCCACCACCTCTGCACCCACAGGTCTCCCGCCCCACCAACGTGGCTCCTGGGAGGGGGCTGGGGATCCGGGAGAACTCTCCGCAGCTCTGCCACCTTCCCTCCTAACCCCCCCCCCCGCCCTGTCACTAGCAACCACTGCATTTGAACTGCAGCGGGCTTGGAGACTCGTATAGATATAAATCTTAGAAAAGGATTCCTTTCTGAATATACAGATGTCTCCTCAAATTGACCCATATACAAATTAGCCATTTCGGAAGCTATAGAGCAGGGGTAGTCAAACTGCGGCCCTCCAGATGTCCATGGACTACAATTCCCAGGAGCCCCCTGGCAGGGGGCTCCTGGGAATTGTAGTCCATGGACATCTGGAGGGCCGCAGTTTGACTACCCCTGCTCTAGAGGAATCCACGGCAATTCCTTGAATCTGCCCTCCCAAATACTGTCATTAAATGAAAATTCTTGGTTAGTATCAATTCAGCAAGTGCCACAAGAAAAAACGAAGGTGGGTGTCTCTTCATCAGTGCATTTTCTATAGCTGATAGTGCTTCTTGTTGTGGGATGTTTGTATACAGGGAGACCACATCTAAATTTACTTGAGAAAACAGTGTGGTGGTGATTATGAACAGAAAAATAGATACTCAGGAAAAAAGGGTGCCCCCCCCCACATTCCTCCACTGTGAAGCTCTTTGGGTTTTTAGAAAAACGTTGAGCAGTTGGTGCACTTAAACTGTGTGTCGGCCCTCCCTTCTCGACTTCCCTGTTTCGTTTTTAGTCCAGGCTGGGTTTTTTGGCCAGCTAAGAGAGAACCATTGTCCATTTCTCCATAGACCAAAGCTGAGGTCTCCTGCCATGACAGCTTAATTAAGTTCTCAAGTGTTCCATGCAAGCAGGGCTTGAGAGGATGCTTGGCTAGGGTTGCCATCCTCCATTTGGCGGCTGGAGATCTCCTGGGATTACCACTAATCTCCAGGCAACAGAAATCAGTTCACCCAGAATAAATGGTTGTTTTGGAGGGTGGGCTCCATGGTATTGCCCCCCACTGAAGTCACTCCTCAAGACCTCCTCAAATCTTGCCTTCAGGGTCCATTTTCATCCCCAGACCTCTCAACCTGGAGCTGGCAGCCCAGGCCCTGCCCTTTCTAAGCTTGCCTGTCCTTTGGCCGGCCTCCCTTTGCTGTGGGCTAGGCTGTCAGAGGACGGCTGGGAACATGAGCAAGAAGAAGGACCGGATAGTGAAGCAGCCAGGAAGGCCCCGCAGCTCAAGGCAGCTGTAGCAAGTGGCAGAGTGGGCGGTGGCCTGAGGGGCTGGGTTCTGCAGGGGGGAGAGGAGGCACTCACGGGGGGGGGAGGACTGAGGAGAGAGAAGAGGGGCTTTCACACATGCTAAGGAGCTTTACAACTGGATTTTGCTGTGTGAAATGGCACAATCTGCTTGCAAGTGGTCACTGAAGTGGATTGAAAGTGTGATATTTAGCAAGTCTGAAAGTACCCACGAATGCACAGTCAGTGAACACCGGAGTCTGTATTGTTTTACTTGACCAGTTTATAAAACTGGCTCAAGGTGGTTCATAACGAAGATAATAAAATGAAAACAGGAAGAAGCATCCATTAAAAACAACTTGGTAAAAACACAACAGCCCAAAATGATGAAAGCAAAAGCAGGATTGCCTGGTTTTGGCTACAACTTAACAGCAAGTCAAGAGCAACTTTGCTGGGGTGGGGGTTTGAGGAGGAAGTGGGGCATCCATTTTCATTTGATTCTGAGAAGCCACCCCCCTTTTTGGCTGCTGGCATATCATGCTGCAAACCCCTTGTGGATCCTGCTCAATCAACAGAGCTTTTCCCTTCCTCCCTCAAGCTGCAGTCCAGAGTGTCCCCTGCTCTGAGCTTTGGGGGGAACCCTCTCCCCACTGAGTTGATGTGGAAGGTCTGCATTGGGGATAGAATCAGAAAAACTTCCTCTTTTGCTAGGAGAATTCCTCTTGCACAGGCTCAGAATGGCTGTCGATTGCTCCTCATTCTGAATGCAGCACGAATGCTGGCTTGTGCTTTTGTAATCAATATCACCTAGAATCTGTAAACTGCTCCCGTGGGAGTGGTAAAAATAAAAGAGTAAGGGGTAAGTGGGTGGAGAAAGGGGCAGGGCAAGTCCGGGATAAAAACTCGAAGGGGCCAATCGGGAGCCATGCTTCACCCGTCCCAGACTCAGCCCTTTGGCCCGTCCCAGACTCGGCAGGGAGGAGGCCGAGCGAGCAGGCTTCAGTGTGGGGCTCTGAAGCCACCAGCTTGGTGGGGGAGGGAGGGGGGCAGCCGGGCATGGCAGGCTTCAGCACGGGCCTCAGAGAAGGCCTGCACTGAATCCAGCGGCTCGGGGGAGAGGGAGAGGGGCGGCCGGGTGTGGCTGGCTTCAGTGTGGGCCTCGGAGCCCTGTGCTGAAGGCGGAAGCTCGGGGTGGTGGTGAGGGGGCAGCGAGGTGGGGCAGGCTTCAGCGTGGGCCCGGCTCTGCTCCCTGCAAGCTCGTCCCCATGCCACAGACTCCTGCGAACCACCTTGACCCCTGGAAGACTCACCTGGTAAGCACGGGCATCGCCCCTGGGCCCCTGCCCTGCTGGCCCGTCTTCAACGACTGCAATTGCCTATATTTTCAGAATGAAATAATGAGACAAGATGGAATCAGATGACCCAGGTTAATTCGTAAACTATTTAACTATTAATGTTTAAGCCATTTTGTCAACAAATAATGTTCACAAGAGAAATCTTTAGACAAGAGAATCACAGAACCATAGAGTTGGAAGGGGCCATACAGGCCATCTAGTCCAACCCCCTGCTCAACGCAGAATCATCACTAAGCATCCTAAAGCATCCAAGAAAAGTGTGTATCCAACCTTTGCTTGAAGACTTCCAGTGAGGGGGAGCTCACCACCTCCTTAGGCAGCCTATTCCACTGCTGAACTACTCTGACTGTGAAAAATTCTTCCCTGATATCTAGGCTATATTGTTGTACTTGAAGTTTAAACCCATTACTGCGTGTCCTCTCCTCTGCAGCCAACAGAAACAGCATCCTGCCCTCCTCCAAGTGACAACCTTTCAAATACTTAAAGAGTGCTATCATGTCCCCTCTCAACCTCCTTTTCTCCAGGCTGAACATTCCCAAGTCCCTCAACCTATCTTCATAGTGCTTGGTCCCTTGGCCTCAGATCATCTTCGTCGCTCTCCTCTGTACCCTTTCAATTTTATCTATGTCCTTCTTGAAATGAGGCCTCCAGAGCTGCACACAGTACTCCAGGTGTGGTCTGACCAGTGCCGTACACAATGGGACTATGACATCTTGTGATTTTGATGTGATGCCCCTGTTGATACAGCCCAAAATGGCATTTGCCTTTTTTACCGTTGCATCACACTGCCTGCTCATGTTTAGTTTACAATCCACAAGTACCTCAAGGTCTCGTTCACACACAGTGTTACCTAGAAGCGTATCCCCCATCCAGTAGGCATGCTTTTCATTTTTCTGACCCAGATGCAGAACTTTACACTTATCTTTATCAAATTGCATCTTGTTCTCATTTGCCCATTTTTCCATTGCGTTCAGATCTCGTTGAAGTCTGTCTCTATCTTCTGGAGTATTTGCCAGTCCTCCCAATTTGGTGTCATCTGCAAACTTGATGAGTAGTCCCTCCACCCCCTCATCTAGATCATTAATAAATATGTTAAAAAGTACCGGACCGAGCACCGAGCCCTGAGGTATCCCGCTACTTACCTCCCTCCAGTCTGATGAAACACCATTGTTAAGAAGACAACAAGAGCTTTGCTTCCATGTCGTTCTACTACAGGAGTCTTCTTGGGCACCATGCCACTCACCAAGTGTTTTTAGAAAGTGGGTGGGGTTTTTGTCCAGCAAGGCTTCTGATTGGCCACTGAGCAATGTGGTATCCAGTGGGACATCTTGTGATTTTGATATGATACCTGTTGATACAGCCCAAAATGGCATTAGCCTCCTTTACCACCGCTTCACACTGTCTCCTCATATTTAGCTTACATTCCACAAGTGCCCTACGATCTTATTCACCCCAGAAGTTTATCTCTCATCCAATATGCATGCTTCTTATTTTTGTGACCCAGCTGTAGACCCTCTCTTTCTTATTGAGAGGGGTGTGGACAAACTGGAGCAAGTCCAGAGGAGGGCAACAAAAATGGTGAGGGGTTTGGAGACCAAGACATATGAGGAAAGGTTGGGAGATCTTGGTTTGTTTAGCCTGGAGAGGAGATGACTGTGAGGGGATCTGATAACCATCTTCATGTATTTAAAAGGCTGCCATATAGAGCAGTGGTCCCCAACCTTTTTATCACTGGGGACCACTCAACGCCTTTTCCTGAGGCTCAGTGGGGGGGATAGTTTACTCCTCTACTCTCAACCACTGCCCTAACACTCTCTGATCGCTATGGTAATTCAAAATAAGATACAGACACACCACAACAATGAACATAAGGAACATTTTATTTTCATGGAAATTTTAACTCATGACAATGACAAATCAATGGGAACCCTGAGCTTGTTTCTCAGCAACGAGATAGTCCCATTTGGGAGTGATGGGAGACAATGACACCCGAAGTGTGTTGTAAAGGGCTGGGGGGGATGAAGTAAAGGGCGGGGGGGGGGGAGAAGACGTCCTTCATGGCCCACCTCCAATTAGTCGAAGGACCACATGTGGTACGCAGCCCACAGGTTGGGAATCGCGAATATAGAGGATGGAGCATAGTTGTTCTCTCTTGCCCCGGAGGGACGTACCGGAACCAATGGGATGAAATTAATTCAAAAGAAATTCCATCTAAACATCTTGAAAAAGTTCCTGATAGTTAGAGGGGCTTCTTAGTGGAACAGGCTTCCTCGGGAGGTGGTGGGTTCTCCATCTTTGGACATTTTTAAACAGAGGCTGGAGAGCCATCTGACGGAGAGGCTGATTCTGTGAAGGTTCAAGGGGGTGGCAGGTGACAGTGGATGAGCAAGAGGGTTGTGAGTGTCCTGCTTTGTGTGTGTGTGTGTGTGGGGGGGGGGGTTGTACTAGATGACCCATGAGATCCTTCCAACTTTATTTTTTTATGATTCTATGAATTTATTTTATTGGTATCTCCTGCCTTTTATTTATTTTTAATCTCAAACTAAGCAGAAAAATGCCCAGGTGAATCGATAACAGTTGCTAAAATAGCCAAAATGCTATGGGCAGCGGAGTAGCCATGTTAATTGAAAAAGGATGTGTTCTTCCTCTTTCTAGCAACCAGCAGGGGATGGGGGGGGGGACTTATGAGGACAATGAGAAAGGCCCAGTTTTCATGGCTAAAACTGCAGAAGAAGTGACATCACACCGGTGAGATCCCAACAGTGCTCTGGGATTTGACTAAAAGCTCTGTGCTAAAACTGAACTGATATTGAAGTAGAGAAACCCACTAAGAACCCCAGCTTATATACAATGCAGCACAATATTGTCCTCAGGACTTGGCGGAGACCTGGTATCTTCCATGGCAACACTGGGGCTCTTGCAATTTGTTACCGGCCCTACCCATCACGCCGGCCACACACTCGATCTGATTTTTGGTGCTGGGATAGAGGTGGTTCTGGATGCAGCCTTGGCTGTGCCGTAGTCAGACCACTACGCCGTGCGGGCTCGGCTCAGGATACCACCCCCTCCCCAGTTGGGCGGCGGGCGGATTTTTGCCCGCTCACGGAGACTTATGGATCCGATTGGATTCCGGAATGCTCTGCGGGACCCGATGCCTCCAGGCGACTCACTAGCGGCCTTGGTGGAGGACTGACGGCTGCTATAGATGAGATCACCCCTAAACATCCTCTCTGCCCTCAATTCAAACGGGCCCCCTGGTATACCGGGGGACTCCAGGAGAAGAAAAGGGAAATGAGACAACTGGAGCGAATGTGGCAGAAGACTCGTGACGAGGTTATCGCACGCTTATGAGGGCGTATGAGATGGCGGTGAAAGTGGCTAAACGAGAGTTTTTTGCCATGGAAATCGCGTCCGCAAGCTCTCGCCCGGCCCAACTATTCAGGGCATTTGCGAGCCATTTTGCAGATAAAGTCTTGTCACTCCATCGCGACCTCCCTGCCACAATTAATACAGTAAATGAACTGGAGACCTGTTGGCCGCCATTGGTAGTGAGGTTTGATGGCTTCAGGCGGCTCTCTCTTCCCGAAGTGGACAAGTTGCTGAGCTTGGTCAGGGCAACCACTTGCCCTCTTGATCCCTGCCCTTCCTGGCTCCTCAAGGGAGGCGGCCAGGGGATAGGAGGCCAGCTCAGAGACATCATCAACTCCTCCCTAAGTTCGGGGGAGTTTCCTGAGCGGCTAAAGGGGGCAGTGGTTCGCCCTCTCCTAAAAAAATCAGGTCTCGGCATTCTTGGAGGAAACTTCGGCACACGATCCATATCAGCCGGGCTTCCGTCCTGGCCATGGGGTGGAGACGGTGTTGGTCGCCCTTTTGGATGATCTCCGTCGCCAGCTGGACAGAGGTGGGTCGGCCGTGTTGATCCTTTTGGACCTATCGGAGGCCTTTGACATCGTGGATCATGACCTTCTGATCCATCACCTCGCCGGCACGGGGATACGGAGCACAGCCTTGCGCTGGATACGCTCCTTTCTCCAGAACTGGACCCAGAGGGTTGCAGTGGGGGAAAAGTTCTCGCATCCCTACGGACTCCCTTGTGGGGTACCGCAGGGCGCAGTCCTCTCCCCCATGTTATTTAACATCTTTATGTGCCCTCTGGCCCAACTGGTATGGAGTTTTGGGCTGGGTTGCCAACAGTACACTGATGACACTCAGCTCTATCTCCTCATGGACGGCCGCCTGGACTCCGCCCCGGAACCATTCGCCAGATGTTTGGAAGCAGTGACTGAATGGTTCGAGCAGAGTCGCCTGAAACTTAACCCCTCCAAGACGGAGGTCCTGTGGCTGGGAGGCAGAGGGCAGGACCAGGCAGCGTGCTTACCCACCCTGGCAGGAGCGCAACTTACCATCGCGCCCCAGGCCAGGGATCTGGGGGTGACCATCGATACCTCCCTGACTATGTTGGCTCAGGTCAAGAGAGTAGCGGGTCAGGCGTTTTTCTATCTTCGCGAGGCCTGACTACTAGCGCCCTACCTGTCCCCTGACCACTTGGCTACAGTGATCCATGCGACAGTCACCTCCAGAATAGATTTCTGTAACTCGCTCTACACCGGCCTACCCTTGTCTCTGATCCGGAAACTCCAGCTAGTGCAAAACACAGCTGCTCGGGTCCTCACTGGTACACCTTGGAGGGCCCATATCCAGCCTGTGCTGAGGCAGCTGCATTGGTTGCCAATTGCTGCCCGGATCAGGTTCAAGGTTCTGGTTTTGACCTTTAAGGCCATACGCGGGTTGGGACCCACATACCTGAGGGACCGCCTACCGCTGTATGCCCCCCGCAGGGCCTTACGCTCGGCGGGGGAGAATCTCCTGATCGTTCCTGGCCCTAGAGAAGCGTGCCTGGCCTCGACCAGGGCCAGGGCCTTTTCGGTCCTGACCCCTACCTGGTGGAATGAGCTCCCGGGTGAGCTGCGGGCCCTGCGAGATTTACCAGCTTACGGGGAGTGGCAGGAAATAAATCTAAATAATAATAATAATAATAATAATAATAATAATAATAATAATAAAATAATAATAAATCATTTTGAACTGACTGGATCAAGCCGTGCAGGATCTTCGGCAGAAGTACAGACACAACAGTCTTTTCCTGGCTTAGTCCCCCTGCCAGCTAGCTGATCAGTGGCTGGAGGGCAGGGCCTGCTGGTGGGTGACTTCCACCTCCAACCCTCTCTCTTTCAAATTAAAAGCAGAACAAACAAACAAACAAACAAAACTCACATACATACACACACACACACACACACACACACACACACACACACACACACACTCTTTCCACTCAAGACTGACAGTATAAAACTTCCCAGGAATGTCCTGCCACTCGAGGAAGTGGATTGGGGGAAATGGCATTTCTGTGCTGTGAGGGGCCACCAAAAGCAAGTTTGGGAGCTGAGCTGTGAGTCTGAGCTCCGGGCTCAAGCCGAGGTCGACCTTTTTGCGCTTTCTCACGTGAGCATGAAGGACTCCCAGCCTAAGCAAAAGAGCTTAAAATAGGTCAGATGGTAACATGAAGTCGGTTGTGAAGTATTTATTTTTATTAAAAATTATTTCTGTAAGATGATGCTGTTACTGGGTTGTTCTAAATGTTTATGGTACGGTTTTAATGTTTGCATGCTGTGAGTGGCGGATAGAAATTGAAAGTATAAATAAATAAATACAGTTGGGGGATTGAGGGGATTTCTGTGCAGAAATTTGCCATTCAGTTTGCTTTCTATCAAGCTATGCCTTTAGAGAGATCCTGCAGAATCACTTGTGCTGTTTAGTCTCCACTCCAGGATATTGTTGTGAAATAGTCCGTGCTGGAGTGTTGCTGTATGTTATCCCCCCACCCCACCCCACCCCCTTTGCTGTGTTCAGGATATTGCAAACAGACATGTCCTTCAGCCTGGTTTCTCTGTGGGAAATTACATAGATAATCAGCCACAAATTAACAGTCTTCTGGATGCAGAAAGCCCTGAATGAGCAGCTGATTAAACAATTGTGTTTGTATTTGTGGATGCTCCAAATCAGAGGTTACAGAGCTTTGAATTCTTGTGGACATAGTGCATGTTTCACTCTTGTGGCACTTAAGTAGAATGCCACTTCCTGGCAGTTAATTTGCTGTGTAACCTTTTATTTATTTGTGCAATTTAAGAGGGTTAGCTAAAGAAAATCATTTTGCAAGATCAATCCAAACAAAGTAGAATAGGAATTGAGGGCTGCGTTTATTTTTTAAGCAAATCATGCCCTAAGGACTTTGTTCTGGGCATAATCCAGAAATTGTAGCCTTATTTAAATCCCACTGAAAGGGATGGTGCATGCAATCCAATTTTATGGACTCTGAAGTGTTTGGTAGGACTTGTTCCATAGGGACACTGTCCATAGAAGACTACTTGTCTCATTGATATTCATGAGATTTGAAACTAATTCACAATTCATTACTGTCAGCTTTATTTATTTTATGTTCCTATATTTATATTATATGCCACCCTCCCTTCCAGCTCAGGGTGGTTTACATAGAACATGGGAGAACACAGGAATAAGTATAGTTTAATTCAGTAACCATGTCAAATAAAACAATAGTAACAGTGGTTTCAGTAACATTCAGTAACATTTCAAGAACTAGGGATAACTATGATCCCATAGGATGGTCAGTTTAGCATTCAGTTCATAGGGAGGGGTTCTGGGGGGCCCAGTAGATGTTATGGTTCGGTTGACCTCAACCAAATACCTGGCATTAGAACCCCATTCAGTGGGCCCTGTGGAACTGTGCCAGCTCTGGCAGGGCCCTGGTCTCTTCTGGGAGCTCATTCCACCAGGTGGAGGTCAGGACAGAGAATGTTCTGGCCCTGGTTGAGGTCAGGCGTGCTTCTTTGGGGCCAGGGATCACCAACTATTTGGAAGTAGAGCTCTTTGGGGGGTACAGACAGTGATGCAGTCCCTCAGTTACACTGGGCCCAGACCACGTATGGCCTTAAAGGTAATTATCAAGAACTTAAGCCTGATCTGGAATTCACCTGGTAGCCAATGCAGTTGTTACAGAGCAGGCCATATGTCAGGGGTAGTCAAACTGCGGCCCCCCAGATGTCCATGGACTACAATTCCCAGGAGCATTCGCTGGCAGGGGCTCCTGGGAATTGTAGTCCATGGACATCTGGAGGGCCGCAGTTTGACTACCCCTGCCATATGTGGTAGCTGCATTGGTCTGAAGCAGCAGAACAAATTTTGAGTCCAGTAGCACCTTTAAGACCAACAATTTTTTATTCAAGGTATGAGCTTTCATGTGCACACACACTTCGTCATTTTTTTTGGACATTGTATCTGAAGAAGTGTCCATGCATACGAAAGCTCATACCTTGATTAAAACTTTATAGATAAGAACTGTTTGTTTCCTCCACTATGCTGAAAATTTATGGCAAGGAGTTGTCTGAAAGGAGAGGGTATATCCAGAAAGCCCCGAGAAAAGAGGTAATGTTGGGATGTACATTGGAGGCTGGAAGAAATAAGTAATTTGAGTCTGCCCAGGGAAGAGTTGGTCCAGGGTGACCAGAAACACTGGGCACACAGAGAAAATGGGGAGGAGCCCGCCAAGAGCCTGAAGCTTGTATGTTGTGGTGACGTGTAAACCTGCCCCATGACCTGTGCACAGTTGAGGTGGGGTGGAACCTTCTGACAGCTGGAGAAGAAGGCTGGATATGGGTTGGCAGGAACCAGGGTCCCTAGGGAGGTGGAAGGAGGGTGGAGAAAAGGAGAAGCTCCAAATACAGTCCAGGGAGGAGAATGACAGATGCTCCCAGAGCTAAGAAGGAGCTGGGGGACTGGAACTCCCCTCCCTCTCATCACTGAGGCCTGCAGAGCATCCCCACGATAAACGTGCCCTGACAGCAGAAGGCCCCACTCTCAAGATGGGCTGGTTAGGCTTGGCAAGAGTCTGTCTCGGCAGAACATTTGTATTTGGCACTTTGGAGAATTTTCAGAAGAGAATCGGACATTATGTTAATAACCTTTGTGACAAGCCTTAGGGCCAGAGGAGGATTAGCGTGAAGGATAAGGGTTACTCTTAGTCTATTATAGTTCGTTCGTTCGTTCATTATGTTTATTTGGTCAATTGGCCCACATATAGTTGTTCTGCAGGAAGAGGATTTTTTTTTAAGGCAGATTTTTTTTACAGTATAGCAGCAAGGTAAAGGATCTTGCAAAACTGAATTTAATCTGAATAGCAGTGTCCATTGAAAAATATAATCAATTGCAGGTACGACCTTTAGACAGTGTTGTTACGTGTATCTTGCCAGGCTTTAGAAACCAATGTGACTCCCAGACAAGAACAGTTCAATTTACTTAGTGAACCCAACATGCGAAGGTCCATAGCTTATTCACAGATGACAGTTTCTTTCACCTTTGTGCCGTCTCTGGAATTCTGTTAGGTCTGAATGGTAATACTGTTTCTTTGAAGTGCATAGAGCACAATTTCCTTCCGTATTTCTCATGAAAAGTTTGGAATTGAATTTCTGCAGTCACCAACCTTTTAGATAACCACTTACAGTTCCGGCAATCACACACCAACCATCTATCTGTTTGTCCACCCATACCAAACACAGCATATTTTGAAAAGCAAAAGAGGACAAGTAATCAATATGATTCATCTCATTTTAAATACCCTACTCTTTAAGCTGTGATAATGACAACTAACTAGGAATATTCCTAAATTTCCAAAAGAGCAAATTTTCATGAGTTTTTTTTTAAAAGAGCCCAAAGGAAGATGGACATAAAAAAGAAGGCATCTCCTAAAAAGATGACACCTGGCTTTATATGTATGTGTGTGTGTATAATATTTAATGCAACTATTCTGTGTGACATCACCAGGGCCCACCTCATGACATCATCAGACCCTGTCAAGGAGTCTCAGGTAGGGTGGTGTACAGCAGCATCCAAATCGGCCGTTCTAGGCCGACACAGCCAGCGCCTTGGGGGGGGGGGCAGGCATGGGCGCCAGTGAGCAACTTGGCCCGCACATGCAGGCGCACCTGTATGTGTGCGCCAAGTTGCGCACTGGCGCCTACACCTCCCTCCCCCCCACGGCGCGGTGGTGGCTGCGTCGGCCTGGAATGGCCAATTTGGATGGTGCCATGCACTCAGGGTTTAGGATGATGGAGGTTTGGCTCTCCTAGTTCTGCTGCCCCTGACATTTCTGTCTCTGGTGACCAATGATGACAGCTCTAAGAGGGAAGCCGTCAAGCAGCCGTTGGTTCCATCCAGGATCGTGGAGAAGGCCAGACTTTGTCAGCAAACTTGAAATGTAGAATTTACAACTTCCTACAGAGGAAAAAAATGCAGCATTGTTACTGTAATATTGCAGCCCCCCCCCCCCCAAAAAAAAACAGGGAATGCAAATCTCTGTTACCCAGTGATGCTGTATTAATACTGTAGCAAAATGTAAAAATGTGGATCATTAATGAGTATACCAAACTTTGGTTTCAAGAATAATTATTCTTTAATCAATGATGGGCTTTCACTTTAATTAAAATTAATTAATGTTCTAAATGGTTGTACACTGATATATACTCTACCTGAATTCAAAATTAGCCCAAAACGGTTGACGCTATCTGTATATTAGAAATTCCACTAAAGTGACTGTGTTTAAGCCAAGAAGCAATGTCAGATGATAGAAGCTCAGACCTTGATTCAAGTTTGCTTTTGGATTCAGGAGCAGGATCATGTGCTAAATAATTCAGGTTGAATGATGGCTAATTAGCTCTGTGACATTCCATTATTGTGCTGATGGGATTAACTGTCAGGATTTATGATCAAGTCCAGAGAAGTGGGAACTGAGAAGGAATTCCCAAGCTATGTGTGCCTGTAAAAGGAACAACAAGATTGGCCCTGTTCATTCTTTTATTATATATGTCCATTCTGCCCTGGTTCTGCTCCTCCTGAGTTCTATAATCCCAGAAATGGAGCATGTCCTGCAGTCACTTCTTTCCATTGATTGGTTCTCACTACGTGCATCCTGCAACTACTGCAAAAAAACAAAAGCAAATAATCATTCTTGGCGTGAATGCACAGAGGATAGCATTAAGGTTCTTTTGTATAGTGTTTTCTTGATGTGCACTTGAGCTTCTCTGCAGTGGTAAAACACCACACGAAAAATAATCTTGATAACAACCATATGTCCAATTGCCCCAAGATTCTTTTCTGGTGGTGGGGGCCTGTTGCAGTGATTTATAATACATACATGTGTATTGATGATATATAGCTGTAGGAATGGCGGCACACATACATTGAAGAAAATTTGCAGCAAACTGAATGCTAAGGTTGCAAGACTCCCTCCTCCACAGTCTGGGGCCATCACAGAAAAGGCCCTCCTGCATGTCACTGCCGCTGCCACAAAGTTTGTGACAATCAGGTCAATACAGCGAATAACAAGCAAAATGCAGCTACTGTGCATACACTTCTTAATACAATGTTACAAAGCTTTGGGCTGATCCTGCGTTGAGCAGGGGGTTGGACTAGATGGCCTCGATGGCTCCTTCCAACTCTATGATTCTATGAAAGTCTACATTTGCTTCAGTGTTTTGTATAAACATGTATTTCAAAACAAGGGTATCTGTTTAATAATCAATGCTATGTATCTGAACATACTGATGTGCTGATGTGATGACGTTCAACCTTGCTGCATTATAAAGCATGTGTGCTGCATTATAAAGATGTTGGTTGCACATGTGAGGAACCATTTGAGGCTTTTCCCTTTAAGTCATTAGGACACTGGGGTTCTCGCAATTTGTTCCTGGTCCCACCCATCAGGCTGGCCATACCCTTGATCTGATCTTTGGTGCAGGGATAGAGGTAGATCTGGTGGCTAATAACATTGTCCTGTGGTCAGATCACTGTGCCCTAAGAATACCACCCCCTCCCTGTTTGGGTGACACATATTTTTGTCAGCCCGCAGAGACTTAATGGAATCGGAGAGATTACTGAATGCTCTGTAGGACCTGATACCCTCTGGCATCTCATGGGGGAGGAGGGGGTTGGTACAGGACTGGCAGTCCTGCCTACCGGCCACCATTGATAAAATGGCTCCTGAGTGCCCTTGCCTCAAGCAGGCCCCTGGGTTTTCCTTGGAGCTTTGGAAGAGGAATAGGGAGGTTAGACGGCTAGAGCGAGTGTGGCGGAAGACTTGCAATGAGGCAGCAAAGACATCGCATTGCATGCTTATGAGGGCGAATGAGATGGCGGTGAGAGTGACTAAGTGCGATTACTTCACCGCAGATATTGCGTCCAGTAGCTCTTTCCCAAGTCAATTATTTAGGGTAGGTTGGACTCTTATCACTCTTGAGGAAGGGCCCCCAAATAGTATTACATTGGAATTCGGCTGTGAGGCATAAGCAAGCTATTTTGTGGATAAAGTCTTGTCGCTCTGCTGTGACCTTACTGCCATGGTTGATGCAGAATGTGAACTGGAAGCTCTGTGGCCGTTATGGGGGATTAGGTTTGACGGATTCAGACAACTCTCTTTATCATAAGTGGACAAAATGCTAGGGTCAGTGAGGGCGACCATTTGACCCCTTGATCCCTGCCTGTTGTGGCTTCTTAAATCAGCCAATCCATGGATAGGTGAACCCCTGAGGTAGATTATCAATCTCTCCCTTTCTACAAGAGAGTTCCCTTGGAGACTCAAAGCAGTGGTGGTTCATCCGCTCCTGAAGAAACCATCCCTGGATCCATGGGACCCCGCCAGATAATGGCCGGTATCGCGTCTTGCATTTCTGGGTAAGGTAGTTGAGAGGGCCATTGTAGACCAGGTGCTGGCATTTTTGGAGGAAACTTCGGCCCTGGATCCATACCAGTCTGGCTTCCATCCTGGTCATGGGGTGGAGACCATGCTGGTTGCTTTGATGGATGATCTCTGGCGCCAACTGGATCTAGGCGGATTGGCCATCCTTGTATTATAATGAGAGCCAGTTTGGTGTAGTGGTTAGGAGTGCGGACTTCTAATCTGGCATGCCAGGTTCGATTCTGCACTCCCCCACATGCAGCCACCTGGGTGACCTTGGGCTTGCCACGGCACTGATAAAACTGTTCTGACCGAGCAGGAATATCAGGGCTCTCTCAGCCTCACCTACCACACAAGGGGTCTGTTGTGGGGAGAGGAAAGGGAAGGCGAATGTAAGCCGCTTTGAGCTTCCTTCGGGTAGAGAAAAGTGGCATATAAAAACCAACTCTTCTTCTTCTTCTTCTCCTTCTTCTTCTTCTATCAGCCGCATTTGATGTGGTCGATCACAAGTTGCTGGTTTGCTGTCTCGCTGACATAGTGATAGGGGGTACAGCCTTTAAGTGGCTGACCTCCTTTCTTGAGAACAGGTTGCAGAAGGTTGCAGTGGGGGAGAGATTATCTGATCCCTTTGTACTACTGTGTGGGGTGCCACAGGGGGCGCTACTCTCCCTGATTCTTTTCAACATCTACATGTGCCCTCTTGCTCAGATGGTCTGGAGTTATGGGCTGGGATATCATCAGTGTGTGGATGACACCCAGCTCTATCTCCTGATGGACGGCCGACCATATATCCTCCCCTGAAACATTTGCCAGTTGTTTGGAAGCTGTGGCTGAATGGTTCAGGCAGAACTGCCTGAAACTCAACCCCTCAAAAATTGAGGTCGTGTGGCTGAGTTGAACAGGGCAGGATCAGGAAGCGTGCCTAGATGGGGTGCCACGAATATCAGCACCCCTTGCCCGGAATTAGGCAGTGATCCTGGATGCTTCACGATCTATGGAGGCCCAGATCATGTCAGTAGCCTGAACAACGTTTTTCCATCTCTGGCAGGCACAGGTACTAGTGCCCTACCTGTCCTTGGAACATCTGGCCACTGGGATCTATGCAACAGTCACTTCTAGGCTAGACTTCTGCAACTCGCTTTACGTGGGCCTATCCTTGTCCTTGACCCGAAAAATGCAACGGGTACAGAATGCGGCTGTACAGGACCTTACTAAATCATCCTGGAAGACCCATGTCCAGCCGTTGCTGAGGCAGCTTCATTGGTTGCAAGTTTGGTATTGGATCAAGTCCAGGGTCCTGTTTTTGACCTTCAAGGTTATACGCAGCTGTGGGCCTTACCTACCTATGGGACCACCTACCTCCTTATGCCCCCTGCAGGGTTCTCTGCGGGTATGAATTTGCTGATGGTCCTGAGCGCCTGGGAGGTGCACCTGGCCTCTACCAGGGCCACAGCCTTTTCTGTCCTGGCCCTTACCTGGTGGAATGAGCAGCTGCGGGCCCTGACGGAACTCTCTGGGTTCTGCAGGGCCCGCAAAATGGAGCTCTTCTGCCAGGTGTTTGGTTGAGTCCGGGCTGAGAATACTGGGGTTTGACATCAGGTCTCCCCCCGCACCCCGCCTTGGCTCCCGAGCCCAGTATTAGACTGGGTCAGGGATGTTGGTGATTTACCCCCGTTATGCGATCCTCAATCTTGACTGGAACCCATCATGGCAACAGAGGGCTTGACGTGTTGAGGAAAAAGTTATTTGTTTTGTTACCGCCATGGAGATTGTGATTCTTGACGATTGGGGGGGGGGGGATATTTTATGATGTTTTAAGGATTATATTGTACTTTATGAAATATTTTATTATGAACCGCTGTGAGCCAGCTTCCTGGGAGCGGTGGTATACAAATTTAAGTATGTATATATAAACGAAAAAACAAACAAACATATATTGCTGGTTTTACTATTGCTGACTAACAACATCCCAAAACACAGCATTTACTGGTGGCTTGTCTGGCACTGTACCAGTGCATCATTATTATGCGGAAATACATACTAACTGTGCATTTTGGCCAGGAGGACGTTGTATTAAGGAATGTATGCACAGTAGCTGCATTTTGCTTGTAATTCACAATGTGATACCAAGTGCCTCAAAAGTCAGGCTCCATTAGATAAAAACCTGTCATTTCCCCAGGACTATGTCAGCATTCATAGCTGCCCAAATGTAAATATGCCCGATATTGTCTACTGAATTTCCACAAATGTGATTCCAATATTTTTCCTACACTCTGTATATATGTATGTATATATAGAATCATAGAATCATAGAGTTGGAAGGAGCCTCCAGGGTCATCTAGTCCAACCCCCTGCTCAACGCAGGAGCTCACAACTACCTGCCCACCCACAGTGATCCCAATTTCATGCCCAAGTGATCCCTCCACCAAAAATCTCCAGAATCCAGCCTGGCCTGGAGGGAATTCGCCTACCATCCAACAGCGGCAATTCGCAATTCCCTGGGGATGCAAGGAGGGGCCACAAGAGACAAACCCTGGCCCATCCCTTCCTGCCCACCCACCCTAAGTTCATACAATCAGCATTTCTGTCCGATGACTCTCCAGCCTCTGCTTTAAAACTTCCAAAGAAGGAGAACCCACCACCTCCTGAGAAAGCCTGTTCCACTGAGGAACCGTTTTAACTGTCCGGAACGTCTTCTGGGTATGCAGAAAAGGGCCACAAGAGACAAAAACTGGCACATCCTTTCCTGCCCACCCACTCATAATCGGCCTAAGTTAATAAAATCAACATTTCTGTCTGATGACTATCCAGCCTCTGCTTTTAAACTTCCAAAGAAGGAGAACCCACCACCTCCCGAGGAAGCCTGTTCCACTGAGGAACCGTTTTAACTGTCAGGAACTTCTTCTGGATGTTTAGCCAACAATTCTCTTGAATTAATTTCAACCCATTGGTTTTACTCCTAACCCTCTGGGGCAACAGAAAACAACTCTGCTCCAGCTTCTATATCAGTGGTCCCCAACCCCTGGGCCATGGCCCAGTGCCGGCCTGCGAAGGCCTCGGCACCGGGCAGCGGCTCCCTTCCCCTGCCCCCCCTGTAGCGAGAAGCTCACCAGGTCGCAAGCAAATCGGCTGCTGAAGCATGGCGGCAGTGCAAACGCGCATGCACGATATGCACCCAGCGGAGCCGCAAACGCGCACGCATGGCAGTTTTGTGCATGTGCGTTTGCGTGGGGGCTGCTGCGCATGCGCGGGGCCCCGGGTCGCTCTCCCCACCCACCCCTTGGCAGCGGTCCGCAACTTTAAAAAGGTTGCGGACTGCTGTTCTATATGACAGCCCCGCAAGTATTTAAAGAAGGTTATTATTTCACCTCTTAGTCGCCTTCTCTCCAGGCTAAAAAGCTCCCTCAATCTTTCCTCACATGGCTTGGTCTCCAAACTTCTAACCATCTTTATAGCTCTCCTCTGGACACCCTCCAGTTTGTCTACATCCCTCTTCAACTGGGGTGCCTAAAACTGAACTCAGTACTCCAAGTGAGGTCTAACTAGAGCGGAGTAAAGTGGTAACATCACCTTACATGATCTGGACACTATACTTCTTTTAATACAGCCCAAAATCCCACTTGCCTTTTTAGTCACCGATTCACACTGCTGACTCATGTTCAGTGTTTGATCTACTAAGTCCTCCAGATCCTTTTCACACGTACCACTTGTCATGAATTGCAGTTCCTGACTCGTGTTTCACCAGTGTTCTCCCGGGTGCTGCTGGCCATCTTTAACCGCTCCTGCGGTTAAATAAAAGGGTAAGGCCACCTGGGGAGGAGTTATGGCGGGCCCTGTCCAGGATAAAAACTCAGAGGGCCCAATCAGGAGCCGCAAAGTGGCTCCTGATTGGACCCTCCGAATGTCCATCCAGGGCTAAGCAGCCAATGGGGAGGCACACGAAGCGCCTTCCTATTGGCCCCTCACCAGGACAGACCAAAATTCCAATCACCCAGCCCAGTCTGGCTGCCAGTCTGCTCCTGACCACCAAAGGGAAAAGAGGTCAGCAGGGCTGCCAAGGGGGATGAGAACAGAGGCTGCGCCAGCCCTTTTTGCCCCAAGGCTGTCCTAACTGCCATGTCCAACTGCAAATTGCCTCAGAACCCTGACAGAGCTGGCAAGAGGCTGCAGAGTGCTCTCCCTCCCCCTCCCTTCAGGCCTGCTGCGAAGGAACCTCTGACAGGCCCTGACTGAGGGGAGGGAAGCGTTTCCAAGACCAACGCAGGGGAGCCTGAGGGCATTCCTTTTGAGGGGGGGGGGACTTTCCCCTTCTGCCAAACAGTTGCCTGACAGGGAGGCCACAGAAAAGCCCCTTCTCACTTAAAATACTGCTCTGCCCGGAGGTTAGAGACAGCCAAGCCATGTGTCTTTCTTCTTTGCAACTCTCTGCAGGTTTGAGGCCACTGCACAGTGTTATTCTGCAGAGGAAACTGGCTCTTTTGTCTCCTGTTTCATCTGCACAACAACCCTGTGCAGTAGGCCTCAACATTCAACCCCATGCCCTTACAGACTGGACAACACCTCCCCTTCCGCTTCCCACTGCCAAGCTCTAGCGCCCATTGTATTCTTGGAGACAACGGGCTTTGCCCCTAGTAAACCCATAAAGCCATAAATCACCTGTTGGCTCCTTCCCTCCCTTTGCATTCCCAAGCACCCCTCTGCCAGGACCCCTTATCGCTCCCTGACCTTGCTAGGAGCTGTGAAGCTGATCTGTAACACTTTAGATCAAAGAAGGAGCCAGATGGCTCTCCTGAGAAGGATTGTATTTTCCCGCCTGGTAAATCCCTCACTCCCCCCTCCTTTATGCAACCCCAGGTATAAGAACCCCCATGGGGGCCATTGATCCTTTGTCCCTGCCAAAGAGTTTGTTCATCAAACGTTTCCTGTTGATGCCTTTCTGTAATAGTCTGCTGAATAAAGCTTCCTTTTGGACTTCACCTTTGGACTCGGGGAGTTACTGTTCTGAAGAGACTTTACTTGGGTGTCTTCTGCCTGGTTCCTACACTACTGACAATACAAGTCTCAACCATCCAACAGCGATGCATATGATTTTTCCTACCTAAATGCAGAACTTTACATTTTTCGTCATTAAAATTCATTTTAGCCCAGTTTTCCAGCCTGTCAAGGTCATTCTGTATCCTGATTCTGTCTTGTGGTGTGTTTGCTACCCCTCCCAGTTTAGCATCACCTGCAAATTTAATAAGTACCTCCTCTATTCCTTCATCCAAATCATTTATGGATATGTTGAACAACACAGGCTCAGGACAGATCCTTGGGGACTCCACTCATCACTCCTCTTCAAGGAGATGACGAATCGTTTACAAGCACCCTTTTTGGGTATGATCTTTCTACCAGTTCTTGATCCACCTAACAGTAATAGAATCCATACCTCATTTTACCAACTTGCCAATAAGAATATCATGTGGAACCTTATCAAAAGCCTTACTGAAATCAAGGTAAACAATGTCCACAGCATTCCCATAATCTAGCAAGGTAGTCACTTTCTCAAAGAAAGAGATAAGGTTAGTCTGACATGATTTGTTCTTGAGAAAGCCATGCTGACTCTTAATAATTGCAGTCATCTGCACTAGCTGTTCAACGACCAAGTGTTTGATGATTTGTTTTAAAATTTTGCCAGCTATAAACGTCAAGCTGTCGGGTCGGTAGTTTCCTGGAGCCTCCTTTTTCCCTTTCTTGAAGATGGGGACACCATTGGCCCACCTCCAATCTTCTAGCAACTTCATCTGTTCTCTAGGAATTATCAAAAATAATGGACAGAGGCTCAGAAATTACATCTGTATGTTCTTTTAGTACCCTTGGGTGCAATTCATCTGGCCCAGAAGACTTGGTTTCATTTAAAGAAATTAGGTGTTTATGGACTAACCCTGCATTAATCTTAGTCCACAACTCCAGCCCTCATCTCACAATTCCCCTTGCAAGAGAAGACTGAGGAGAAGAAGGAAGAGCAATTCGGCCCACTTTTCATGACCTGTGACAATGTCACTTTCTGGTCCCCACAAAGGTCCTGTCATGTCCCTACTCCTTTTCTTACTTTGAATATAACTTAAGAACCCTTTATTGTTATTTTGAGCATTTCTAGCTAACCTAAGTTCACACTAAGCTTTAGCTTTTCTAACACTTTCCTTACAAGCCTTGGTTATTTGTTTACATTCCTCCTTGGTTATAAGATCTTCCTTCCATTTCCTAAATCAATCTTTTTATTATTCAATTATTTTGAAAGCTGTTTATGAGGAATGAAGTTGTCAACAAGAGAAATCAAGAATTTATTGGACTTCTCATTTTTAGCAGAGTTGATCTTTTGGCAATTAAAATTTCCCATGACCATTAGGCCCTGTCTCTCTGAGATTTTGTAATCTGCTCTAGGAGCATCTCCTCCAAGTCCTCTGCCTGGCCTGGCAGCCTATAGCAGACCCCCACCATAATGCCACCATTTTTTCCTATTCCTTTTATTTTTACCCAAAGAATTTCAGCTGAACTCTCATGCTCAGACACATGCATTTCCTTACAACTATATGTATTCTTCACATATAGTGTTACCCCTCCCCCTTCTTTATTTCGCTGTCCCTTTTAAATACATTGTAACCCTCAATCCTATAATTCCAGTTGTGAGAGTTAACTAGGTTTCTGTAATGCCTATTAGATCAGAGTCCTCTTTCTTTATTAGGACTTCTTCCTGCTTTTTCCCCATACTCTATGCATTAGTGTAGAGACAAAGTGATCTTTCATACTAGTACCCCAGGCTTTTAGTTTTTGAACTTTCCTGTAAGTTAATAGTTCCCTGCATATGTGCCATTCCCTTTAAATATGAAGTGTTCCCATCTACAGCTATATACATTTATATGTGTGTATATATGTGTGTGTGTTTGTGTGTGTATGAGCCTCTTGTGGCGCAGAGTGGAAAGGCAGCAGGCATGCAGTCTGAAAGCTCTGCCCATGAGGCTGGGAGTTCAATCCCAGCAGACGGCTCAAGGTTGACTCAGCCTTCCATCCTTCCAAGGTCGGTAAACAAGGTTGCTGGGGGGTAAACAGTAATGACTGGGGAAGGCACTGGCAAACCACCCCGTATTGAGTCTGCCATGAAAACGCTGGAGGGCGTCACCCCAAGGGTCAGACATGACTCGGTGCTTGCACAGGGGATACCTTTACCTTTTTATATGTGTATATGTATATGTGTATGTTTTTATGAGTGTATATATATACACACAGACATATATATACACACATACACACATACATAGCATGAAAGACATACGAACAAAGTCTGAGTCTAACGACACCTTTAAGACCAACAAAGTTCAATTCTTGGCATAAGCTTTTTTTGTACACGCTGGATTTAGAATCATAGAGTCATAGAATCCTAGCGTTGGAAGGGGCCATACAGGCCATCTGGTCCAACCACCCGCTCAACGCAGGATCAGCCCAAAGCATCCTAAAGCATTTAAATGTCCCCCTGCACTCAAACTTTCTTATATTGCTTCACACCAACACTTGAATCTACCTTTGACTGTAACAAATGCTGTTTTCATATGGAAGGGGCTATTTATCTGTCTAAGCAGAAAGAAATGCCTGTGAGACCATGCCTCCATCTGACGTGCTAATCAAGAAGTGGCCCTCTGCCAGAGGATGAAATGATCAATTAGAAAGCATGATGTTTGCCTTCACTCAGCTCCCCCATGGAGAACGTCCTTCTCAGGTCTGCTTCTGGCACCCACGCTTCTAGTCTGCCTGCTTGTCTCCCTCTCTCTGGAGACTTGAAGCAATAATTCTGAATATATCAACATGTATTTTTCAGTATTTGTCTCTTTAAAATACATCCTGGCAGGAATAGAAAAGAGACTGGGCCTTACTTAGGTGCCTAAATCAAGAGACAGATGCTGAAAAATACATATGTATACCATCAGAATCTGAAATAAGAGTTCTGCAGTTTGTACTCAAGTATTCCTGAAAGATGACTGGTCCACCCACTCCAAATCCTCTTTTGCAATCTGAAAGCATAGAGGAATTTTGATATAGTGTCTTCCTGGTTGATAACCGCACAGCAGGGAGGCCTTGTCTACTGTAGGGAAGCTTGAACCCTCGCATTCAGATCACCTTGTGAGTGCTGGTTGTCAGCTCAGACAGCTGAGTTTTTATTGTGCAGTTCTGCAATTCATGAACAGCTCGAACCTATTCAATGGGTTATTTTCTGCATATGCAAAGGTCAATGTGCATCATTCAGCAGCCAATGGATTGAAGGTTGAGCAAACTACTTTGTCTTCCAGCACTTAGAAACACTATTGGTGGTTTTACTATGGGTTGGTGGGTTCATCTCAGTCTGTGTCAATGACAGCCTTGAGATTCATGCTCTTCAGAACAATAGGAGTTGGACTTCTCTGGTAGGCTCCTGGAGGTCTTGTCCCGAGCTTTTCCAGGTTGGCTACCCTAGCCTTAAAGGAACAAACCTGCTCCCTGAGACCCAAGAACTCCATGCATTGAGCACTCAGCTTTGCCCAGTGGGCAGTTCATCAGATATGTGGCACTCCCTGCATGTCATTAGATAGTCCTCACTCCCTGTTGGCTTAGCTGTTTTTGACACTTAAATGACTAAGGTGCTTGCCTGAATAAGTATGGACATCTGTAGCAGGAAGGATACAGGGCACACTTAATTCCTTGCTGATGCTGAGCTTGTATGTCCTTTCTTGGGAAATTTGGACCACAAGGGGTCTCTCTTGCTTTCCCATGACTTCCCTTGATGAACTCAGGAGTTCCCATCCCAAGGTGGCCTTGATACATTCACAAGCCCTATGAAATGCCATCTATTGAATTCTAGAGATCACAAAGCATTCTTATACTTCTGCAAGTGCTGAGATGTTTCAGGGGCCAACGCTTACCAAGGGTGGTTCCTCTGAAAGGAGAGTCTCATAGGGTGTAGATGAATCCCTTCCACCCAGGAATTCACTGCCATGTTTCAGTTATAGTGACTGCTCTCTGCTCATGGACAAGAGCCCACCACTGGAGAATTAATGATGAATTGTCCTAAAAAGTGTACATATAGCTCAGTTGCATGGCTAAACACATGTCCTGGTTTGATCACTTTGTCCTGGAGGCTCAACTTGCTCCCTTCCTGCCTCTTGATTGGCTTGTTTCAGTTTTCCCCGTTCTCTGAGGACAGTTGGTTCCTCTTTCCCAACTAGATTAAACAGACAGGCAGATATCTCTCTGCTATGCCCTACACATTTTGTTCTATTTTTTAATAAACCAATTTATTCTCAGGCTACTTGTGCTCAGCTTTATTGCACATTTAGACTCTGCCAAGAGATACCTTCCTATAGAAGCAGGTATGTAGTCCACTGTGCTGATTCTTATTGTTCTCAACTATTATTGTAGGAATCATCTAGCTTTTACTGCATTGCCTTAAACCTTTTAATCTCACATTCTCCATCGCTCACACAATACCTTGTCTTAAGCAGTTTGCTATTCTCATTGTTCTTCACGTTGTCACTGAATTTTATATTCCTAATTGTATTGCAGCAGCCTCAGGGTCAGCCTTAGTCACTACATGGGCGGGAGCCTCCTGTGGGGACCAGCAGGCCTAACGGTTGGGGTGAGCTTGACAATGAGTGTCGCTCGGTTCCCAAAATGTTTGGCCTGCTGGAATGGTAGGGCTTTGAATGTTCCACTTGCCATTTGTAAGCTGGATCCGCCCTCTTGGTGTGCCGATGCTCATGTTCCCAATAAAGCTGTGGCCACAGAAAGAAATATAGTTTCCTGAGTCCTCTGTTTCCGTGTCTTCTGTACGGCCTGGAACATTCCAGCCTGCTAGGTAACGATGGCATTGATCATTGAGTGGCTTATGCTGCATGTATTTTTTATTTTAAAAAACAGTGTTGTATGGAATATTGCTTTTTCCCCCTCTCTTGTTTGAGAAAGGTTTGAGTCTGACCACATTGACTCTCAGTGACAAAAGTAGCCTATAAATGAGCAAAATAAATGCACCTGAGGAAGTTAAATGGGAAATAAAATGACTCTGATTAGAACACTAGAATTTCTCTGCACTTTCCTTTCCAGACCATCTTAAAATCTGTGCTTCTTGTCAGGACAGAGGAAGTGTTCCTCAGACCTTCACAATGGTTCCTGGTAGGGAAAGGAATGCCGGCACTCAAAACGTCTGTCCAATTCCACAGTTAATGCAAAATAAACCAACACTGCATCCTAAAATTACTTTCCAGGGAGTAAGTCCCACCGCATAGATTTCAGTAGGATTCTGATTAGGTTTGCTTAGGAGGATACTGTTTGTGAAATAATTTTATGAATCCTCCCACCCCAAAATCAGTGGCTTAAGTTAGCCTGAGTTTGTTAGATTGCAGAAGCTAAGCAGGGTCGGAGCAAATTAGAACATGAATGGAAGATCACTAAGGAAGCCCAGAGCAATGGCAAACCACCTCAGTTCCTATCTTGCCTAGAAAATCCGTAAATTAGCCAAACTGGATGGCACTTTACACACATACACACACACACACTTAGCTATGCCAGAATCTAGCAGGAATAGAACTGTGGGAAGAGTGAATCGTTGACACAATGAAGAAATAACACGGGCATGGGTGCGGGGTAGAGGAATGGAAATCCACTCATTTCTAAACAGAATGGCCTGTTCTTTTCCAGGTTGATCCTATTAATGTCCACTCCCACTTCAGCAGTCTTGTTTTCTCTACCAAATTAAAATAAGGATCTCACTGTTTACTTTTCTTTCTTCCTTGTTCACACTGGTCTTGATCCTTCTTTATTGAAATTGAGGAGGGAGAAAGAGCAAGCTGGGAAGAGGAGAAAACATGCTAATCATAGAATCACAGAATATGAGTTGGAAGGGGTGATCTAGTCCAACCCCCTGCACTATGCAGGACCCTCACAACCCTATTGCTCATCCATTCTAACCTGCCACCTCCTTAAGCCTTCACAGAATCAGCCTCTCCGTCAGATGGCTATCCAGCCTGTTTAAAAATTTCCAAAGATGAAGAACCCACCACCTCCCAAGGAAGACTGTTCCACTGAGAAACCAGTAGAAGAGTTGGTTCTTATATGCCGCTTTTCTCTGTCTGAAGGAGTCTCAAAGTGGCTTCCAATCGCCTTCCCTTTCCTCTCCCCACAACAGACACCCTGTGAGGTGGGTGAGGCTGAGAGAGCCCTGATATTACTGAAGAAGAAGAAGAGTTGGTTCTTATATGCCGCTTTTCTCTACCCACTTTTCTCTAACTACAACACCAAGCTGGCCAGCCATGATGCTTCCCATAGAGCGCTTGAGCATTTCTCCAGATCCAAAGTTTGGAAATTTGTGGGGGTTTTGGGAGTGGAGCTGGGGAGGGTGGGGTTTGGGGGAGGGATGGACCTCAGTAGGATATGTGTGTTTCATAAATGCTGTCAACTAATGGTGACCCTGTGAATTAACACCCAATCCTTAACAGCCTTGGTTAGGTCTGGCAAACTGAGATCCGTGGCTTCCTTGATGGAGCCAATCCATTTCTAGTTGGGTTTCCCTTTTTTCCTCCTGTCTTCAACTTTTCCTAGCATCATTTGTTTCTTCCACTGACTCTTGTCTTTTTATGATGTGACCAAAGCCTCAGTTTAGTCATTTTAGCTTCAGGCTTTAGTCTACATCGAACCCAGCTTATTTGTCTTTTTTGGCAGTCCACAGTAATCATAAAATTCTTATGCAGCATCACATATCAAAGGAAGTGGGGTATGATGGCACAGAATCCATTATCCAAACAGCTATTTTCTGCAAGGGAATGGATCCCTATAGTCTGTAAATCAATTTCATTTCCAGGAGCTATCCAGGCCCCATCTGGAGGTTAAGCTGGTGTTAAGCTGCAACCTGATTACTTCGTCTCTCCTGCCTCCTCCCTCTAGAGGTAGGGGTAGAGGGGGCTTTTTCGCCATATTGTTGAGTTGTTGGTCCACTGTATTTTGTATTTTTGTCCATTTTACTAGGGTTTTAATGGGGGTTTTAATTGGAATTCTGTAACCCGCCAGGAGCCCACTCAGGAGTGGTGGGTAATAATAATAATAATAATAATAATAATAATAATAATAATAATAATAATAATAATAATAATAATATGATGATGATGATGATGATGATGATGATGATGATGATGATGATGATGATGATAATGATAATGATAAGCAAACTCAATGAACACTGAAGAAGTTAGGTTATTGCTTGCAAGATTCAGCTTGGACATTCCTCAGTAGTTTATCGAGAGGAAGCAAGCATGAATACTGGGAGAGCTATTTGAGGAGAGTGGGACTGAGTTTGACTTACTAGGCCTTTTCTGCCATGGTTGGCTATCTGTTTCAGTAAGTGTGTACTCTGGCAATTTGGCTCTTCCCCTGTCCAGAAAGACTGAATTAGCAAACAGAACTCCTTCTCCAGGAGGTGTATTACACTATTTAAAAAGAAAGAAATTATGTGTAACAAGGATCTTATTATTCAGGGGTACTGAGAAGGAGGGTAGGCAGGATCGGACCCATTGTCCCTCCAGTCCAGCCTCCGTTTCACACAAGGGCCACCCAGTTCCTATGGAGGGCCAGCCACAGGGCAGAGAGGCCGAGGCCTTCCCCTGATGCTGCCTCCTCGCTCTGGGGTTCAGAGGCTCAAGTACCTCTGAAGGTGGAGGTCCTCCTTAGTCACTACGGCTTGGAGCCACAGATAGACTGATCCTTCATGAATCTATTTAATCCCCTTTTCAAGCTGTTGATTCCTGTGGCCATCACTACATCCTCTGGCTGCAAATTCGAGATTTTAATTACTCTCATTTCTTTTTTCCCCACCCAAAATAAATCTGCATACATAATTAGTTTCTCACCACCACCAGTGAACAGATGGGCAAATAATCCACCACGCACATGGAGGGGGCATTAGAGGACATGTCATTCTTCCTGCTACTCACTCTGCATTTGATTCTTTGACAGAGCCCAGGCAGTGTAAGTAAAATTGTCCATTTTTAATTAAAATGAAATTAAATGTATTATTCAACAGAAGAAGGGAGGAGAAGCTCTCCACTCTGTTTACGCTTGGGGAAAAAGAGCAAACATATGGGTCCCTTCATTGTTTGTCACAAATCATGGTAGGGCTGCTTTTTGTCGCCAGCTCTGCCTACGGGAGGAGAAACAGACAATCAAAATATACCATTGCTCTTAAAGTTTCAAAGATCCCCCAACAGTCTCGCTGACACTTCACTTGTGGCATAAAGAAGATGAAATGTGGTGTTCATTGAAGCTCAGGCACTGTTATTCCCAGTTACGTTCTGGTGAGCCATGCAACCCAACTTGGGGCTTAGATCCTTTAATGAACTACCGCTTTTTCGATAGAGCCTTTGTGCAGGAATGATAATCATGTAATAGGGTTGAAAGGTTGTTTCTGTGGAGTTTCTCAGTTTTCATAAAATAGGACTAACATGAGGTTTCATGAGTCAGAACTCGCTTCTTTGGGTTAGCATTATCATGAGGCAAAGGGAGATAAACAGAAATGTTAGGGTACCATTCAAAACACACAATTGTCAATCACTTACAGACCATGTACTTATTATAGAACCTACCATTTTCCCACTGGGGAGCCTAGTGGCTTACCATGTTCCCTCACGTTTACCCTAACAACAACTCTACGAGGTAGGTTAGGTGGAATGTCTGTGACTCGATGAGTGTCCTGCAGCAAACTACCATGGCAGAATGGTATTAGAACCTGGGTCTCTCCTATTGCAGTATGGCACACCTTTCACTACTGTTTTACCACTGAGAAACCCCTGAAACATTTTCCAGGTTTTGAGAAACCCTGGAAGTGATGTAGACAGGCTGGTGATCTAGGCAGATATCCCAGAAGCCATGTGTCACCAGAAGTGACATCACGAGGCCAGCTCAGGAAGTGACACCACAGAGATATTTTCAGATAGTCTATGAAGAGAACCATGCCTGCACTCAGGGCTGGCTACCAGTTTGCTCTTCTATACCAAAAACAGGGCCAGGGCAGGCCTATGTCACTCCCCCGTGCCAGAAATAGGGGTGAGCGAGGCCAATGCCATTCCATCGCCCCAACCGTACCCCAATGCCAGAAATAGGGCAGGCCAATGCCAGTCTGTCATCTCTGCCCTCCCAATGCCAGAAACAGGGCCAGGGCAGGCCTATGCTGCCCCATTACCCCCCCCCCCCAGTTAAAATGAGAGTACTTCTCTGGTCTGCAGTTGCTGTTATGTCTGACAAGTTTTGGCCTGCAAGGATTTTTATGACTGGGGCCCATCCCCCTTCCCTCCCCTTCCAGGCCTTTCATTTGCCCCTTGATTACCTGAAGTGACTAGCAAGCAAAATCTTTCCAAGCTGGGGCAGTCTTGAACGGCCTGAATTCATAGAACAGTAAGAAGGAGTTAACTTATTCGCCTCATGCAACTAATCTGTTGGCCCCTCATGAGGATGTGCATCCTCCTGTATAGGTCAATGTTTTTTTATTATTATTATTTTATTGCAAAAAATGTAATTTTTCCAACCCATCGTGCTTGAAACAAGAGGAATAAACAGCTTGCTTTGTTGTGTTCATTGTTCTATTTATGGACATAAATTATTATTAATAATAGTAATAATGATATGAATGAGTAGCCACCCCAAGTTTCTATACTTTATTGACCAACAAAAACCTTCAAGGACACTTGATTAAAGGCTCAGCTCTTAGACAAATGATCTACTCCAGCTGTGAACTGTGGGAAAATCAATAAACACATTCTGTTCCAGCAAACTATTCTCCAATTAAAAACAAAACAAAAATATTCCAAATAATTTATTTTTTATAAAGATCAGCATATTCCTTGAGCGTCCTCTTTTCTAAAACATTAAATAATAAAGTTAACTTTTTGTACTGCAAAACACCTTTCATTGTAAAAGTGTATGGTTCAGCCTTTAAGGTAGAAAACAATTTCCCCATTTGTCCCTGAGCTTTTGAAAGCTGCTTTTAAAGCAACAGAAGTGTTGCTCTGCCTATAGAGACTAAGAAACAAGAACCTACTGAATAAGAAATAAGTGTGTACTGGGTTACTGAGATAAAGGTACATATATAATTGCTTGGATGCTCTTTCCTCAAATTTCTCCTGGGAGGCCTCTAACAGGACTGGCTCATTCTAAGGATGGTAATTTTTATCTTTGACATTTGTATAGTTTCGCCTTTGAAATTGATTAGACTCTGCTAGTTGCAGATAAAAAGGTTTCTTATTCTTGCCACGCTACTCAAGGAAATGCAAAAAGGGAAACACATCCCATATGAGGAGAGGCTGAAGAGCCAGGGACTTTTCAGGTTAGAAAATGGTGGATGAGGTGAAGGAGGTGGGGACCCTAGGGGGAAGTGACCATGTCCTCATAGAATTCCTTTTGAGATGGGGAGCCAAGGAAGCTTGTAGCCAGACGCGGATGTTGGATTTTCGTAGGGCAAACTTTAATAAACTCAGAGACATGATGAGTGTCATACCATGGACGAGAATGCTGGAAGGGAAGGGAGCATGTGAAGGGTGGGCGCTACTCAAACAAGAGCTATTGCATGCTCAATCAATGACTATTCCAGAAATACGAAAACACTGCAGGAGCTCTAAGAAGCCTATTTGGATGAACAGAGAACTTCAAGAGGAACTAAGAAAGAAAAGGAAAATGTTCAGGAAATGGAGGGAAGGACAGAGCTCTAAAGAAGAGTACCTACAGGTTACTAGGCACTGTAGATCAATCATCAGAAAGGCCAAAGCTGAGAGTGAGCTAAGATTGGCCAGGGAAGCCCATTGTAACAAGAAAAGATTTTTCAGTTACGTGAGGAGCAAACGTAAAGTAAAGGAGGCAATAGGCCCGCTGTTGGGTGCGGATGGACAAACTCTAACGAAAGATGCAGAGAAAGCAGAAAGGCTTAGTGCCTATTTTACATCTGTTTTTTCCCACAGGTCTAAGTGTTTAGGCACATCTAGAGATGGCTGTAGCCAAAGGATAGTGTCTGGGTGGCAGGTTAACATGGATAGAGAGGTGGTCGAGAGGCATTTAGCTGCACTGGATGAGTTCAAATCCCCTGGTCCAGATGAAATGCACCCGAGAGTATTCAAAGAACTTTCCAGAGAACTTGCACAGCCCTTGTCCATCATCTTCGGAACCTCTTTAAGGACTGGAGATGTCCCGGAGGACTGGAAAAGAGCAAACGTTATTCCGATCTTCAAAAAAGGGAGGAAGGATGACCCGGGAAACTACAGACCAGTGAGTCTGACCTCTGTTGTGGGGAAGATAATGGAGCAGATATTAAAGGGAGCGATCTGCAAACATCTGGAGGACAATTTGGTGATCCAAGGAAGTCAGCATGGATTTGTCTCCAACAGGTCCTGCCAGACCAACCTAGTTTCCTTTTTTGACCAAGTAACAGGTTTGCTGGATCGGGGAAATTTGGTTGATGTCATTTACTTGGATTTTAGTAAAGCTTTTGACAAGGTTCCCCATGATGTTCTGATGGATAAGTTGAAGGACTGCAATCTGGATTTTCAGATCGTTAGGTGGATAGGGAATTGGTTAGAGAACCGCACTCAAAGAGTTGTTGTCAATGGTGTTTCATCAGACTGGAGAGAGGTGAGTAGCGGGGTACCTCAGGGTTCGGTGCTCGGCCCGGTACTTTTTAACATATTTATTAATGATCTAGATGAGGGGGTGGAGGGACTACTCATCAAGTTTGCAGATGACACCAAATTGGGAGGACTGGCAAATACTCCGGAAGATAGAGACAGAGTTCAACGAGATCTGAACACAATGGAAAAATGGGCAAATGAGAACAAGATGCAATTTAATAAAGATAAGTGTAAAGTTCTGCATCTGGGTCAGAAAAATGAAAAGCATGCCTACTGGATGGGGGATACGCTTCTAGGTAGCACTGTGTGTGAACGAGACCTTGGGGTACTTGTGGATTGTAAACTAAACATGAGCAGGCAGTGTGATGCAGCGGTAAAAAAGGCAAATGCCATTTTGGGCTGTATCAACAGAGGCATCACATCAAAATCACAAGATGTCATAGTCCCATTGTATACGGCACTGGTCAGACCACACCTGGAGTACTGTGTGCAGCTCTGGAGGCCTCACTTCAAGAAGGACATCGATAAAATTGAAAGGGTACAGAGGAGAGCGACGAAGATGATCTGGGGCCAAGGGACCAAGCCCTATGAAGATAGGTTGAGGGACTTGGGAATGTTCAGCCTGGAGAAAAGGAGGTTGAGAGGGGACATGATAGCCCTCTTTAAGTATTTGAAAGGTTGTCACTTGGAGGAGGGCAGGATGCTGTTTCTGCTGGCTGCAGAGGAAAGGACACGCAGTAATGGGTTTAAACTTCAAGTACAACGATATAGGCTAGATATCAGGAAAAAGTTTTTCTCAGTCAGAGTCGTTCAGCAGTGGAATAGGCTGCCTAAGGAGGTGGTGAGTGCCCCCTCACTGGAAGTCTTCAAGCAAAGGTTGGATACACACTTTTCTTGGATGCTTTAGGATGCTTAGGGCTAATCCTGCGTTGAGCAGGGGGTTGGACTAGATGGCCTGTATGGCCCCTTCCAACTCTATGATTCTATGATTCTATGATTCTATGAAAAGAGACAACTGGAGAGAGGGAAGGGGGAATTATCAAGATTTATAAAATTATGCATGGGTGAGAACTGAGAAAGAGTAATTTTTCTCCCTCTCCAAAATATTAGAACTTGAGGACATCCAATGAAACTGATGGGTAGTAAGTTGGACAAAAGGAAAGGCTACTTTACACAGAGACCGTTTCTGCATTAGACGACATACCTTGTTTTAGCTTTGGATTTCCTTTGGATGCTGCAAGTCAACTCTAGCCTTTCTGCATTTTATCTCCCCTCCTTTCCCAAGCTGAGATTTGGGATATACTCTCCACACTAAATCGAATAGAGGCAGCCTCACATCATGCTTTGTTCCCTTTCCCTTTAAAAAAATGTGATTGTGCATAATGGTACCTGCTTGTACTGTTTTCATCGCACCCCTTAATTCCACCATTCTGTGCCCTTGTTAACCTCCCCACCTTCCCCCCAAAGTGTCCTGAATGTAATTTAAAACAACAACCCTGGGATATACCATTATGACATTGCTATGTAAGACTACTTTTTTAAAAACTTAGAAACAGTGTTGTAATGTGATCACTCCCTTTTTTAACAAAAAAGGCAGATTTTTTGGAACAGGGGGAGATAGGGAGGATGGCAGTGAGGAGAAGGGCCTGCCCAAAGGACTCAAAATGTTGGGCATGGCAAAAGAGCCAAAAACACACACTGAACAACCCTGAATCAGACCCTGTGAGAAACCACTTGCAAAGAAGAAATAGGGTTTGCTGGGGATTCCTTTGCTGCGGGGAAATGGACAAAAAAGCTGACTCTTTAAAATGTAAATTTGAAAGATATCGCTAGCGTGCTAAGTGAGTGATTAAAATGTGGAATTCTCTGCCAGTGGATTCAGTGATGGCCACAGTAATCAACAGCTTTAAAGGGGGTTAGAGAGATTCATGAAAGATAAGTCTCCAGATGGCCACTGGCCACGGTGACTGCGGAGAACTTCCATATTCAGAGGCACTAAGCCTCTGGATCCCAGAGCCAGAAGGCAACATCAGGATCTTGGTGGGTAGGCCCTATGGAGGACCATCCAAAGGAACTTGCTGGCCACTCTGTGAGACAGGATATTGGACAAGATCAGCGGTTCTCAACCTTCTTGGGTCTGCGACCCCAACTTCAGCGGCGGTGTGCATGCACACACGTAGGTGGGAGCACATGGGCACGCGCACGCAGGTGCACAACCATCAAGGCACCGTGGAGGTGGCGAGGGCCACGGCTCTGTCACCTCCACACACTGCTGCCGCCAAAGTTGAGGTCGCAATTCAGGGAAGAGGTGACCACGGGGTAGAGCCGCTCCCTCCCCGGCTGCTGCGCCTGGCCTCCTTGCCTGCCACTGCCTCTGTCTCTGCAAGACAGAGAGAGAGCACAACTGGGAGGGGCAGGCAGGGAGGACTGCCCAGTCCAAGCACCGTGCTGCCTCCCCTCCCCGCCTGCAGGCTGCAGTGGAAATGGTTGGCTCCGGGACACTTGGGGCCTCTCGCTTGTGCCCCCGGGTCTTGCTTCTGCCCCCCGCTGGGGCTCCTCAAGGACACGGGAGGCGGCGGGCGCAGTGGGCGGCAGGCACTCCTTTCCCTCTTCCCCATCCTGGTGAATGGTTGCTACTGGGCAGCCAGTCACTCAACTGGAGGGCGCTTCGGCATGCCACTTGCACCAGTGATAGCAGCAGTGAGCTCTGGGCGAGCACAGACGGGCGGGGAGTGAAGGTCAGGGAGGGTATCCATTTGGGGAAGAAAGGAGACAACAGGGGGATGGGGAGGTTTGCCTCCACCCGGTGCTGCCGCCCGCTTTCACTTGCCACTGACGCCACCACCGTGGCAGCCAGCAATGGGGCGATCCTGTGGAAGGGGCCAAGTGACCCTAAATGGGGTCAGGACTCCAAGGCTGAGACTCACTGGATTAGATGGACCACTCTTCAGATCCAGCAGGGCACTTCTGATGTTCCTATGAAGGCCTCAGCCTTTGTGTCCTGTTGCATTCTATCCAGAGCAGTGGTTCTCAACCTTGGGGTCGGGACCCCATTTGGGGTTGCCTGGCACCTTCCTCGGGGTTGCCAGGTTGCCTGCCGCTGTGGCGGTGGCATGTGGAATCGTGTGGTGCCAGTGGAGATGGGCGGAGACTAGAGGAGGCTTGGCAATGGCTGCCTCTACACTGCCTCAGTTGTTGTGCACATGTGCGCGCATGCCACCTGCGCACACACATTTCCAGCACCCCACTGGCTTCTTCTGCAACTGCCCAGCCTGCCCGGAATGTCGCACAGGCGCCTGCTGAGGAAGGTGCCAAAACACTTTGCTCACCTCTTTCAGAGCTGGCAGGAAAGCAACCCCCCTCCTCCCACGGGTTCAAAGTCACCCCATCCCACCTGACTCCGTCTGGCAAGCCCCATGTGCGCTGCATCAGGGCCGCTGTGGAATTGCCTGTGGTTAAAAGAAGGGAGAAAGGAGAGAAGCGGCGAGCTAAGGGAGCAAGACGTGTGCCCAAGCCCAGCCCAGAACAGCAAGCAATGTGGATATGGCGGTGGTGGCAGCAGCCCCCTCCCTGGACAGGGCCTGCGCCCCCTCCAGTCACCTCCTGTGGGGGGTTGCCCATGACCACATCTGGGGGGGGGCGTCAGAAGTGCCTCTGCAGCGCTAGCTAGCAGTTCCTCCAGCTGGGTCCCCGCTGGGCTTTGGTGCTAAAGTTGGGGGCGCAGCAAAGGAAAAGGTTGAGAACCCCTGATCCAGAGGAACTGGCTGACTACTCTGTGAGATGGAATGCTGAACTAGATGGACCCTGATGGGTCTGATTCAGCATGGCTATTTTTAGATTCTGAAATGAATCCTTGCAGGCTCAATAAAAGAACATCTTCCATTGATTCATTTGATTATCTACTACATTCTGTGTACTCCTTTAATTGGCTGTATTCTTAGATTCTTAAAACTCTTTGGCCTCAAGAACATATTCAAATACTTTGATCTTAAGGGCTGATCAGCATGAACAGCATAGTTTATTTATTTATTATTTATTGTATATTTATATTTATATTCCTCCCTCCCTTGCGGCTCAGGACGGTTTACATGAAATGTAGGGGCACGTACAATTCAACAACTTCAAACAGAAGAATGGTAACAACCAGTAACAACAATACGTTGATTCCAACATCAGTCGTGACAATTTTGCCAGCTGTGGTCCCATACGTTGGTCTATGTTTGGGAGCAGTTCATGTGCAGGTGTTTTTTGCGGGGGGGGGGGAGGAGTTGTTGGTCTGGTCAACCTCAACCAAATGCCTGGTGGAATTTAGTGAGTAAAATTCATAATTTAGTGAGTAAAACAAAAAAATCCAGAGTGCATCTTAATGTGGTTGATTGGTTTTTTGATCTAGAGGAGCCTGCGTTGGCTGTTCCAGAAGGTAGGCCAGGGCAGCTGTCTCACGAGACCTATTTGGGACACTATTAAAGAGCAGCGACTTGTGAGTTGTTTTGACAGTTACTACTACTGTATTATGAAGGGTGCATAGAAAATTGTTAGAATAGTGTCAGCAACTCCAGCCATCAAGGAGTGCAACTCCTGTTCCTACTGTACTCTTCTTTTGGCTACTTAGCATACAGCCTATAAGAATCATAGGGCCTTTCCGCACAAGGACCAATGTTGTCAATTGGTCCCGCAAAGCAGAAATGCTATTTGTAAAAGTGCAATCTCGGCGTTACGCATACCTGCCTTTTTAGTGGAATTCAGTAGCGTTTCATTCATTTCCCACAGGTTTCTGGTCTCGCAAAAATCGCTAGAAAGGAAGCGATTTTTTCTGTGCTTTGTCCTGCCCCTGGCCGTCAATCAAACGTACAGCCAATGGGCGGTTTTTATCATGCCCCGGGAAAGCTCCTTTCCCTTTAAGAACAGGTTTTTTTAAAAAAAAAATACACGTTGCAACGAATATGCCTTGATTCTTGCTAATGTAGAGACCCATCTAGCTGGCAGCTGGCGTGTGAGCTGGCGATTCATCGTTACCACGCTCTCCCCCAAGTGAAAAGAACCCCCCCCCGCATGGGCGCGATTTTCGTCCGAAAATAAAGAGAACTTGCAAACGGGGCTGTGTTGTGCTTGGGGACTTAGGGGAGCTTTAAAGCACTTTTGTGGAGGGACTGTAGCTGGAGAAGCCTCGCTGGGTGAATGAAGGCTCGCTGGTTTGTTGCTTTCTGCTCGCTCCGAGAAAAAAAAATGGCGATCGCTTCACTGGAAGTTCGGAGGAGAGAGCCAGGGGGAGGGACTTTGCTAGAACTGCAACAATGGGAACGCACAGGTCTTTTACGCTAGTGTTGCAGATTGTTTGCAAGAGTGTAGCGCTTTTCGGAGGGTGAATCCACTTTTCCCCATTTCCCTTTAACCGCTATAACTAATCATTTTTTGCGGGACTGTTTCAGGAGTGTGGCAGATTGTGTGTGACGTCTTGCGGAACTGCAAATTAGTAGCGTTTACAATTTGCAAGCCTTCTGCTACATTGAAGTCGTGCGGAATGGCCCCTAGAGTTGGAAGGGGCCATACAGGCCATGTAGTCCAACCTGTACCTGTAAGGCCTCGAGGAAGAGTTTCCCTCTGAAAGGGAGGCCGTGCTATGCAGATGAAGTCATCCTGGGAAACGGTGACTGGTTTGTCAAGATATTGGTTAGAGTGCGAGGGACACAGAGGCAAGATGGAGAAATGAAGTACAGTTTCCCTGTTTTAATAATAGAAGCTAAGACAGTGTAGGTTGGAAAGAAAGGCTGATGTTGTTTGTTATAGAAGCTATACACACACGTCTGCGTGATTTATTTCAAAACATATTTCTAAAACTCCCAACAAAAATTACTCATCCAGCCACATGGATGTCATCATCCCTGTACCGTTCACTCCCATTTTCACTGGTAATTCCCAGCTTGAAAATAACTCTCCTCCAATGCGATAACTGTATGATCTACTTCCAAGTCTGTGGAAACAATTCCTTGTGTCAAGCATCATTAGTACCCACTGGATATTATTTCTTTTCTTCACTAGTTGGCACAGAAGTGGTATGGGCTGTCTAGAATGACTTATAGTCCTTACACTCTGTTGTATCTTGTTTCCAGGCGATACCAGCTTGAAAAGGCTTAACTGTAAAGCGTTTGGTTTTGTAGCATATGTCCACGGGTTGCTTCTTGAGAGCATCTCAACACACCTCAGAGGTAGGGTGGCAGGAAGGCAGCTAAACAGCATTCTTTCTTTTCTCTCTTGACAGGGAAATGTTCAAAGGAGTCAGGAAGGGGATTGTTTGAAGTCAATGCTACAGCAGGGGTGCATGTTAAGTGTAGATCTGTGATGCTCTTAAGTGAATGGATTCAAACTGAGCGGAAGACTGGCTGAACAAGAAGCTCTTTCATCTTTTTCTTTCCAGCTCTTCCTTGAACAGTCCAAATTCCATCCCCACCCTTGTTGCTTTTCTCCTTGAGATGTAAACTATCATACAATTCCCTTTTACCATCAGAGAGGAAAGCAACTTGGGGGAGGGGGAATGCCAATATGAGCAGAAAATGGCTTCAGGCTAACAAGGAAATATTTAATAATCTGTCTGTATGGGAAATACTCAAGGTGAAACAGAACTACCCCTGAGGAAGGAGGGAGACAAGCTGATGCTCCAGTTGTGCCTATTTACAAGAGACAATCTCCATTTTCCATTAGCTCTATCTTTTGGCATTTAAGGAGCTGCTATCCAGGGAGATTCCTCAGTCGCCTCCCATCAACTTCTGCCAGCAGGTGAAGACATCTTTGTTTTGTTGGAACAAAATTTGAGTCCAGTAGAACCTTTAAGATCAACAAAGTTTTATTCAAGATGTGAATAAAGAAGTACCAAAGTGGTAAACAGCCTCATGACGATGTCCAACAAATATGCAGCATGATAATGAAGATCAGATAATTTCTTGCTAGAACAACAAATCAGTTATTTGGGTTCAATTGTCGTTCACAAAAAACATAGGGGGAATAAAAATGTTAAGCTTAGTGATTAATGGTAGAAGCTTTCCCTGTTGTGAAAATAAGTAATTAAAAGAGACCTGTTGTGATCCCCATGCATCTCCACACAAGCATGGAAGCACCCTCACAAGTGTCAAGAGGTGCTGAGTTCCTTCTACTGTCCTAAGACCAGAGTTAGATTCTTAGTTGCATTATGTACCTTACATTACAGTCCCATTGTCCCAAATGAAATAAAGAGGAGATTGTAAGGAATGTAGATATAAGAGTTGAATCCAGCTATCTTGTTTTCTTTTAAATTGTTTGACCACACCCCTTATGGGATAGCTAGACTGATTCTTGGTTGTCCAAAAGCACGCCTGCTTAGTTCTCCAACCTAGTACCCTAGTAACTACCCCATCCAGATAGTAAACACTGCCATAAAGCCCATGCAGTCAAAATAGTTCTGAGTTTGTGGTTTGTGAGTGCTGCTCCTTAGCCTGTGATTTTCAAAATGTCACTGCTCTCCACACTCTACTATTGATGCACAGCCAGAAAAGAGGTGAGAAAAATTATTTTTAATTTTTGTTTTCTTTCTCATTTGACTGTTTTTAATGTTACCATCCATCTCAATATAAGCACCCTTTTTGTTTGTTTGTTTAAATGCTTTAGATTTGCATATGCTCAATAATAACTACATGTAGCTAAGAGCTCAAAAGCTATTTTGCAAAAGTCGCATTGTAAAGAACCAGGGGAAGTGGGCCCTTTTAAAGAACTGAACCCTGTGAACAACTTGCAAGAAAACTCAGCCCTATATTGGAAGAAAATTATGTCATCTAGGCCGGTGGTCCCCAACCACCGGGCTCTGGCCCGGTGCCGGGTCGCGAAGGCCCCAGCAGCGGGCCGCGAAAGCCCCGGCACCGGGCCGTGGCTCCCTCTCCCCGCCCCCCAGGCCGCAAGCTTCTTTTTGCGGGAGGAGGGGGGAGAGGGAAGTGCGGCTGCATGCGCAAACATGCATGCGCGGCCGCCGGATCTCCCTCCCACACCCACCGGTCTGCAGCCTAAAAAAGGTTGCGGACCACTGATCTAGGCGTTCATTGGCTGTGAATCAGACCTGTAGTAAATTCAACCGGAGTTTTAAAATCAGAATTCAAAACAACCTCTATGAAAAAAGACATTTAAACATTCTTTGGTAACCAGGTTTGTGACAAGCTGTTTTGAGGCAAATGCAACCAAAGCCATTGAACACTAAGCACTGTTAATTAAATTAAACAAAATTAATTAGGTTTTGAAGGCTGATTATTTAACATGCCCTGTAGCACTGGCAGTTGCAGAAGAACAGAGTTACGACCTTCTAAGCCCATTGACCTGGTTATGATGGCACTATCATCAATATAGACACATCTCAATGCGGCCCCATCTGTGGATATTTTTATTATTATTAATTAAATTTATATACCACCCCCCCCAGGCCAGCCGGCTCGAGGCATTACTTAAAACTGGATACTACAGTCATGAATAGTCAAGACAGATCTATCTCCTGAGGAAAGCCCCAAGTTAGCAGAAAACTCTGGGGTTCAAAAGGCCCTCAAATACACTGGGATTCAAAAAGCCCCCAAATATTTGAAGTGAAACAGTACCTTTAAGAAAATAATGTCCTCTGCAGTAACCATTGTGCGGGTTGCTAGGTGACAACAATATTTCCAGCCTTAAAGCCTTGGTTTCTGTCAATAAAAAGCAGAATCTTTTCCAGATATGTTTTAGCCTTTGAAGGAGGACACATTGGGATCAGACATGGAAGCAATCTGTGGCAGGCCCAGCTGTTCACTACTATCCAGCAGCCACCATTTCCATGAAAGCCCATGTAGTGTAACAGTTAGTGTTTCAGACTAGGAGCTTAGGGATCCAAACTTAAATCCCCGGTGTTGTGGAGACTGCATGTGTGTTCTTTGGCGAGGCTAAGATTGCCAGCTGCAAGGTGGAACCTGCCGATCTCCTGGAATTACAACTGATTTCCAGACTATACAGATCAGTTCCCTTCAGTCAAATGGCTGCTTTGAAGAGTGGGCACTCTATGACATTAGACCCTACTGTGGTCCCTTCCCTTCTCAGCACCTATCCTCCCTCCACTCCTAAATCTCAAGGAATTTCCCAACTAGGAGTTGGCAGACCTAGACCAATCACATCCTCTCAGTCAGCCTTTTGACCATGTAGGCACCCCTGAAAAATGTTTCAGGCTTCAATGCAAACCAGAATTTTTCAGACTTCAAGGCACACCCTTCTGCCACCTCCCAAACCCTGGAGCTTGCCAGTAGCCTTGCTAGTGCCAGGCCACGGCTGAGTGCTAGGCCAAGTCAGGCTCCTTAGCCACTCCACCCCCAAAGTTAAAACAAAAAGACTCACCTCGCTTATCAAGCTGCTACTGACAGAGGTCAAGTCAAAGGGGAGGGAGAGCCTCAGCTTCAGCCTTCCTTTCTTTCCCCCTACAGGCCCGGCACTGGCCACATATAAAAGGAAAATCTTAAATATAATAAATATACATCGCCCCCGTGCCCCAGCACACCTTAAGGGCTCCTGTAGTATGCCAGTGCATTGAGAATCTTTGCCCTGGCCTAATATACCATATTATTTTGATAATAAAATGGAGAAGAGAACGATGAAAGCTGTTTTGGGTGCCCGTTGGGGAAAAACATGATGAATAAATGAAGTAAAAATTCAAAATTAATACAAAAGAATTTTCAGTTAAACTTCCAGCAGAGGTTCCTGACAGTGCACAGGCTTCCTCGGGAGGTGGTGGGTTCTCCTTCTTTGGAAGTTTTAATCAGAGACTAGATAGTCATCTCAGAGAAATGCTGATTTGATGAACTTAGGGTGGGTGGGCAGGAAGGGATGTGCCAGGGTTTGTCTCTTGTGGCCCTTCCTTGCATACCCAGGGAATTGCTGATCGCCACTGTGAGGCGGTAGGTGAATTCCCTCCAGGCCAGGCTGGATTCTGGAAGGTTTTGGTGGAGGGATCATTTGGGCATGAAATTGGGGTCACTGTGGGTGGGCAGGTAGTTGTGAACTCTTGTATTGTGCAGGTGGTTGAACTAGATGACCCTGGAGGTCCTTTCCAACTCTACGATTCTATGTTTCTAAATATATATAGCAGGAGATTAGGGGCAAATAAAAGGTAGGTTTGTTGGCAAGTTGAAAAGAAAGCAGGGAAAGAAGAGAGGACAAGGGGAGGCTGCCAGGAGGAGGAAAGAAGCAATAGTGAGGGAAGGAATTCAGGGAATAATAAGATATGCTCTCTCTAAGGTCCCTGTGCATCCCCCAGTCTGATTCAGCAGCATATAATTAAGAGCAGCCATCCTTGTTGTGAGAATTAGTGTTATCAAGAGCTGAGTTTCCAGGTATGGTCCAGTGTCCCTATAGACCACAGACCTTCTCTGTATTGTGCTATCCCAGCAGACTTTTGAAGTGATTTAATGCAATTTTTGTTAAGTTTGTGAATGAGAATTGTTAGAGTTGCCATATGTCACATCTCCTGTAGATGCTCTGTGACTAACTGTGCAGCTGATGTATCTTGTCTGCAGTGTGTATGGGTATAATTTCATGGGCGTGAGCATTAAAGCAGCATGCAGGGCATAAATTACACACTGCCTCTCGTAAGCTCACTTTGAATTGTTAGTGATATATTATGTGCAAGAAAATGGAACAGAATATCTTGTAGGTGGATAAAAGCTTTAGAGGTAGCCAAACTGGCTCTCCGGAAGTACATGAACGACAGTTCCCAGGGCACATGCTGGTGAGGCTCACGGAAGCTGTAGTCTTTGGACATCTGAAAAGTCACCACTGCTTTAGAGTGTACAGGAGTTGAGATCTTGCATAGTGACCCTTGGGGGTGATAATAGAGGAATTAGCATTGCATGTAGCTATTTTTGTTACAGGAAAGGGAGAATAGTTTTTCCTCTCCCACCCCATGTACTCTGCAGTCTGCCCCTTCCCCGCCAATACAGGATTGGAGAATTTAGAAGGGAGGGAAAACTGCATGTAAAAGAGGTGAATCTGGGGAGACTTAAATGGTCAGTTTCTTCAAACTGCCTGGGGAGGGGGAGGGAGTGTGCCTGCAAAAACCTTAATTTGCATGTATCCCCATTGTGAAGGAAAGAACACAGATATGGCCAATATTAGGATCTTGTGGCACTTTGTTTGGTGCCTAGGGCTTTCGCAGATCCCAAACTCCTGATTTCCTTGTAAGAAGGAACATGCCATGTGCCTTCCCCCATCCCTGCTCCGTTCACTGAAATTTTTAAAGGAATGCCCCAGAAAAATGGTACTAATGTCAGATGGCAGCCTCTTGCTGTGCCTAGGCCTCTGCCGAGGTGCTCTTGCCAGGCATAGGAGGGCCACATTCCTGAACGGGAAGAAGGCTTAGCTGTGTCTTCCCTCCAGCAGTGAGGCTGGCCACAGTAGTATTGTAAGTGAGCAGTATTGTAAGCTTTTCTGTCAGCCAACTGTTTGACTGAAGGGGAAATCTTCCCCCCCACACACACACACACACAAAGGAAAGCACAAGTACCCCCACAGACTCCCCTGCATTGCTCTCAGAAGAACATGCCTCCCTCCCCTCAGTCAGGGCCTGTCAGAGGCTCCTTCGCAGCAGGCCTGAAGGGAGGGAGCGCACTCTGCATCCTCCTGCCAGCTCTGCCAGGGGTCTGAGGCAAAGTGAGGGAAGTTGGTGGACATGACAATTAGGCCAGTGCAGTAGGCCTGAAGTGTTTCAACTCCACAATAACCTGCCTGGGAGGTTGGCTACCCCTGAGTTGGAAATATTCCTGGAGGTTTGGAGGTGGGACTTCAAAATGACACAATGCCTCAGAGTCTACCCTCCAAAGTAGCCATTTTTGCCTGCAGAGCTGATCATTATAATCAAGAGATGAGCAGCGATCTAGAGAGGATGGTAGAGGCTCACAGGCTGTGGTTGGGGTGGAGTAGTGCAGGTGTGTCCCTCCTGGGCTATGGGCTTTGGCCAGCCCCTACCAGCAACTGTTTCTATTTTGGGGTGCAGACACACAGACAGAGAGACAGACTGATATCAATCCTGTGAGTCTGGAAAGTTCCGGAAGATCTAAATAAAGAATATTTACAGCCTGAAACTGTAAACAGTGAACAAATAAATAGCTGGAGAGACATTTGAACTGAAGTGAATTTTCTTAAGCTTGGCCTGGTAAATTAAAAAAAAACAAAATTTGCCAGGAAAGTCCTATGAACTCAAAGGCATAAGTGGCCCAGAATTTCAAGTGGACTTAGCTTTACAGGATAGTAGGCAGTGAGACTTTGGGGGGAACTAGGTGATCCACTTTTATTAGGCAACAACTTGGCCTTGCAGACAACAACAGGGACTGCAGTTGCCAGCAGTGAAAATGAAACATTTTGTTGCTCCATATAGACCAAGTTTTAATCAAGAAACCCCACAGTCAATGGTGTCCCACTTTACCAATGTTAAAATCTGGTCACCTTACCAATCTTCCCAATCAACATTGGTAAAGTGGGACCACCTTACCCAGAACAGATGAGGTGCCAGACGATTGGAGGCGGGCAAATGTCCCCATCTTCAAGAAAGGGAAAACGGAGGATCCCGGTTAATTATCAACCCGTCAGCTTGACATCTGTAGCTGGCAAAATTTTGGGACAAATAACTGAACACTCGATCCTTGAGCAGCTGGAACTGAGAGCTGTGATTTCTAAGACTCAGCACGGGTTTCGCAAGAACAAGTCATGTCAGACCAACCTTATCTCTTTTTTCGAGAAAGTGAATACCTTACTGGATCAGGGGAATGCCGTGGACATAGTTATCTGTATTTCAATAAAGCTGTTCACAAGTTGGTAAAATGAGGTATGGATCCTAATTCTGTCAGGTGGATCAGTAACTGCTTGACAAATCGTACCCAAAGGGTACTTGATAATGGTTCAGCATCTTCTTGGAAAAGAGTGACAAGTGGAGTACCCCAAGGATCTGTCCTGGGGCCTGTGTTGTTCAACATATGTATAAATGATTCGGATGAGGGATTAGTGGGGATACTTATTAAATTTGCAGATGACACTAAACTGGGAGGGGTAGCAAACACAATTGAAGACAGCAACAGGATACAGGATGATCTTGATAGGCTCGAGAAGTGGATTAAACTGAAAAAAATGAAGTTCAATAGGGACAAATGTAAAGTTCTGCATTTAGGTAGGAAAAACCAAATACACCAATATAAGATGGGGGAGACTTGGCACTAGCAAGTGCGAAAAGGATCTAGGAGTCTTACATTGAACATGAGTCAGCAGTGTGACTCAATGGCTAAAAAGGCAAATGGGATTTTGAGCTGTATCAAACGGAGTATTGTGTCCAGATCACGGGAGGTGATGGTATCGCTTTACTCTGCTCTGGTTCGGCCTCACTTGGAGTCCTGTGTTCAGTTTTGGGCCCCCCAGTTGAAGAGGGATGTTGACAAACTGGAACGTGTCCAGAGGAGGGCAACAAATATGGTGAGGGGTTTGGAGACAAAGACGTATGAGGAAAGGTTGGGGGAGCTTGGTCTGTTTAGCCTAGAGAGGAGACAACTGATAAGGGAAGAAGACGGGGAGCAGCTGTGGCCTGGTATCAAGTGATCCACAGACCAGTACTGGTCCCCGGTCCGGTGGTTGAGGACCACTGTTCCAAAACACAGTTTCTTGACATGGGTGTCATACATCTCTCCACACCCACGTCTTCATTTGTCACCATGCCACAAACCCCCAACAGACATATTCAACGTCATGCCCTTACAGACTGGACAACTCCTCCCCTTCCTCTTCCCAATGCCACGCTCTCTCTATCTTAATCACTCTCTTCCTTTCTACCTCCCTCTCTCTTTGCTATTCCCCCTCCCCCCTGCTAGCACCCGTTATATCAGCTATAACAGGCTTTAATCCTAGTTTTCAGATAATATATGACTGAGCAGGAGGGACATGTTCCCTTGGAGCCTGGACTTGACGGGGACAAGGCACTCAACAGGTTCCTTCCTCCTGCTTATGCCTCATAACTGGCTGGGGATGGGCAGCCTACGGTGGCCAGATCCAAGTGGGGGAAATCCTGGAGATTTGGGGATGGGCTAGAATGCCAGAGTCCATCCTCCAAAGCATATATTTTCCATTTCTCTAGTCTGGAGATCAGTTGTAAGTGTGGGGATCCCCAGACACAGCCCTGTATATATAAAGAAGAGCATTGTGGCACTTGAAACGCAGTTCGACTCTAGCTTATGTCCAACCAATTCAACCAAAACTTGAGATTCTCTACTTGCCATAACTGCTGCATCTCCTCTCTGTCTTTTTTGGTGGTGTTAATATTTTTAATCACCTTTATTCACAATCCATTTCCCTTTCCCCTTGACAATATTTGGAGTCAGGCTTCAATTTGGGATACGCAAAGAAAACCTTGGCTTATTTGAATAAAGTCAAACACAAACTCCTAGTTCCAATCAATTTCGTCTTCATTAATGAAAACTATGAAAAGAGGAGGGGACGGGAGAGAGGTTCTGCTAAGTTTCCGAATTTCTCTTTGCAGACACCGAGAACCTTCATGTTCTCCTGCTAGAGCGCCACCTCGTGGTGGGTAACATAAATGAACAAGAGGGTGCACTAATTTCCCTTCAAAGAGGAAAGCAAGAGAAATCCTTCTTTTCAAACAGTAAAAAAGAGAGTTAGAGAACATGAGGAATTGGTGGGTATACCTAAAAAAAGTGAAATTGCTTGAAAATAAATTCCCTCCCCGGTTTATTACACGAGTACTTTTCTGGACTAGATTTACTCAACCGCATTTCCTTGGCACTTTGAGCCTGCGGTTTAGTTTGCCTTGCCTTGCCCCTGGGCCGTGGGATGGTCCTTCCCTGGCTCCAGGCCCCTCCGCGGTGGGCAGACGGGGGGGGGGAGGGTGCCCTGAGCGGCAGGAGGGCATGCGGCGGCCAGCCTGGCGCCCGGGAGGGGGGCGCGGGGACCTTTCTGCCGGGGGGGGGGCCCTGGCGGAGGTCTTGCCCGAGCGGGAGAGGCAGGGCGACAACTGGGGGCGCAGCCCAAAGAGAGGCGCCCCCCACCCCCAGCCCCACCCGGCCATTCCCCGCCGGAGCCGCTGGGCAGCCACGAGGGCGCCCCCGCTCCCGGGGCTGGCAGGAATGGGGCGCGGAGGCCGGGGCGCTTAAGCAGCCGAGGGGGCTGGACGGCCCTGCGGAGATCCCTTCACCCCCTCCCCACGCACCGCTGCCGGAGGCACCCGGAGAGCCCCGCCGCTCCTGCCCGTCTCCAGCCGAGGGATCCGCCCCGCAGGTAAGAGCGGGGCGCCGGGAGGGAGGCTGCGCCTTGCCGGGGGTCGGGGGGCTCCTTAGGCTTCGGGGACACGGAACCTTCCTCCCCCTGCGGGAGACGGCGGGGGCGCTTGGACCGCCCCTGCCCTTGACGCGCTTTGGAACGAGCCCCGGAGAAGGCAGGGGCCACAGACAGACAAGTGGCAGGCGCCCAGGACTGTCGACCCCTCCAAAGAGCCCCTCCAGGGCCCCCAACCTCGGCGGGCGGGGAGCTGCTCCTCCCGGGCCACGGAAGGGCCCCTTCGCCCCGAAGGACGCTGCTCGGGCCTCTCCCTTCTCTTGACTCAGTAGGGGAATGAGGTCCAGGCGCGGGGGCGGGGCGGCGGGGGGGGGGTGAAGCTTTTATTTTACAGGCTGTGAGAAGCCCCGGGAGCGATCCGCCAGGAGAAGCCGCCGGGAGCACCGTAAAGACGGACCCGAGGTGGCGCGGGGGAGGGGCGATGGTGAGCGGGGCTCCTCCCTCAAAGCGCCGCCCTGCGCTCCTCACGCGGCCCCCTGCCTTGATCGGAACCCCGCGTTTCATTCCTCGCGGGTGATGCACAACAAGCGCTTCACTTTGGCCGCGGTATGCTGCTGATGGGAGCCACAAACTTGTGAAGCTACGAAATAATCGACGTCCATGCATCCTGTTGACAAGAGGCACTGAACACAATTTTGAAGATCCTAAACAGAGTACCACCATTAAGTGCCCTGGAATTGGTGGATTTGGGGAGGGCATCACTTTGTTTAGGATGGCACCTTTAGGCGCACGACCCTGAAGAAGGTCCCAGTCCCTTTCTCCACACTCCACATTGTAATAATCCACTTGTAGGAAGTGGGGAGAAAGAGTTTATTTCTTCTGCCTACTATTGTTTTCTAGGGCAGCCTTTCTTGACTTTTCCCCACTTGAGAAACAATATTCAGGCTTCAGGAAACCCCAGAAGTGGTCTGATTCTGCAGAATATGTTTGGGAAGCAGAGCTGTGGACAGGGCCACCCTCCCCTCCCCCCCCCACTTGAGATCATTTTGGGAAGGGGAGGGGTGGGTCAACATAACCATATATGTTTATATCACTCAATAATAAATTTAGATTTAATACATTTTAAAATGTAGAAGAAGAAGAAAAGTTGGTTCTTATATGCCGCTTTTCCCTACCCGAAGGAGGATCAAAGCGGCTTACAGTTGCCTTCCCATTCCTCTCCCCACAACAGACACCCTGTGAGGTGGGTGGGGCTGAGAGAGCCCTGATATCACTGCTGGGTCAGAACAGTTTTATCAGTGCCGTGGCGAGCCCAAGGTCACCCAGCTGGCTGCATGTGGGGGAGCGCAAAATCGAACCCGGCATGCCGGATTAGAAGTCTGCACTCTTAACCACTACACCAAATTGGCTCTCCTAACCACTACACCAAACTGTATATATAAAAAGTTAATTGACTTCCACCCGTTTGAAACGTTCATGAAACCCTGATTGAGAAAGCCTGTTCTAGGGAATGCCAATGCGTCAACATGTTCTGGAAGCCCACCCACCCTAGCAGGAGCGCCACTTACCATCATGCCCCAAGCTAGGAATTTGGGTGTGACCATCGACGCCTCCCTGACTACGGAGGCGCAGGTCAAGAGAGTAGCAAGCCAGGCATTTTTCCACCTTCGCCAGGCCCGGCTACTAGCACCCTACCTGTCCCCTGACCACTTGGCCACAGTGATCCATGAGATGGTCACCTCCAGACTAGATTTCTGTAACACTCTATGCGGGCCTACCCTTGACCCTGACCCGAAAACTTTAGCTAGTGCAAAATGCAGCTGCTAGGGTCCTTACTGGCAGGACCCACATCCAGCCTGTGCTGAGGCAGCTGCCTTGGCTGCCAATAGCCACCCGAATCCGGTTCAAGGTTTTGGTTTTAACCTTTAAGGCCATAAGCGGGTTGGGACCCACATACCTGAGGGACCGCCTATCGTCCTATGCTTCCCGCAGGGCCTTACGCTCTGTGGGTGAGAACCTATTGATCATTCCCGGCCCTAAGGAAGCGCGCCTAGCCTCGACCAGGGCCAGGGCCTTTTCGGTCCTGGCCCCTACCTGGTGGAATGAGCTCCCAGGTGAGCTGCGGGTCCTGCAGGATTTGCCAGCTTTCCGCAGGGCCTGCAAACTGGAGCTCTTCCACCAGGTCTATGGTTGAGGCTGGGGTCAGCGAGTCAGGGACATCATCCCCCCCCCCCCTCGGGAGATAGGAAGTGTACATCGTTCTCTTCCATTATCTTCATTATTTAGTAGGGGGAGGGTTGGGGATTTTCTGCCGCCATGTTGGTATTTTTTAAAGTCTTTTAATGGGAATTTTAACAGGGTTGAGACTACTGTGACCCGCCTCGAGCGTATAGGGAGAGGCGGGAAATAACAACAACAACAACAACAACAACAACAATAATAATAATAGATAAAATGTTCAGCAGAACATGTGGTGTGGATCTTGTGGAGTCCTCCCTTTGGTTGGAGCAAGATGATGATAGTCTTAGTGGGAGAAGGTGATGGGAAGACGTAATCCTGTATTCCTGCACTGTATTCTGTTTGCTGATCATGGCTGCAGTGTGTCCCTTGGCCCCAATAGAGAAGAACAGAGAAGTGCCTGCATGTTTCCCCTGGAAAGGTGAAAGGCTGGCTGGGGGAGGCTTATGTAGAAGACTAGCATTAAGGCCTGATGTAACAACAGGCTGGAGAAAGCTGGGCAAAGTGTCCGCCCTGGGGGGGGGGGCGGTGGGCAGAAGGCAAAGCAGAGGGTGGAGGCAATTGGCCATAGGGCTGCCCCTGTGCGGGCCGAGGTTTGTTCGGGGGGGGTCATACTTGTGGGCAGCAAAGCAGACTGTGGGTTCCTATGTGGCCAGTGGTGCTGGAACTGCCACAGCAAAGCAGGTCTCCCATCGAGGGGCCCTGACACCCACAGCCTGTCTCCAGAGTGGCTGGCCGTGGCTCAGCTGGGATACAGCACTGCTGCCCTGGCAGCAGCTCCAGCAGGTGACCAGCTTCCCCCTCGGTCCTGAAAGGGAGGCCAGCGGCACCATCCCAGGTGGGACATGGGCAGCCGCTCAGAGGAGCAGGCTGCGGCCAACCCAGCCTCTTTGGGCCACTGTCCTGATCAGCCTTCCTGATACTGTGGGTCCCTGGGCTCCAAAAAGGAGCCTGGCTGTTGAAGTGGCACCACTGTCCGAGGCAGGCCATGGCCAGGTGGGCGGTTGGACCATTGCCACTGCCGAGGACTGCCTCCATAACATAGTGGCACCACTCCAGGGGGTGGCTGAGCTCCCCTTGGCTCTGCAAAGAAGGCTGGCTGCAGTGGTCATGGCACCATCCCAGGTGGGACATGTCCAGCTGCTCCCGGCACAGGCTGCAGCCAGCTGGGCTGCTTTAGGCCGCCACCACTAGCACCTTGGCCAGCCTACTTTGGTGGTCTCTCTTGGGAAGTAGCAACCAACAAGGCTAATCTCGGGCCAGGATGCAGCCTCCCACCAACAGCCTGCAAAGGCAGGTTGCCTGGGGACAGTAGAGCAGCCACATGGCCCCCTGCTGGCGTGGGATGTTTCCCACTAATAGCAAAAATGAAGTCCGGGAACTTAGTGGTTGTTGGGCAGATCCCTCATACTGCTCTTTTCCTATTGGTGGGACATCCCCCTGTCGTGGTTCGGTCCTTGGTGGCTTGGGAACCGGACCGAACCCCGCCATCAGAGGCGCCCGCGATCACGGAGGTAGGGCATGGTGATCATAGGCAAGCCGGCAGCTGGGCGCCCCACCCGATCGTTGAGGTGGCAATGGCCGCTAAAGAACCTCAATGTCCCCCTCCACCTTTTGACAAGGGCCCGGAGATGGCCCTTTGTTCCAGGAAAATGGGCCATCAGGAACCCCGGAAAACCTCGCATATGTGCATGAGTCATGATTGTATCAGCATGTTCCCTCCGCAAGTACTGGGTGGGGCAATACAGCCTAAGGAGGTGGGTTTTGTATAAAAGGGAGCTTCCACCTGGAGTTCGGTGGAAGCTCTTACTCCATACCAGCGGACTCCACGTTGCTGAAATAAAGCTTGTTCCTGTTGTATCGTTCACCAGGCCTGGCGTGACGTTTTCTTCAAAAGGGGCACCCTGTTTTTTCAGTTAGCAAGCGGGTCCCCGACATCGTAAGAGCTTCCCACCGAACTCCAGGGTCGGCATCGCATCCGAGCGCTTATCGGGACGGATCCAGAGATGGCGTTTTCAAGCAACGGGGCGGTCTCGACCCCCACGAACCCCGGGAACATGACTTTAATGTCCCCGGGAGATTTCCTCCGAAAATCGGGGGGCCAGGAGCAGCTGTCCGGGACCCCGAGACCCTCGGCAGCGGCGGCCAAGGGGAGGCGCCGGGCCATGGGGTTCCCAAGCACGGCGGGGAGCGCGCCGAGGTCTGGGGGGTTGGCCCCAACCTGGGACACCCAGCTGAGGCAGGCGCTTCGCCCGGTAGGACCTGAGGAATCCCTAGAGGACCTGCGGCGGGCCATGGCGGACTTGGCCAGGCGCTTGCAGGCAGCTGAAGCCCGTGAGCAAGCTCGGGCCGGGCCCGGAGGGACTGGTAATACAACGGCGGAGGGGATCGCGTCGAGTGAGGACGTCTCCAGCGACGAGGACGAGCCCGGCACTGGTGAGCGGGCCCCGGACCCCGACCCGGAGCAGTTTTCAGTCCCGAGTAGGCGAGACGGCCAGCGGAGAGGCGAGACAGCAGAGGATCTCGGGGGAGCGGGTGAGCCGACGGGGCGGCGAGAGCCGGACCAACGCAGGAGCGACGTGCAAGGCAGGGAGCGGCACGGCGTCGTTGGGCAAGTTGGTAGCCGGTGGAGCGGAGCAGGACGAGACGGCGGACGCCGAGAATCCCGGATCCGGAGGGGGTCGGACTACTCTCCAAAACGTTCCCCCCCAGAGCTTAAGGCGCGTTTCGACGGGACGCCGGACGACCTCCCGCAGTTCCTCCTCCACGCGCTGACGCATGCCCGGAGGTATGGAGACCGGTATGAGGACTCCGAGGACTTGGTCTGGGGGGTGGCCTCGTGTCTCCAGGGCAAGGCGGGTCAGTGGTACCTAGGGTTGGCCGAGCGCGGCGACCCGGCAACTCGGGACCTGCAGGACTTCGTGGTCGCGCTCCGCCGACGATTCCAGGACCCCCAGGCTGAGGACAAGGCAAAGAGTCGGATCAAGGGACTTCGACAGGGTACTAGGGGGGTTATGGACTATATAGACATTTTCCGGAGGGAAGCAGGCAAGGTGTTCTCCTGGAACGAGGAGACCCAAATCGAGTATTTCCGGGAGGGCCTTAACCCGAAGCTCAGGGAATGGGCCGTGATCAAGGGGACGGAAGAAGATCTGTCTACACTGGAGGGGTGGTGTTTTGTGGTCGCCAAGCTGGAAGCCAGCCTGGGTTGGGCCGCCGCACCCCCCCGGGAGGCCAAAGGCGGGTCAGCCGAGGCGCCAAGACCGGGCCCCGACAACTCTCGCCCCAAACGACCCCCGAACCCCGAGCGGGAAAGGAGACGCCGGGAAGGTCTGTGCCTGAAATGCGGGGGGTCAGGACATTTCGCAGCAGCGTGCCAACGGCAAGGGGGGGAGGACCGCGGGCTCTCCCAGGGGGGAGGTGCGACACGCCCCCAGCAGGCACGCCGGGCGGAGGACCTCCGCAACGAACCGGGAAGCGCCCAGGCGACGGGAAACGGCCAGGACCTGCTGTAGATGGCGCCGGGCAGCAGGTCCCGCGGTGCGAGGGAAAACCCCTACAGCATGAGGCGCGACCTCCGAACGTGGTAATTTTAGAGCTCCGGAACCCGGAGAACGGACTAAGTTGGGTGGGGGAGGCTCTTTTGGACTCTGGATGCGACCACAGCATGGTCCACCCCCAGATAGCCCGGGCTTTGGGGCTACCGAAGCGCATTCGGAAGGTTCCCCTGGTTTTCGTCCAGATGGACGGCAGCCCGATTCAGGGGGGACCTTTCGGGGAGGAGGTGGGTCCTATCGCCATCCACATAGGGGACCACCAAGAGCTGCGGTGGCTGATCCAGGTCCCCGTAGCGGGATATCGGGCGGTGTTGGGCCTGGATTGGCTGAAGGAACACAACCCCGTGGTGGACTGGCGGGCGGGGACCCTGAAGTTCGACTTGACGGTGGGTGCACGGCATCGGGTCCCCCACGAGAATTCCAGCCACAAGAGGATGGCGGCGCGTCCCAGGGGAGCGGCGGCGGCGCAGCAGGAGATACCAGAGCCCGAGGTCCCGCCAGAGTACCGAGACCTCGCAGCCGTTTTCAGCGAGCGGGAAGCGGACGAGCTACCCCCACACCGCCGCACGGACTGCGCTATCAACATCCCAGAGGGGGCGGTACTACCCAAAGGGCGCATCTACAAGATGAGTGAGGGTGAGCTCAAGGACCTCCGGGAGTTTTTGGGTAAAAATCTGGCCCGAGGTTTCATCCGGCCCGCTTCCAGTCCCATGGGAGCTCCAGTCTTGTTCGTCCGGAAAAAGGATGGGTCCCGACGGCTGTGCCAGGACTACCGGGGCCTCAACGCCATCGCAGCGGGGAACGCTTACCCCCTCCCGCTGATCCCGGATTTGCTGGCCCGGCTGGGCAAAGGGACTCTGTTCACTAAGCTGGACCTAAGGGAGGCGTACTACCGGGTACGCATCCGGGAGGGGGATGAGTGGAAAACAGCGTTTAACTGTCAATTGGGACAATTCGAATTTAAAGTGATGCCGTTCGGTTTAAGCGGGGCACCTGGGGTTTTCATGAGTCTAATTAATGAGGTGTTGCAGGACCTTCTGTTTCAGGGGGTGGTTGTTTATTTGGATGACGTCCTGATCTACAGCCAAGATCCCCAAGAGCACGTGACCCTGGTGAGGGAGGTGTTAAAGCGCCTGCTGGCAAACCACCTATACGTGAAGCTGGCTAAGTGCGAATTCCACCGTCCCTCCCTGGACTATTTGGGCTACCGCATCTCAGCCCAGGGCATAGCTATGGACCCCGAGAAGGTGCAGGCGGTGCTGGCCTGGGAAAGGCCCCGCACCCGGAAACAGCTACAAAGCTTCCTGGGGTTTGCTAACTTTTTTAGAGGCTTCATCCCCAGATACTCCTCCGTAGTGGCTCCCCTCACGGACTTGCTAGGTACCAAGGGGAGAGGTCCTCGCGCCACGCGGCCCAGCGCAGCGCTCAGCTGGAATGAGAAATCGGAGGCAGCGTTCCTGGCCCTCAAGCAAGCTTTCGCGTCTGAGCCCACGCTACTGCACGTCGACCCAACCCAGCCGATGGTGGTACAAGTCGACGCCAGCGACGCAGCAGCCGGGGCGGTTCTCCTGCAGCGAGACAAGGCGGGACAGCTGAGGCCGGCGGCCTACCTCTCACGAAAATTCGCCGAAACGGAGCGGAACTGGTCTACCTGGGAGAAGGAGGCGTTTGCGATTAAGTTCGCCCTCACCGAATGGCGGCATTGGCTGGAGGAAACAGAGGAGCCGTTCGAGGTCTGGACAGATCACAAGAATCTGGAGGCGCTCCGGCAACCGCGATCCCTGAACGCCAAGCAGATGAGGTGGGCGGAGTTCTTTTCGCGGTACAATTTCAAGCTTGGTCACATCCCCGGCAAAGAGAATTTCCTCGCGGACGCCCTCTCCCGTCTGCCGCATTATGGGGAGGGGTACGCTCCCTGCACCAGGTCCGTGTTTGGTGAGGAGCAGCTGGGACGGGGGGTCGTCACTAGGCGTCGGGCCAGGGAGGAATGGGAGCCCGACCCGGCGACCGCCCCGCTCCGAGACCGCCTAGTGGCAGCCTACGGGACAGACGAGGAGCTGGCTGAGCTCCGGGACTCTTTGATTTTGGACTCCGGTCTCTGGCGGAGGGGGGAGGCTGTCTACGTCCCGGAAGGGCTACGACGGGAAGCCCTCAGCCTCTGCCACGATGCTAAGACCGCCGGGCACTTCGGTTTCGTAAAATCCTGGAAGTTGGCCCGGCGGCGGTTTTGGTGGCCCAGTCTGCGGCGGGACACAAAAGCTTACGTCAGTGGTTGTCCTGTCTGCCTGACCTGCAAGCCGGGGGTTGGCAAGCCGAAAGGTCTGCTGCACCCGCTCGAGGTCCCGACCCGGCCGTGGTCAGTGATCTCCATGGACTTTATAACAGACTTGCCTCCCAGCAAGGGGAAAACGGTGATCTGGGTGGTGGTAGATCTATTTTCCAAACAGGCCCATTTCATTCCTTGCGCCAGTGTCCCCAGTGCTTCACAGTTGGCTCGGATGTTCCTGGATCACGTGTTCCGACTGCACGGGCTGCCGGACAAGGTGATTTCCGATCGGGGCTCACAATTCGTGTCCCGGTTCTGGCAAGCTTTCCTGCGCCTGTTAGACATCGAGCAAGGGCTGAGCTCCGCTTACCACCCCCAGACGGACGGGCAGACCGAGCGGGTTAATCAAGTACTGGAGCAGTACTTGCGGTGTTTCGGTTCCTATCATCAAGACACCTGGGTGCCCCTGCTCCCCCTGGCCGAGTTCGCGTACAACAACGCAGACCACAGCAGCACGGAGATGTCGCCTTTTGCCGTCGTCTACGGGACAGACCTGAGACACTTCCCGGAGCTTGGAGAGGTCCCCGCCCGGGAATCGGCCGACCTTCGCGAGTGGGGGAAGCGTGCCGGGAGCTGCTGGAAGTCGCTGCAGGAGCAGCTCCACAAAGTCAAGGCAGCGCAGAAAGAGGACGTCGACCGGAAGAGACGACCAGCTGAGGAGATCCGACCGGGGGATCGAGTTTACCTTTCCACCCGGAACCTACGGTTGAATTTGCCCAGCAAGAAGCTAGGCCCTCGGTTTTTGGGGCCTTTCGAGGTCTTGGCCCCGATCAACGAAGTTTCGGTCAAGCTCAAGCTCCCCAAGAACCTCCGGCACATCCATCCCGTCTTTCACGTGAGCCTTCTAAAAAAAACTCCGGACGGTGACGTTTGGCACCCCGTGTTTTCCCCGCCAGCGCCCGAGGTCCTGCCGGGGGGGGAGCACCACGAGGTGGCGGATATCCTGGACTCTAGACTCCACAGGGGGAAGTTGCAGTACCTCGTGGAATGGAAGGACTTCGCTTTGGGGGACCGGGAATGGGTCTGGGCAGCGGACGTCCTTGCGCCCCGACTCACTGAACGTTTCCACAAGCGGTATCCTGGCCGTCCCGGGGGGTTGGAGAATGGACCTTTGGGGGGGCAGAATGTCGTGGTTCGGTCCTTGGTGGCTTGGGAACCGGACCGAACCCCGCCATCAGAGGCGCCCGCGATCACGGAGGTAGGGCATGGTGATCATAGGCAAGCCGGCAGCTGGGCGCCCCACCCGATCGTTGAGGTGGCAATGGCCGCTAAAGAACCTCAATGTCCCCCTCCACCTTTTGACAAGGGCCCGGAGATGGCCCTTTGTTCCAGGAAAATGGGCCATCAGGAACCCCGGAAAACCTCGCATATGTGCATGAGTCATGATTGTATCAGCATGTTCCCTCCGCAAGTACTGGGTGGGGCAATACAGCCTAAGGAGGTGGGTTTTGTATAAAAGGGAGCTTCCACCTGGAGTTCGGTGGAAGCTCTTACTCCATACCAGCGGACTCCACGTTGCTGAAATAAAGCTTGTTCCTGTTGTATCGTTCACCAGGCCTGGCGTGACGTTTTCTTCAAAAGGGGCACCCTGTTTTTTCAGTTAGCAAGCGGGTCCCCGACACCCCCCCCCCACACACACACACTGAGGCCCAATTGGGTTGAGTTTTACCCAGAGCATCGCTGTGGACAAAAACCATTGTATGTGCCATTAAATGCCAACAATACCCCTCTGTTCTCTACATAGGGCAAACCGGTCAAACCCTCCGCTAGGGAATTAATGGACACAAGTCTGACATCAAAAATCACAGGGGAACACTTCAACCTTCCAGGACATGCAATGAGGGACCTCAGAGTAGCTGTTTTATTGCAAAGAAACTTCAAGAACAGACTGGAAAGGGAGACTGCAGAATGCAAGTTATTACAGCACTCAACACAATGGAATACCCAGGACTCAACTGGCATATTGGTTTCTTATCTCACTACCTATGCTCTGCAACGCCAGGCCCATCAACAGCAAAGCTTCCATTCTGCAAGTGTATTTTGCAGAGCAGGGGGTAGACCTGCCATGCGTGACGAAAACTTGGTCCAGGGATAGTGAAACAGTCACCTTTAAAGAGCTAGCTCCTGCGGGGTGTTTTCTGTTCACCATCAGTCATGGACGGTGGTGCGGGGAGGGGGAGTGGCAATCCTGATCTGCAATAACATGGCTCTGCCTGGTGTCGACAATCCCAGGAATTGAACGTGTTGGCCTCGGTTGGGGCACAACCAAGTGCGTGGCCATCTGGCTGGTGTGCCACACACCCAAAGCACCTCCAGATGTCCTGCCCGCCCTGCTAGAGGTGGCAGCCACCTGGAGGTTACAGTTCCCTAGACTATTAATTCTGGGGGACTTTAGTGTCCAAGTGGAATTGCCATCCTCTGGCAATGGGCTGGACCTTGTGTCAGCCATGGCAACACTCGGGCTCTTGCAATTTGTTGTTGGACCTACCCACCAGGCAGGTCACACCCACCCAATTTTCGGCATGGGGTTGAGCATGGATCCGGTCATGGCTACTGCTATGCCATGGTTGGACCACTATACCCTGAAGACCTGGCTTAGGTTGCCATCTCCCTGTCATTTGGGTGTTGAGCACATTTCAGCTCACCCCTGGAAATGTATGAATCCAGTTGGATTCCTGAATGCTCTGCGGGACCCAATGCCTCCCGGCATACAAAAGCTCTTGTCTTGAATAAATTTTTTTTGGTCATAAAGGTGCTGTTGGACTCAAATTTTGTTGTGCTACTTCATGACTTGAATCTATCTTTAAGGGGGAGATGATGATGTTAAGAACTTGGGTGCATTCACACACACTAAATAACACACTTTCAGACTGCTTTCAGTGCCCTTTGTGAAATACCAAAATTGACTTGGAAACGATCACTGAATTGGGTTGAAACTGTATTATTCTGCAGGTGTGAAAGCTTTTTCCTCACTGCCATAGTCTCACTCCAGTTTGTCTTGCTAAAGAGGCAGATCTCATCACAGATCTTTGTCTAAAGAGACAGATCTCATCACAGATCTTCTGGTTCCATCTTTTTAAACACTATTTTGCCATTTCTCAGATTCTCAGAACATTGTGGCATGTAGGAAAAGCTGCACTTGTTCCATTCGTAGTGGTGGTGTGAAACTCACTTTCATTTCCTTTTCGCTGCTCCTTAGGTTACCACAGTAACTGTATCCTTCTAAAAGCCTTAGTTTATTACTACTATAAGCTGCATGCCCAAGTTTTAACATGATCTAAATAATAGCATCGCAGCATGAGGATAAATATAATGCAGTGTGTATGGTATATAATTTTAATAATTTTCTCCTTGATCTATGCGTGGTGGTTTTAACTAGTGACTTCCGTAGTTTGCCAAGTGTACCAGGATCACTTAGAATAGAAAGTTTTATAATCAGTATAAGCTGCATAGTTTCCAGGAATTCTTGGTGAATTTATATTGGGCGTATGAGCGTATTCAAGTATTGGGCGCATGAGCGTATTGGGCGCATGAGCGTATTGGGCGCATGAGCGTATTCAAGTACGAGTGTCGGCTGATTGTGTGGTCCTTGACTGACAGGGGCTTGTTTCCGGTGAGTTAGAAGTAGGCATGCAAGTAGAGGTGGTAGGTTGACCCTGCAGTGGGTATCCTCATTCGCTATGTCTTACCGTACGGGCTGCCTGTTCAGTCTGCGCGGCGAGTCCCTGGCCGGGCCAGGCCAGGCCAAGCAGCCAATGGGGAGCCTCGTGAAGCGGGCAGCTTGGCCCTGGATGGACACTTGGAAGGCCCAATCAGTAGCCACTTCGCGGCTCCTGATTGGGCCCTCCAAGTTTTTATCCTGGACAGGGCCCGCCCTAACTCCTCCCCAGTAGCCCTTACCCTTTTATGTAATCCGCTCCGCAGAAGTGGTTAAAGATGAAAGCATAGCATGATGTAGCATGGTACAAGCATAGCAACAGTCTTACATGGCAGAAGCATAACATCATTTTGACAAGCGGGAGATCTCCAGATGCCGCCTCGAGGTTGGCAAACTTAATGGCATTTAAGCCTTGTCCCTCTAATCTTTAACTGGTCCCGGAACCAGCCTTCTCCCAGCCCTGCTGCTCCTGGGGCTGGGAGAACGTCCCAGGACGCTGCCCGGCGGGTGGGTGGATGACGGACTTCTCCCGGCCAGCCTATGGCTGGCAGAATGTCCCAGGTCGCGCCCCAGTGTCCGAGGTGTCCCAGCCCCCCAGGAAGCCTTTTCCCTAGTGCCCATCTTATTTAAATATAAAATGGGCTTTCATTCTAGTTTCAGTATAAATATTATGCCATGGCCAACATGTCAGTGAGTTGTCTCTCGTGCATGGAGTATCAAGAGATTTTATATGCCTTTATCTGGATGTGTAATTGATCTTGGAGTGTAGCTATGCTGGCCTCGCTGTAACAGTAGATGAGATGAATGGACTCAATCACGAAAGTCATGGCCCTCTGTTTGCAAGGCCTGAGCAAGGCTGATAACAATAGGATGTTTTGGAGGACATTAATTCAAAGGTTCACCCTAAGTCAAAGCAGCTTGGGGGCACTTAACGCGCACACACACACACATAACATAACATATGGCCATTTCTATGGTGATAGAAATGACGGGTCTGAGAGTAGAGAAGCTGGAGTCAGTGTCCAGGCCATCTGAGAAGGTGATCCATTGGATAGCGAGGGGTCAGGTGGGAGACATATCTTGGCTTCCGCATTAGGTCACAGCATAATGGAGGCATTGCCATCCCTTGATCTTGAATGAAGATCCAAAGTGAATTCTTGGAATTCTCTTTATGTGGAACATCAGCAGAACTTGAAGGAATGCCAACATTTCAACAGCAACATTTTAAAAGGGAAGTCTTGGAATTTACCATGAATTTATTCAGGTGCAATTTAAGGAATTCACCAGGAGAAGGAAATCAGAACATACCCCCCATAAGCCATGTATCATAGAATACAATCAAATCATAGAATAATAGAGTTGGAAGGGACCTCATGAGTCATCTAGTCCAACCCCTGCACTATGCAGGGCACTCACAACCCTTTCTTACTCATCCACTGTTACCTGCCACCCCCTTGAGCCTTCACAGAATCAGCCTCTCTGTCAGATGGCTATTGAGCTTCTGTTTAAAAATCTCCAAAGATGGAGAACCCACCACCTCCCGAGGAAGCCTGTTCCACTGAGAAACTGCTCTGACTGTCAGGAACTTCTTTCAGATGTTTAGACGGAATTTCTTTTGAATTAATTTCATCCCATCCGTTCTTGTCCGTTCTTCTGGGGCAAGAGAGAACAATTCTGCTTCATCCTGTATATGGCAGCCTTTTAAATACTTGAAGATGGCTATCAGATCCCCTCGAAAGTTGTTATGGGAGTATTCCAGAGACCCTAAACCCATCTAATTTCTCCAGGGTCCCTGAAGTGTCTTTGGGCTCCAGGTGACCATCACAGAAAAAAAATCAAGGCAGTGAGGAGAGGCAACAGAGCCAGAGAAACCTCCCCATTTCCTTCCCTCCCTGTCTCTACTTTGGACCCTGCAACAGATACAGGAGATGTCCTGTGAAAGAGCAAGTCAGTGGCTGGAAGGGAGGAACTGTATCCTGGATCAGACCAGAGAACCATTCCAGAACAGAATGCTTGCTTCTGATTAGAGTCCAGCATCATGTGCCACAGGATTTCACAATTGGGCTGAGATCATTACGAAATTCAGTGAAGCCTTGTGAATGTTCAGCCTGGAGAAGAAGAGGCTGAGAAGGGACAGGATTGCTCTCTAGAAGTAGTTGAAAGGTTGTCACTGGGAGGAGGGCAGGGAGAGCTTCCTGTGGGCAGCAGAGCAACTTTACTTTAATGCACAAAAGCTTATACTTAAAAGTAACTTTGCTGATCTTAAATTGCCACTGAACTCAAACTTTTTTTCTGTTGCTTCAGACCAACCCACCTACACACCTGATTGAACAGGGTTTTTCTACACCAGCAGGAGAGAATCACTGTTACAAAAGGCTTTACATAGTTACTTGGATAAATTATTGGGGACTGTGGTCTGTACTAGGCTGTATATTTTGTTGTGAGTTGGATCTTATTGTGTAATTGTGCACCATTTAATGTGTTTGTTCAGTTCTATGTTGTAAACGTCTGATTGGTTCTGCAACTCTAATTCTTTGAAGCAAACTGATTTTCCATTGTGTTGTAATTTGTGCTAGATATACATCTATGATTATTTATGGTTTAGTTGCTGAGCAAAGACCTGTGCTAGTGTTGCACGGGTGGCAGCATTATCAGCATTATCCGACTGGAGGAAAAAATAGTGTTAGAATCATAGAATCACAGAATCACAGAGTTGGAAGGGGCCATACAGGCCATCTAGTCCAACCCCCTGCTCAACACAGGATCAGCCCAAAGCATCCTAAAGCATCCAAGAAAAGTGTGTATCCAACCTTTGCTTGAAGACTGCCAGTGAGGGGGCGCTCACCACCTCCTTAGGCAGCCTATTCCACTGCTGAACTACTCTGACTGTGAAATTTCCCCCCCCTGATATCTAGCCTATATCGTATATTGTGTTGAAGCTGCTGATGCACATATGCTGGGCATGTAAGTATTCAGCAAGTAGGCATGGGTGTGCTGGTGAGTGATAATATAATAGATGCTGTCATTAATAAATTGGTGGCGTAAGCATGCCAGGATGGAAATTGAAAATGCAGGGGTTTGGGCATCAGTAATAAAAATGGATCAGTAATCTGAAAAACAAAAACAAAAAACCTCCCAACCAATTCTGACAAACACATTCCCCAAATTAGCCCCCCTCCCGTACACATCCAACAATCAATATAGCAACAACAACAACAACTTTTATTTCTATCCTGCCCATTTGTAGTTGGATCAGAGTGGGTTACAGCAGGTCGTATGATAACTATGGCCACATTAGACTGCAGGGGCCTAAAGCAACGAGGTGTCCAGAGAATGGTGATTTCAGATACATCAGAGCTCGTAAGAATAAAAACATTTAGATGGTCACTGTAACAATTTTTAAAAGCAGTACATGGCTTGCAAAGATTGCCAGAGAAAGCACCTTCTGTCTGTTACCTGGCAGACGACTGAGAAGTCTTGGGAGGGGAATGAACACGCAGCCATCTGAGCCAGTATGAAACTGGTGTTTTATTGTTCATGGTGCTCGGCTCCAGCCAGAAGATGAGATAATTTTGAACAGATGGAAATTTCGGAGTTACCTTCAAAGGCAGTCCCACAGCACCAAAACAGCTAGCTCGGCAGAGCTTTTGAATCAGATGTTAATAACGAAAAACATTTCTGGCCACAACATTAATCTGGTTCTTGAAGAGCCAGGCTGAGAAGAGCTGAGTTTTTTTGTACCCTGCTTTTTACTACCCAAAGGAGTTTCAGAGTGGCCTACAATCTCATACCCTCCCTCTGCCCACATTAGGCATCCTGTGGGGTAGGTGGGGCTGAGACTGACCCAAGAATCCCAGTGGTCTGCATGTGGAGGAGTGGAGAATCAAAAAGCTGCCGCTCTTAACCACCACACAAAGTCCAGGAGAACAACCAGACTCTTAACTTGACTGGACAGCAGCCATTTATTTATAAGCCCACTTTTGCCCAGAGTGCGTGTCTGCCATGCACCCTACATAGATCAATGCCCTAGAGGACATTGTTCCTCACCAGAAGTTCAAACAGGACTCTAATAAATCTGGCTTCTCCATGATGACTTCCGCATGAGGGGTTTGGCTGGGAACAATGATTGTTTTGGATCAGGCCAAATTCTCGCTTCCTGATGGAATTGGGCCTGTGGTCCGAGGCTTGGCCTGATTCACGCCTTTGGTTTCTTCACAGCAAGGAAATGTGGGAGAATCAGAATAACAGAATTGGAAGGCTCCTCCTGGGTCATCTAGTCCAACCTAGAGGCAGGACACTCACAACCCTGTCGCTCATACACTGTAACCTGCCACCCCCTTGAACCCTCACAGAATCAGGCCTCTGTTAAAAAATCTCCAAAGATGGAGAACCCACCACCTCCCAAGGAAGCCTGTTCCACTGAGAAATCACTCTACCTGTCAGGAACTTCTTCCGGATATTTAGACAGAATTTCTACATGGCAGCCTTTTAAATATTTGAAGATGGTGATCAGATCCCCTCTCAGTCGCCTCCTCACAAGCTCCCCCAACTTTTCCTCATCTTGGTCTCTAAACCCCTCACCATCTACGTTGCCCTCCTGTGGACACACTCCAGTTTGTCTACGTCCTTCTTCAACTGGGGGGGCCAAAACTGAACACAGTACTCCAAGTGAGGCCGAACCAGAGCAGAGTAAAGCGGTACCATCACCTCCCGTGATCTGGACACAATACTCTGTTTGATACAGCCCAAAATCCCATTTGCCTTTTTAGCCACCGAGTCACACTGCTGACTCATGTTCAATGTATGGTCTACTAAGACTCCTAAATCCTTTTTGTGCATACTACTGCGAAAACAAGCCTCCCCCATCCGATATTGGTGTAGATGGTTTTTCCTTCCTAAATGCAGAATTTTGTTTCTATTGAATTTTTATTCAGTTTAGCCCTGTTCTTGAGCTTATCAAGATCATCCTGTATTCTGATTCTGTCTTCTGATGTATTTGCTCCCCCTCCCAGTTTCGTATCATCTGCAAATTTAATAAATATCCCCTCTAATCCCTCATCCAAATCATTTATAAATATGTTGGACAACACAGGCCCCAGGACAGATCCTTGGTGCACTCCACTTGTCACTCTTCTCCAAGAGGATGCTGAACCATTAAAAAGTACCCTTTGGGTATGATCTGTCAATTAGGATCTATGTTGCATTTCACAAACTTGTCAACAAGAATATGACGTGGAACCTTATCAAAAGCTTTACTGAAATCCAGATAAGCTATGTCCACAGCATTCCCCTAATCCAGCAACGTAGTTACTTTCTCGAAAAAAGTGATAAGGTTAGTTTGGTATTACTTTTTCTTGAGAAACTCGTGCTGAGTCTTAGAAATCACAGCTCTCTGTTCCAGCTGCTCAAGGACCAACTGTCTGGTGATTTGTTCCAAAATTTTGCCAGCTACAGATGTCAAGCTGACGGGTCGATAATTAACCGGGATCCTCCGTTTTCCCTTTCTTGAAGATGGGGACATTTGCCCGCCTCCAATCGTCTGGCAACTCACCTGTTCTCCAAGAAGTGTCAAAAATAATGGACAGAGGTTCAGAGATGACATCTGCAATTTCTTTTAGTACCCTTGGATGCAATTTATCGGGCCCAGAAGACTTTGTTTCATTTAAAGAAAGTAGGTGTTTGTGGACTGTTCCAACAGTGATCCTAGGCCACCATTCCCGTCCCCCGTGTTGTGTTACATTTTAGCCACATAATCACTATTTCCCTCACAAGAGAAGACTGAGGAGAAATAGGAGTTAAGCAGTTCAGCCCTTTCTTCATCATCTGTTATAATTTCACTTTCTTGTCCTTGCAGTGGTCCTATAGTGTTCCTATTCTTTTTCTTGCTTGAAATATAAAGAAGCCTTTTTTGTTATGTTTAGCATTTCTTGTTCATACTGAGCTTTAGCTTTTCTAACACTCCCCCTACAATTATTGGTTATTTGTTTATACTCATCCTTGGTAATAAGGCCTTCCTTCCATTTCCTAAATGACTCTTTTTTATTCCTCATATCTTTTGACAACTACTTATGGAGCCAACTTGGCTTCCTTAGGCTTCTTCCATCTTTTCTTCTCAAGGGAATTGTTTGTGATTGAGCCTCTAGTATTTCAGTTTTAAGAATTTCCTAGCCCTCTTGGACTCCCGTCTCCTTAAGTCTTTCTGATCACTGGACTCTACCCAGCGTATCTTTAAGTGTGTTAAAATCTGCCTTCCAGAAGTCCAGTCTATACGTACGACTATGTAAAGGTTTTCTTTTCCCCATAATTGTAAATTCCAAAAGCACATAGTCACTGCTACCAATTGTTTCCACTCCTTCCACCTCATCTACCAGTTCTTCCCTATTGATGAGAATCAAGTCTAAAATAACAGACCCTCCGGTTGCCTTCTCTACTTTCTGGAAAATGAAGCTGTTGGGAAGACAAATTAAGAATTTATTGGAGTTTGCATTTTTAGCAGAGTTCGTTTTCCAACAGATATCTGGGTAATTAAAGTCACCCATGACCACTGTGTCCCTCCTCTTAGAGAAGTTTGTAAGTTTGTCTAGGAGTATCTCATCCGTCCTCTGACTGGCTTGGTGATCTATAGCAGTGGTCCCCAACCTTTTTCGGGCTGGGAACCGGGGGGGAGGTGAGCCCAGGGACTGGGGGGGAGAGGCGGCCCAGTACCGGCCCAGTACTTGCATGATTCTTCTCTCTCTTCCTATGCCTTGGCCACTTAAGGGAAGGACTGACAAAAACACAACCTGCACTCCCAGGTCCTTTACCTTCTCCCCCCAGACCCACAAAGTCTTTCTTAATACGTTCCATGCTGTGCTGGGCAGTATCATTTGTTCCTACATGGATGAGAAGGAAGCGGGAATGATCCGTGAGCTTGATGAGCCTGTCCAGCCGTTCTGTGGCATCCTTGATGCGTGCACCAGGTAGGCAGCAGACCTCTTGAGACAACACCTGGTCTACATCCTTTGGCCGCTACACCGCTCAGCAGGGAATCCTCAATTACCCGTACCCATTTCTTTGTATCCTTGGGAGCAGACCTGTTATTTGTTTTCTGGGCTTTGTGGGGGCTTGTGGAATTGCTCTTGTTCCTGTGTTCCTGAATCAACATCTCCAGGCAGATCCTGAGTATCAGAGGGGCACACCATCTTCTTATTCTTCTACTCCAATGTGTAACACTATCCTCTGCTAGTACGCCCGTGTTTGTTCTGACAGCCTTCCCTCCTCCTGTACTTGCTCTTTCAAGAGTGCTTCATGAGTCCAAGAACACTTCATCCTTCTTTATAACTTCCAGGAGAGTGGGGGCTCTTTGTGCGAGTGTTGAGTGAGTGACTGCATTAGGTGGGGGATTATCTCATTGTCCCATTGTTGTGTTGATTGAGTGCAAGGAGGGGAGGGGCTGACTGCTGTACCTGCTCTCTGCTGCATGGCCTTATGCCCTAAAATCAGTGTTCCCTTTTTTGCTGCAGGCTAGAATGGGGAACATATAAAACCTGGGCCATGTGCTTGAGAACATTCGGGCTGTCCTGGCAGGATTTCCCCCCTTGCAAGGCCCCCCCCCCCCCACCGTGTTACTTCTGCTGGCTCCTGCTGATTAACAGATCCGCCACCATTTTAAGGAGTTATTCTAGAAAAAAGTGGGGGAAATGTCCCTCATTGCTCCTCCACATTGTGTGGTTGGGTGAGACATTTTTGAAATATTTAAGAAGGTGTTATTGCATAATAGTGCAACAAACAGCTTCTTAAAAAAACAAAAATGCCCAATGCTGGCCTGCAGCATTGCTCCGGGTCAGGGAAAGTCTGCCGTGCTGCAGGGTGGCATTTGAGAAAATGGTGCTGGTAGTTTGTGCTACGAGGGAATTTGCACCACGTGACACTGAGTGACCAGCCCAAAAAAGAAAAAAAAAATACCAGCAGGAAGATTCCACTTCATGTCCACCAGCTACCTCTTGTGGGAGCAAAACTCCGGGGTGTACAAGGGATCAAGTGAGCCAAAGGCTCCATGCAGCCAGTTTGGTGTAGTGGTTAGGAGTGCGGACTTCTAATCTGGCATGCCGGGTTCGATTCTGCCCTCCTCCACATGCAGCCAGCTGGGTGACCTTGGGCTCATCACGGCGGTGATAAAATTGTTCTGACCGAGCAGAAATATCAGGGCTCTCTCAGCCTCACCTCCCTCACAGGGTGTCTGTTGTGGGGAGAGGAAAGGGAAGGCGATTGTAAGCCACTATGAGACTCCTTAGGTAGAGAAAAGCGGCATATAAGAACCAACTCTTCTTCTTCAGTTGAAGGAAAACTTGAGGCAACTAGGCCTGGGTCAAAACCCAGGTGGTAGTGTGGCACGCCTCCAGAGGTTCTTTTTTTGTCACATGGCTGTGACATTGTGTGAATCTGTCACATGCTGGCAGCTCATTGGATCTTGGCTCTGGAAATGGGTAAAGACCACAACATTTAGAGTTGCTGAGATGCAACCCAGAAAATGGATATTACTTTTAACATTAAGTATACTGCTGGATTCCTTCTGCTTTCTGGTGGTACTTTCCCTGGATCCTCTCTTCTTCCTTCTCCATGGGCTGCTTTGGCTAAGCAGGCAGAGGTTGTTTAGAAAGGCCAGAGAAGGAGGGAGAGAGAAAAAAATTTCCTCTTTAGACATTTATTTCCAAGCCACTGGGTTGGCCAGAATGGCTTCCTTCCCCTTTTTGCCAAAAGCCTCCCCAGTCCCATTTTTGTTTGTGACAGTGGACTCTTTAGCTTTCATTCTGGTTTTTTAAAGACTTGGTTTCTTGTTGTGTCTGCAGTATTTCAGCATACCGGCAACAGTGCTTGATTTCCATTTGTTTTGTTATAGTGAAAAGGTGTGCCTTTGCTTGTGTATTTCCATTATTGCAAACTAAACATGAAAAGCTGCAATGCGTGTCAAGAGGAAGAGTGTTCCTCTTGTGGTAAAGATTTCATGTGACTTTACGTTTTTTAAAAACCGGATCCCTTTATCAAGCCAAAGTGCCGACTCGTCCAAGTGTAAAAACAGGGCTTTCAAGGAGAGGTGAGATCAGCTTCAGACACCCGAGTAGCACTCCATGCAAGACATGGCATTCATGCAACACTCGCATTTTCTAAAATAAGGGGATGGGATGCAATTTAACAGGAGTGAATTTCAGAATTAAAAAAAAATATTAATCATTTGGATGTTGCATTTTCTGGTTCATGAAGATTTGTATTAATACATTCAAAGGCACAATTTGTTACAGGGTCCCAAACCTTTTTGAGGCGTTGGGCACATTTGGAATTCTGGCACAGCGTGGTGGGTGCAGCCACAGCTTGGTTGCAGCAGGAGGCCGAGTCAGCCACCAAAGGGCTGCTGCTGCTGCTGCTGCTGACCTCCAGTCGCACACTGAAGATCTTTGTGGTATGGCGGCGGCAGGCAGAACCTGCATTGCCAATCACATTTCCAGTAGACATTCAAAAGCTTTACTGGGCAAAAGCCCCACTAAGCTCCACCCACTTTCTAAAATCACTTGACAATCACCAGGAAAGGTCTCATGGCGCCCAGGCTGTTGACTGAAGGGAGACTCTGTTAAGAATGGTGGGAAGCCGAAGTGACAGCATTCTCTGGTCACCAATAGTACACTACCCATGAGGGTGATTTCTTTATGTATTTCAGTATGCCTGTTAGTCATCAAGATATTTTAAAATTGCTACACAAAAATACATATTCAAATGTTCATCAGTGAAATTCTAGGTAATCTGGGTTTAGTGATTCTGAATATTCATTCTGGATTAAAAGTTTAAGTGCCTTCCTTGGTCCAACTAATATGGAGGAATCCCAGATATTTATTTATTGGATTACTATCCTGCTGCTCCTGGCACAGCCGGCTCATGGCAGCTCACAACCATAAAACCGGTACAATTCCAATAAAACATCAATTTACATTAAACAATAACAGCATTGATTGTTTATACTAGTAGATATATAACAACCTCACCAGCATCATCATCTGATTTTAGTATCACAGTTGTATAGAGGAGGGGCCCTTAGATGGTAACTGCATCCTGACCTCAACTGAACACCCAGTGGAAGAGCTCTGTTTGCAGGCCCTGTGGAACTGAGCTAGTTCTTTCAGGGCCCTAACATCTTTCTGAAGCTCATTGCACCAGGTAGGGGCCAAGACTGAGAAGGCTGGTTGAGACCAGGCGCCCTTTCCTCTGGCAGAGAGCCACCAGCCTGTTGGTATTTGATGAGCGAAGAGCTCTTTGGGGGGCATACTCTGGGCCTGGACTGTGACATTATTGGCAACAATTCCACCAGCCAGTGGTCTTCTAGTACGGCCATTTTCATTGAGGGCCATATGGGCCTTAGGGGTCCTGGCAAGGGGGGGGGCGGAGACTGAAAAAGAAGGGGATCCCAAAAGGATTGATGAGGGGTTGAACTGATGAAAACCTGTTTCGGTCAAATTTGACATCATTAATTGCTAGAAAGTTTGATGTTTATCAAGGGAAAAACAAGAAATCCGTTCCTTTATGTGTACTTGAATGGATGCATTCAAGAAGAGAAATGACACATACTTCTCTTGGTTGAATGTTTCAGAAATCAATCTCGTGTATATAATTAGTTCAATCTTAGCAAGCATCCATCCTACCGCAGGGGCCCTGAGATGAGCTCCTGAAAGGGCCAGGGGTAAAAAAAGGGTTGAGAATGGCTGTTCTAGACCGGGATCCTCTGGTCTATCTATTCTCATTGTAGATGGTTGAAACTAGCATCTGTTAGCTTACTAAACATATATTGCTGAGCAGAGAGAGAGTGCTGAATTTTGCAGTGTCTGACTGTCTTGGAGAGAAATGGATGACTCTATTTGTAATTAAACTTCTGCGAAAAATCTGGGAGAACTTCTCTTGCCATTCTAGTACATCTTGGCTGTCAAATAAATTCTCTAAGAGAGATGATTAAAGCTTTGACTGTTGCATTTTTCTTAGTCAGGATTTGGGGATGCTGCTGTCTTTTTGGTTCCTTAATTTGTTAAAGGTCATTTTTATACAGCAGTTTTCCCCCTTGGAGGGCTCTAAGTGACATACTGTTTGCCATTTTATCTTAGGCTGAGAGTCTGTGACTGATCCAAAGGGACTCAGCAATGGCAGAGTGGGGATTTCAACCTGTGTTTCCCAGATCTTAGTAAAGCACTATAACTACCACACTTTTAAATCACCATCTGTGGATTCATGCATGGGGTTGGCTTTCTTGTCATACTAATCCAGTGAATCTCAGAGATATCTAATTTAACAACCACGGAACATGCAGATTAGTATTGTCCTCTCCAGCAATGCTGATCAAATGTTAAAAGGAAAGGGTGTGGGGATGCTAGGATTTTGATATATGCCTTCCTGAAATGTGTTGGAGAGGAGTGTAGTGACTGTAGTGGCAAGGGGTCATTTATTTATTTATTTATTTGTTTGTTTGTTTGTTTGTTTGTTTATTTATTTATTTATATATTTATTTATTTATTTATTTATTTATTTATTATATTGACATATAATACCACTCTCCGTAGACTTGTGGTCGGTTACACGAAAAACAAATTAAAATCTACTGTAAAACCATCACAGGTGTAGGATCGCAGAGTGGTATAGCATTGGCCACAGGAGGGGTCCCAGCTGTCCCTGAAACCTGGCCTCAACCAAAGATCTGGCGGAAGAGCTCTGTTTGGAAAGTCCTGCAGAACTGAGACAGCTCCATCAGGGCCCTCAGCTTTTCTGGGAGCTCATTCCACAAGGGTAGGCCCGCATAGAGCGAGTTATAGAAATCTAAGTTATAGAAATCTAAGCTGGAGGTGACAGTTGCATGGATCACTGTAGCAAGTTAGATCCTAACAGCTGAGAACCTAGTTATTTTCATCTATGAATGCTTTTCTATTCTTCCCTGCAGCTTTTTGCGGCCACTACAATGCTGCTTCTAAAGTTTGTGGGACCCTCTTTGGAATCAGTACAGGGGCAGCATATGGGGGAGGTAATCCAGTAACCCCTTCTTGTTTGAATGCCTTCTGTTGGTCTTCTGCCATTTTATTTGGAGCTGATCCATGTATACCTGGAGCCCAGCAACTCCTTTCCTGGTGCCTACCAAGTTCTTTTAGAAAGTGGGTGAGGCTAGGTGGTGCTTTTCCCCAGCAGGGTTTCTGACAGGCTGTACAGATTTGAAAGTATCCTGTTACACAGAGTTTCTGACTGACATGTTGAAGCGTTACCTCAATTCCTGACCTTTTGTGGTTGACCTCACTTCTGATGGCAACCATTTTGTGATTGTGCCCACCACCCTTTTGGAATACGAAGGCCTCCTTGGACATGCCAGTTCAGATGGGTAGCCATGTGAGTCTGAAGCAACAGAACAACGCTTGGGTCTAGTGGCACCTTTAAGAACCACAAAGTTTAATTCCAGGTATAAGCTTTTGTGTGCATGTATGTATTGATCTTTAAGGTGCCACGGGATTCAAATGTTGTTCTATTTGACATGTGAGGATTGGGCCCCATGTGCTTGCTGCTTGTTGAAAAAAGAAGAAAATTCCTTCTTTTGTTCTAACCATATTTCTGTTTGGTGATAAAAATGTCTCTCAGTCTACAAGTGCTGGCTCACTTGGAGGTAAACAGGAGAGGCGGATGGCTGAGGCTGCCAAGATATATCTTCAGGCAAAAACTTTCTAGGTTGCTGATTGATAATCTTGCTCAACTAAATCCAGTGTAGGGTTTTTTTTGTTTTTTTTTAAACCTCATAAAATTCTATCAGTTTCCCAAAAATCTAAAAAGGTTTCCCTTGTGGCTTAACGCAAGAAAGTCTTTCTAGGGAAATATTTAAAACTTTGAATTTCTGCTTTATGAACAACACTCATCTTGGAATAAAAAACAGTGACATCTAGAGACTGCTGTGAGAAATTTCGTATTACTGATTTTTTCTGAATCTCCTAGTTGTTTATTACAGCATCATAAATACCATACATTGATCAAAAGCACTTTCACTGGTGTAATACATATTTTTGTACTGTGCCATCACAATAGGAAACAAATAAGATTCAGAACCATTAAATATATATATGTGATTTTAAATACATGTTTTCTAATTCAAACTATGTAATTTCAGATCACGCCAAATGAAACTGTTTTTAAAACTTTTTAAAAAGTTTTGGAGTTACAGAGTTAGAAGACGACTCAATTGTTGAGATACAGCTGGGGCTGCCCCCTTATTTCCCCCTTAGATGGAGACTTTTTTTTTTTAATACAGGCCCCAATTTAGCAACTATAATGGCCCTCATGTAATTGCATCTTAAGGATGACAACCTCCAGGTAGAGCCTGCAGTTATTCGGGAATTATAACTGACCTCTAGACCGGTGGTCCCCAACCACTGGGCCGTGGCCCGGCGCTGGGCCGCGGAGGCAGGGCTGCGCTTGGCCGCGCATGCGCATTTGCACCATGCGTGGCTGCAAACGCGTATTCGTGGCACTCCCACGCATGCGTGCGTGCACGGGAGTGTCGCGCATGCACGTTTGCGGCCATGCATGGCGCAAACGCGCATGCGTGACCCTGGCTGCACATGTGCGCATGCGTGGCATGTGTGGCCGGGTGATTGCCTTCTCCGCTACCGCCAGTCCACAGCCTAGAAAAGGTTGCGGACCACTGTTCTAGACTATATAAATCAGTTCCCCTGGAGGAAAGAGCATCTTCTGTTGTTTTACTGGCTGTAAAATTGTTCTTTATGCTACCTTGAAAATTGTAGGGTTTTTAAAAAGTGATTTCATAAATGCTTGACAAGCACAAGGGTGCTGTCATTTATGGATGGGAACCACTCCCAATTGGGACCCCCGTGCAACAAACAGCCAGGGTTCTGCTGTATTAGAATAAGAGTTGTTTTTTATACCCTGCTTTTCACTACTCAAAGGAGGCTCAAAGTGGCTTCCAATCACTTTCCCTTCCACTCCCCACAACAGGCCTCCTCTGAGGTAGGTTAGGCTGGGAGAGCTCTAACATTGGCATTTTAGTCAAACAGGTTCCATAATAAACAGGCTCCCAACACTCCAATTAAAGGAAACACCAAGAGTAAGAAACCAAAAGATCTCTTTATTTGTCAGCTGAGGAATAGGCTCCCTTCAGGAAAAGCAATGATCCAAAAGGCAGAGAGCACGCAGACTCTCAAAGCATTTATACTTCTGACTAGAGGCCAAGCCCATTGCATTCAGGAATCCAACAGGTGCTAGATTAGGAAAGTGGGGTGGAAGAACTCTGCAGATGGCCTCTCCCTGCCCCGGGGACCTGGAAAGGCTGCAGGCAGCTGTTAGGGAACTCACTGGCAGGGGCAGCTCTCCCGCAGCAGGGATCTGCAGCCTCGGAGGGAAGTGGAAGCAGGAGGCGGTAGTCAGGGGTGGGGGATGGAAGGCGATTGGCTGGTCACTGGACATACAGGCAAGCTGGTTGGAGGAGGAGGCACTCAGGGCACTTAAGCCATGAGACATGCTCCTCCTCCAAGGCCCTACCAGAAATATATTATGTGGAACAGATTACAAAAGATCATATGATTCCTCCAGTTCAACCACAAAGTCTCCTGTTGGGGTCCCCTGACAATGTCACGCACAGTTCTTAAGCTGGTGTTGGGCTGTGAAGATTGTGATGGAGGGTTATGTTTTTATTATGTGATTGATTAAAATGTCACATAATCGGTAACCTGCAATCAGTTCATTTGGCATGGAACACAATGTTAGATCTATGATTCTTTATTCTCTGGTTAGTTAGATACTTTCGTGTTTTTGCTTGTCACATAACTTGCTCTGAATACAATGGCCACAATGGCATCAGAATTGCAACTCAATGCATGAAGCGAATGGGGATGTGTTCATGTTCTATGCTGCTCTCAGTTGTACTGATCATCATTTCTTAAGCTTCAGCAGAAACTCAAGACTGTGATTTTCTAATGTGAACCTGATTTTTGTTCAGAAAAGAGGTTAATGGTTCATCGCTTTTTTGGAGAGGAGTGACAAGTGGAGTGACTCAGGGATCTGTCCTGGGCCCTGTGTTGTTCAACATATTCATAAATATTTGGGTAAAGGAATAGAGGGGGTGCTTACTAATTTTGCAGGTGATAATAAACTGGGAGGAGTAGCAAACACAGCAGAAGACAGAATCAGGATACAGGATGATATTGACAGGCTGGAAAACTGGGCTACACTGAATAAAATATGCCCATTGTTCATCATCCAGTGAAGTCATGTTATACCTCTAATACTTACATGGAAAACTCATCAAAAAGACCTGATCTGCCAATTTCTATTGAGTGATAAGGATGCTTATGCCACTTTGACTTGAATTTGACTTTAAAAACTGAAAACAAAAATAATATGACTGGTGTATTATGACTATTTCTGTTTTCCTTGCTCCTAACTTGTTTTATGGCAATGAAGGTATTGCGTGTGTGTGAATAAAATGAATTTCAGTGGCAAAAAATGTTCTTCATTTACTGTATATACTCACATATAAGCCGACCTGCATATAAGCCAAAGTACCTAATTTCACCACAAAATCTGGGCAAACTTATTGACTCTCATATAAGCAAAGGGTGGGAAATGCAGCAGTTACTGGTAAATTTATATTAATTGAGGCACCAGTAGGTTAAATGTTTTTGAATACTTATTTCAAAGAAAAACAGTAAACTAGCTCTGTCAGTGCAAAAGAGGGCAGAGCAAAACAAACCAGAACAGAACAACAGTACCCAAAGCTACCAAACTGGGAGAATGGACTACTAACACTGAAATAAAGAAATGTAAAAATCAACTTTTCAAAGAAACACAACCCCAAGAAGAAAAGGCAAACAATGCAGCCCCTCAGAAAAAAGAAGAAATAAACATTAGGAGAAACAGTAAATCCCAAGAGCGTGGGACCAGTACCAATGGGATGAAATTAATTTAAAAGAATTTTCAGTTTAACATCCGGAAGAAGTCCCTGACAATTAGAGCGGTTTCTCAGTGGAACTGGCTTCCTCGGGAGGTGGAGGGTTCTCCTTTCTTGGAAGCTTTTAACCAGAGGCTAGATAGCTACTTCACAGAGATGCTGATTCTGTGAATTTAGGCAGAATGTAAGTAGCTGGGCAGAAGGGATTTTGTCCATGCTTGCCTCTTGTGACCCTTCCTTGCATGCCCAGGGAAATGTCAATTGCCAATTTGGGGTCTGGAGGCAAATTTCCTCCAGACCAGACTTTCCAAGGATTCTAGGGGGGGGGGGGGTTTGGGGGGGCATGGATATGGGGTCATTGTGGGTGGGTAGGTAGTTTTGAATTTCCTGCATTCTGTAGGGAGTTGGATTAGATGATCCTGAGGTGTCTTCCAACTCTGTGATTCTATGAATTATAAAGCATAAGAGCAGCCATTTTGTATATGTTACAAATCACCCCAGCAACAGGACTGCTCTATGAGATCAGCTGTAACAGAACTGAGATTAGCTCAAGGTCACCCAGTCGGCTGCATGTGGAAGAGCGGGGAATCAAACCTGGCTCTCCATGATCTTCAGTTCTTTAGCAGTACTTTATACTAATATGTGATCCTTAAGTGTTGTATCAGCAGTAAATTAATATTTGGGATGGAGTACACTGGTTGCTTTTGTGAACTGGCTCAGTTCTTCACGAGGCGAATATTTGTAAAATAGTTTATTTAATCTGCAGCAATTTCCTTGCCTTGCCTTGATGATAAGGGCCTTCCTGAGCTGATGAGTGAAGTGTTGGTAGGGCAATGTAGGAAATGCTTTGCTTGCTTTGGAACAGTAAAGGTATCCCCTGTGCAAGCACCGGGTCATGTCTGACCCTTGGGGTGACGCCCTCCAGCGTTTTCTTGGCAGACTCAATACGGGGTGGTTTGCCAGTGCCTTCCCCAGTCATTACCATAACAGTAGAACACCAAATATTTTATGAAGAACTGTACATTTTTAAAGTTGTGCAAAACTTTATGGAGCCACTCTGTGTGTGTAAAGAAGCCCTGCCTTTTAAGGTCTAGTGCCATTTCCTTTGCAATGCCTCAAAATAACGTTGTGGAGTGGACTCCGGGGAGCTTCCAGAGTCTGGTATCCTGAGGTTTATTCAGTGTGAAGTTCTTCAGCCTCTCTCCCGTTGCTCTTTTCCAGAGGACAACGTAGCTGCTGCCTGCGGGCATGAGAGATTAGTGCCTTCTCAACAGCAAAATGAATAGATATTTTGAAGTGCCTCCATTTTGTTTTAAAGCTTCCCTTGAAAGCTCCTGTGTGATGAGTTGGAGATTTTCTTTCAGGCAACCCACCGTTATATGCCCATTATTCTTTATTTTTAGGTGATTTTTTTTCTTTTTTGCTTCTTGCTGGGATTGCTAAACCTCTGTGAAGAGTCTTTCAGCTCTTTAATGTGAGGCAACTTAGACATGCTGCGGCATAACTTCTGCTTTTGAAGGCCCTTCCGCACAACATATTCCTTTATGTCCCTTCCTAAAACTTCTTGAAATCTTAACTAAGTAAAAACAGTGCCCAAATTAAGGCGAGAGCATAATATTTCTCTTCAGGCGAAGAGCTCCTGAATAATACTGCTGCCCCTTGTTCTTCTGTCCCCGACTTTCCTGTTCAGGGGCTGCGGCCATTTTCCATCTTTGGTATTAGGGATGCCTTTAAACATTCTGCATACCCATCTGACTGTTTTTGATTTTATAGATTGCTGTCAAAGTCCCTGTCCCTGAACAGCTTACACCCCTTTTGAGTCTGCAGGCACCTTTTGGAATTCTTACAGCCACAAAATAACTGCCATAAAATTGCTGCCACGGGAGGTGGAGCCAGCAACAAAAGGGCTGCCACAGCATATCTTCAGTCACAAAGTGAGGATCCTAGTACTGTGGTCCCAGGTGCCGCCAAAGCAAAAAATCAGAATACCTAGACAGTCACATCTCCAGTGGTCCATCAGACTTGCCCTACCTAGTTCAGCCCATTATCTAAAAATACTTGTTGATGGAACTATGGCATCTATAGGTACCACACTGGGGATTCCTGTCTACAGGCTAAAAATATGTGCATTACAGTTCTTCAGCTTGCGTTTTTCTTTCTCCATAAGCACATATTCAAGGACTTGATTATGCATCAAGCCTTTTTGCATGAAACAGGTACTTAGGAAAGTGCAACATTTCATTCATTCATTCATTCATTCATTCATTCATTCATTCATTCATTCATTCATTCATTCATTCATTCATTCATATACTGCCTTCCCTTTCAGCTCAGGGCAGTTTACATTGGAAACTTTCATAAAAGAGTACAAAACAATAAACATCTTAACTTAAATGTGGCTGGTGACAGACTGGCATTCCTGGGGCCAGGCATCACTAGTTTGTTGGTGTATATAGAGCATAGTGCTCTCTAGGAGCCATAGGTAGAGAGGCGGTTTCTCAAATACTCAGGGCCCAGACTGCGTGTGACCTTCCAGGTGATTGCCAGAACCTTAAGCCTGATTCAGTACTCATCTGGTAGCTAGTGAAAAATTGTGTTCTGTTTGCTTTTTAGTTTGGAAACAACAAGCCTTACATATTTAATGCTCACAGAAAACCGATCCAATTGGATAGAAACGGTTAAACATAAAATCAGAAGCATTGGAATATCTTTGGACACACATTTAGAATCATCCAGGTCTTCTTATAGGAAAATCAAGTGCAGAATTCTGGATATTAAATTACAAGAATTAACTAGTGTAGCTGATAAAACATGCTCCCCACTTAGTATAGGAATTTGACCTAGACTGGAGTCTACAGCCCCGCATTTTTATCAATTAATTAATCCACAATGAAGAAGGGTTTTTGTTAGCAAGTTAAATGTTTTACTCTCTGCCTTGCTAACTGGGAGATTCAATAACGTTCCCTATGAAAGTAGAATTTGTCCATGTGAATTTAATTGTATTGAATCTGTCTTGCACATTCTATTGTAGCGTCCATTTTATGAAGGGATTCGAGTCAAATTTTTATCCTCCTTTTTAACTAGCCAGAATGGATAGCCAGAACCCTGTATTGATTGAGAGGGTGGCAATGTTTTTGTCAGCTGCCATTAGGATGTGTGTAGTTAAACTTCAGAGCCTCTTGTGGCACAGAGTGGTAAGGCAGCAGGCATGCACTCTGAAAGCTCTGCCCATGAGGCTGGGAGTTCAGTCCCAGCAGCCGGCTCAAGGTTGACTCAGCCTTCCATCCTTCTGAGGTCGGTAAAATGAGTACCCAGCTTGCTGGGGGGGTAAACGGTAATGACTGGGGAAGGCACTGGCAAACCACCCCGTATTGAGTCTGCCATGAAAACGCTAGAGGGCATCACCCCAAGGGTCAGGCATGACCCGGTGCTTGCACAGGGGATACCTTTACCTTTTTAGTTAAACTTCACAGTTGAGACTTGTTTATTTCTGTAATTTACATGTTAGTATAATGGTTCTATTAATTTTATTGTCGTCCTTTGACTTCTACATGCCTGTAATGGTTTTACTAATTCTGTTGTCCCTTTTATCATGCTAATAAAGGCTTGTGTGGTAGCCAGTGCAGCTGTTGGAGTATGGGCTGGATGTGGGCCCTCCAAAGTGTTCCTGTAGGAACCCTGGCTGGCGCATTCTGCACCACTCGGAGTTTCTGGATCAGGGATAAGGGAAGGCCCACATAGAGTGAGTGGCAGAAATCTAGCCTAGAGGTGACCATCACCTATATTGCTGTGGCTAGGTGTTCTGGGGCCAGGTAGGGTGCTAGTAGCTTTGCTGGACACAGATGGAAGAACGCCTGCCAAGCTACTCTTGTGATCTGTTCCTCCATGGAGAGGGAGGTGTCAGAGATCACGCCCAGGTTCCTGCCTGAGTATGCAGCCAACAGTTGCAACCCATCCAGGTCAGGCAGTCACACTTCCTCACCTGAACCTTTTCCTAGCAAACCACAGGACGTCTGAAGGATTAAGCCTCAGATAGTTTGCTTGAGCCAGTCCATCAGTGCTTCCATACATCTTGCTAATGAGTCTGGGGGTGAGACTTACCCATGGGGCCGTGTCAGAAGGAGGCGGCGGAGGCAGGGCTGGGCGCAGAAGAGATCTGTGACAATCTGATTATCACAAATTTATTTTATCATCTTACTTTTATTAATTCAGCATACATAACCCCCATCCCATTTTTGCCATCTCATTGTCCACTTTTTGTATCAAGGAAATATGGTTAACATGGCTGGGGAAGTTGTCAGCTTCCAAGCATACTAATGAATATTCATGTTATTGTGCAGTAATCTAATTTCACTATTAGGACAGCTGGCACATTGCTTGGAATGGTGCCGGTACCATCTGTTGTTATTGGTGGGTGACATGGAAATATTCTTGTTGCTTCCTCATTCTGTTTATGTGGCTAGTGTACTATGGAAGATGCCCCCCCCCAATTGCTTACTGCTTCTCAACTGGTTTCTGGAGGGGCAGACTTGCTGGTTAGACTTGCAAATATTGACTGTTGATTCGCAAATCCCAAATAAGCCATTACCAGACTAAGACGGCTGGGTTCACATTAGCTGCAGCTGAAGGCTTTTCAAATAATGTGCAGTGCTGGGCTGTAGGCAGAGGGTGTCGATTTTCTCACTGATGACTTTATGGATGCTGTAAGATGATGATGATGATGATCCCTGTTTTCATGCCCTGCTTTTCACTCCCTGAAGGAGTCCCAGAGCAGCTTCCCTTTCCCTTCCTCTCCCCACAACACACAGCCTGTGAGGTAGGTGGTGTTGAAAGATCTCTGAAAGAACTGCTCTATAAGAACATCCCCAAGATAACTGTGACTAGCCCAAGGTTACCCAGCTGGCTGCATGGGGAGGAGTGTGGAATCTAGTCCAGTTCTGTGGATTAAAGTCCACCACTCTTAAACTCTCACATCAAACACATTAATGCTGATTCTACATATCATGCAAAACTGTTCAATTGTATGATTGGGGCTGTTATGTTTTTTGACCAGTACAGCACGATTTGGTTCAGTGATGGGGTAGTGAAACATCATGTCCTTACATTGACCCCACTGTGGCCTCATTGAGATCTTACTTGAGAAGAAAGTCCAGAAATAAATGGGGGTTATAAATTACTTGGAGCCAATGTAGTATAATGGCTGCTAACCTCATGTAATGACTGAACTTGGATAAGTTGCTGATTCAGGTTTCGTAGCAGCCTCAAACTCATGGGATGGCTTGGGGCAATTCTGTTGACCTTTGTTCCCCATCTGCCATAGAGGAATGATAATATCGACTGGCCATGGCCGGATGGTTCTAAGGATTGCTGCTAGAAATACTGAAAGTGCAATTCAATTATCAGGTGGTGGTATTCTTATACAAAGAAAATGTAGCCTTCATTTTTCTAATGGTACAGGATGTGTTAATGGTTTATGGTAAAGGGGCCATCTATCAATCACTGCTCTTCCCCGCTTTCCCCTCTGGTCCATTTCTTTTTTAAAAAATTAAGGGAACATGATCCATTTGGATTTGTGTTTGTTGGGGGGGGGGAACTAAGAAAAGATTGCATTTTTTTTCTTTAAGAACAACAACTGAGAAACATAGGATTCAAACAGCAGGCTAGGTTGGATAGATGCCCCAGGACGTCACAGGAAGGGGCAGTATATAAACCAAATGAATGAAAATAACTCAATAAGATGCTAGCATAAAGATAATACTGTGGGTTTAAAGCTACCTGTGGGTGCTATATTTCTTCCTACACAGAGGTTTTTTCTTTTCTTTTGGCTTTTGTTTTAAAAGGGGGGGGGGATCCTTCATTGGTATGGCAATTTGTGTGGGGAAAAGAAAAACACCAATGGGGGGCTTTGAACCCCAATGTTTTGATTGTAAGGGTGGCATCTTACTGAGCTGTCCAATTTAGTCTGCTTTATGCAGCCTATAAGCCATATACAAAAGTTTCTCTGATGTTTTCTTTTTAAAGAAACAAATACAATGGTTTATTATTTTTGTTCTTAAAATGAACAGGAATCCAATTGCACCACATTCCCTTAATGTTAAAATTTTTTAAAAAGGGAATTGAAGGATGGGGAAAGGAGGGAAAGGGCAGAGGGCAGCCCTGGGCAGGATCCCCCCCCCCACACACACACCAATGCCCATGTCAGGAAGAAGGGGGGGGGGACAGCTAAAGTATGAGTGTCACACTGAGCCCTGATTCTCACAAGACTTAAGCAGAGCTCGTGAAACAAAATAATTGCTTCTTAGACAAACTGCAGGTGGAGGCAGCTTTGAGAATCTTGCCTTACAATTTCAAAAGGCAGCCCCTGCTTGAAACTGACCAGTGAGCAGAGATGAAGGCAGCAGCATATAAAAGTAAGAGAAGGGGGGAAAGCCCTCGGCAATCCAGCTTTTCTCTCTGGTAGGCAGAGCTATACTCTGCAATTGGGAGGAGAAAAATATGAGAAGGAATTTATATCCAGAGTTCAGGAACTGGATGTGAGCAGGAAGTTACCAGCTTCAATTCAGTGATAATTCAAATGAAGATGTGCATGTAGAAAGCCCCTAGATAGCCCATAGGCCTTTGAAACTAAAATGACCAGTAACTCTTTGAAACAAAACCCTATCAGCTTTGAAGTTGAAGAATGCATGATTCTTCCTTGTCCATCATCCTCAATGTGATCTCGGAGGGTAGCTGTGTAGGCCTGAAGCAGCAGAACTAAATTTAAGATCAATGGCACCTTTAAGATGAACACAGTTTATTTACCCAGGATTAAACTGTGTTGATCTAAAAGGTGCCACTGGACTCAAACTTGGTTCTGTCGCTTCAGATCAACATGGTTAACCGCTGTGTTCTTCAGATACTGTGCATCATAAGAAAGCTTATACCTTAAATAAAATGTTGTTCATCTTAAAGATGCCACTGGACTCAAACTTTGTTCTGTTGTTTGTGATCTTTCACTTAAATGCCTCCAAACCTTTGGAAAGTCCCCCAAATTCTGTACCATCCCAATTATCTACACTTGACATCATCTTGCAGTTGAGTACATGCATGTGTAGGCACCTTGAGAAACTCAGTATTTGTGGCAGGGTTGATTTATACGGGTGAGATTTATTTGTCCTGTAAGGAGGTTTCATTAAATTGTGAAAAATTCCACCAGCTGCGTTCAGGTGCTGCTCTGCATCTATGTTGGTGACCCACTTACTTACCATCTTTCCTGTCTTTGATCACACTGTCCAACCTCTACATCACGGTCTGCATGCATGTGTTCCTATTCCCCTGGCAGCCACATTATACCTCCAGGGATCTAGGAAAGATCAGAAGCAAAACTGACATTCAAGGAGAGCTGGGAGAGTCAAGAAGCCAAATGAACTTGTCCTTGTTTTCTTGGAAGCTTCTGATTCTCCCCTCTTCTTTCTCCACCTTGCAATGATTTTGTTTTCTTTGAGGTCAGAATACAATATGGCCACCGTGGTCTCCTTCTCTGCTAAGCGAGGAATTCATCAATCTCAAGGCTGCATGTAGGCACTTCCTGTCAGAGTAATTATGCCAAGGGCACCAAGCTAATTGTTTGGCAGCACATGTAAATAGTTCCTGGGCCATTGATCCTTTATCTGAAAGTTGCCTATTGTATGGAGTTGCTCTAACAACACCTTATCGGGCAGCTTTAAATTCTGTAGACAAGCAAGGGAAGCTACACCCGTGAGTACCATATTACTCAGGGCTGATGATGTTAGCCTCCTCTTAATACTGTGATTTTCTTGTTTCTCTCAATATATGCTTTTAGAAAAATGAAAAGTTTTGTGCACAAATTCTCCCACCCTACCTCAATGCACAAATGAAAGACAGAAAGAGAGCTACTGACCCAATACTTGGTTCACTCTTGGGTGCATGGGAAAATGAGTGGCTTTGTTGGTACAAATCGAAAAGCAGTCCAATCACACTCAGGATCATTAAGAATATAGGTTTTGAATAACTAAGCATCAACCTTACATCTGACAAACCTCACTGCTGGTAAAGCCACGCCTCATTAACTGTGGTTTTTGACAGTTCCAGGGAAAAGACACCCTACCGCAGCTGGCAGTTGATGGGAGGATGCATTCCCTGGTCCACAATTAACTGGATACGTTGACTACCATCTTCATGACTTGAGGTGTTGTTCAGCAAGCTTTTGGCAGATCCACCCTCCGGCCAAGGGAAAGTGAAGAAAGGCATTGCGGTAAGCTGTGATTCTTGGAGAGAGACAAAAATCATTGGTGCTTGAAGACCAAAGCGTGGAAGCAAAATCGAAACATATTTTATAGTCTTATCCATTGTGACTATTTTGATGCATTACTATTTGACATTAATTAACGGTGTAACTTGCCTTTATCTACTAACAACTCAGATATGGGTCTTTAAAAAAGAAAATGGCATCTCTCACTTAGGACATCTTGGAGTGGCAGGTGGGATGCTAGAGTAACCAGGATGTAATGAGTATGGCAGGCAAACGTTTCACGGACTTCTTAGAGATGCTTTCCAGAAAGAGAAGCAGAAGAGGCGAATAGCTGTCACTAATCCAGATGCAAACCATGTGCAGATTTATGGTAGTGCATTATGACAATTACATGGGGAGCTCCCCCTTTGTATATTTACCATGAGACCTCGAGTGTGCTGCTTTCTGATAATGGGATTTGGAACAACCTGGGCTTGGGATGTAGAAACTTCATTGAGTATTAAGGATCCTGTTGTTGTAATGGTTCCAGCTACGCAGATGGAATTTCTTTTACTGGCTAATTGTTGATCTCTTGTTCGAATTGTGATGTAGTTTTAGCTCTTTGATTATGAATGGTTGCTAACCCCTTTATTTGGTAACTGCTATCAATAAATGAATATTCTTTTTTGTCCTTTTGGATAATTGTGGAAGGCTGTGCTAATCAGGACTCCAGGAATACTAATCCCCAGAGGGCTTTGGTGGTCAATTGGCTTTAATGTGGAGGTCGACCAACAATCTCTGGTTATATCTTTGGGCATTCTCCAAGATCACAATGCAAATTAGGGTTCTGCCTGGCGGCGTCCAAATCGGCCGGGGGGGAGGGGAGGCGCGGGTGCCAGTGTGTAACTTGGCCGCGTCGGCCTGGAACGGCCGATTCAGATGCCGCTGCAACCAACCCTAGTGCAAATAGTAGAGGAAACAGAGGATACTGTGAGGTATCCTTGACACTTCCAAAAACTGGGTGGCAAAGAACCTACTTCTTCAAAAGCACAAGCGTCTGTGCTAGGTCCATCAAAGTCAGCATTGTCTGCTCAGATGGGCCGTGGGTCTCGGGGCTCTCCGGCAGGGGTCTCTCACATCACCTCCTGTCAGATTTTTTAACTGGAGATACTGGGGATTGAACCTAAGAACTTCTGCATGCCAAGCAGCTGCTCTGCCGCTAGGCCACAGCCTCTCCCTTCTGCTTATTTTATACACTTCTTTCCTCTGTGTATCTGTAGCTTTGTTGAGCAAACACAACCACTGATTTAAAACAAACAAACAACTGGAAGCTTTTTGAGTATTTTCGATATAGTGGCCTTGAGGTGAACGAAGATTGCTTTTCTAACAACACTTAACACTAGTGGTCATCAGTTTTATTGTGAGGAAATAGTAGAAATGTTCAGCCAGTGTGGCACTCTGGAAATTGGGTGTTAGTTTAGAAGAGCTGAACATCTTTTGAAGTCATTAAAATGTCCTTTCTAGTTCTGGTGGTCATAAGCCCCATTCCTCTGTCTGTTTTGCACCCTAATGGCTGCTGTTGCTCTAATGAAAATAGAATGCATGAGTATTCTTCTAGCTTTCGCGTCTTGTTGGCTGCATGCGGAGTGTTCATGCTTGGATCACAAGATGAAGAAGCCCTAAGACTGTGGCTCGAGAGATCTCTGCCCACCATCACATCCCTTTAGTGCAGCCATTCTCATGAGGAATCCTGGAAATTCTTCTATGCTATGTTATTTTGATTGGTCGCAATAAAAGTGATTATGTGGCTTCTGTTTTGTGACCTTCAAGGACTAGAATTCATTTAACGTTTACAAAAGTGTTGTCTCTTGGTTTTGTGATCACAGGGAGTCAGCAGGTGGTACGTGTTGCAGGTACTTTTGAAGCTTCAATGATGCCAGCGTGTGGTGTGCTCTGCTTGGGAATTGCAAGCAAAGAAACTATTTAGAGCCGGGATTAAAAACTTCCTTGTTCCGGCATATAATGGCGACTCATTTAACTATTTAGTGCTTTATCCTGAATCTCATAGGCAACCTTTGCATAATCTTTAACAGCAGGTTAGCTGTTAAAATAACAGGCTAAGGGTTAAGTGGGCGGAGATTGGGTGTGGCCTGTCCACGCATCCCGATTGGGCCCTGTCTCGGACAGGCCACATCCAGTCTGCCCACCCACCCAGCCAGGGGCTCTCTGCCGGCATTGCTGGCAGTTTGCCCGGGGACGCTCCCCAGGACACATGTAAGTGCCCTGGGTATGGGGGCCTCCATTCCCATTGGGCCGGGAAGCCCTCCCACTGCCTGTGCACCCAAATCGGAGTCAGCAGGAGGGAGGGGGATTTCCCTTCCCCCTTTGGCTGGGAAGCCTCCCCCCCCCCAAAAAAAAATGACAGGAAAGGGTGGGTGGGGGGAGAGAAACCTCCGTTCTTCCCCGACCTTTCCTGTCATTTTAAAATGGCACCAGGGCTGGGAGCTGGGTCATTGCAAACTGACAGGAAAGGCCGTGGGGGAGGGGGGAGGCTGCCCTTCCTTCCTTCCCTTCCTCCCTCCCTCCCTCCCTCCCCTCCCTCCCTCCCTCCTTCCTTCCTTCCTTCCTTCCTTCCTTCCTTCCTTCCTTCCTTCCGCCTTTCTGTCTGCCTTTCTGCCTTTCTGCCTGTCTGGGAAGGCGAATGTAAGCCGCTTTGAGCCTCCTTCGGGTAAGGAAAAGCGGCATATAAGAACCAACTCTTCTTCTTCTTCTACTCCCCGCTAGCACCCATTGCATTCCGGACTGCAGCAGGCTTTTTTACTAGTTAGTAATATAATGAGTTTACTTAGAATGATTTTGTACCATAAGAATAAGTAGAGCAAATGTTGATAGAGAGAGAAAAGAAATAGTGTCAGCTCTTTGACCTTTTTCTTCTGGACTGTAACATTTCTGATGGCACAAGTGGAGATACTAGGAGGGACTTGGTGAATTGCTGTGCAAGGTGGGAAGAGAGGAGCAGGATAGAAAGTATTGAACTTGTGATCTGCTACATGATGCATTGCAGAAATATGATAGCAAAATACACTAGGCACTGCAAATATCTATCAATTTTATGAATGGTCTCTGAATATAATCATAACATCCATAAAACCAAGCACACAGACAGTCCACGTCCTGCTTGCTTCTGCATCGCTCAGCCATTCCTAGTCTGTATTCATCTATATTGCTGGTTTGTGCTTGCATGTGAGGAACAGGGTGTGTAATAATTAAGCCAGTTGTTCATGCCCTGCTCAGGATTCAGGTCTGCATCTGTCATCTGTCCTGCTATCATGTGCTCTGGACCAGGGGAATTGCACATTGTTAAGCACATTGCACATGTAATATCTGGACAAGTCATTACTTATACAATTTTAACACAAGGGATTTTTTTGCATAACAGCCACATAATGTTGTCGGCTTATTGAGCCCCCTACAAATGACGTGGACAACATTCGGAGGCTGTTTCGCAATGTGGCCGTTTTTAAAGCGTGAAGTGGTCAATCCAGGAAAGTGGATTTCCCACCCTCTATCGTGCGTCCCAGGGGTGAGCAAGCAGCCAGGGCTAGAAACACATGGGGGGGGGGGAGAACACGCTACAGTCTCTTGAGCACTGTCCCGCCCTCTCTGCTTGTTCACCATTTCCTGTTCAGCCACCATCTTTATCTAAGTAACTGTCACCTTTGTGGCCGTTTTGCCACCCAAGCTGTCAAACCCCCATCCCTTCCGCTCCTCTTCTGGCCCCCAGCCCACTCCGCTGATCCGTGCGCCTGCAACTCAGTTTTCCCCATTGGCCTTGGCCCCTTCCTCCACAAACACTCCTGGAGCACAGGTGCTGCTGCTGCCCCCCCCCCCACTTCCCTGGGGGCAGTTCCTTGACAGCACTTTGTAAGTAAAGATAATACTAATACTTTATTTTTATAGCCCACCCTTCCTGTTTAGCCAGTAAGGACCTTTTTTGTTCTCTGTCTTTGTGTGCCTGCTTGTAGATTGTTCCCCATGATATCTGCTCTCTAGAATGTATATATGTGTAGGTAATGAAGGTTTTCAGAATCCTGATTACCAGTTGCTGTCCTGGTCTTTTTGGGATAAGAACCTCGGCTCATTCGATTTGGGGCAGCTCCAGCACAGAGAGAGGGAGGGAGGGAGGAACAAGGTGGGCTTGAAATGCCTGTTCCTCCCAGGGGGCCACACTTGTTTGCATCTTGGGAGCTTCTGCATTTCACCCATTTTTATTAGTACAGTTCCTTACTTTAAAATGGTACTTTTGTGTCCTTTTTTTGGTCACTCGTGTGCCATTTAACAGCAGTGTGCATGCAAACAGTGTAAAGGCAACATTTTAAAATAGTCTAAAGATGGGGTGGGGGGTGGGGGAATGGCACAAGGAATTTCTCCAGCTACACAGAAGGAATATTTTGAGTAAAGGGTTCTATTTATTGATACACAACTTATATCCTACTTTTTTCCCCACTAAGGAGCCAAATCGGCTTATATCATTCTCCTCTCCTCCGTTTTATGGTCACCAGGACCCCTTGTGAGAGGGTAAGCCCAGACAGTAGGACTGCCTTCCATAGCAGAGGGAGGATTCTCACCTGGGTCTCATAAGGTTGCTAAGTTCTTCCTGGCAACTGGTGGGGGATGCAGGGGTGGAGGGGCGAGATCTGGTCCCCTGCGGAGGGGCGCTCAAAAGCAGAATGTTGATTTGCATTTGACGTACATGTGACCATTTTACAGAAAGGTCCCCATAAAGCCTACTTCCTAATGATTCCCTAACGACTCCACTGCTCTCTAGATTCGGAGGGGACTCACACATCAGGTCTCTATTTTTGACACAGCCTGAGATGGATCTGAGCATCTTTTCAGCTGGTGAAAACAGGAAGCTTAGTGTCTCCTTTCTTGGGCTCATGGGACTTATGTGGACGAATGCGCCGTGGAATAGGACAGCTGTCAATAGTGGAATGAGGTGCGATGGCTTGAAGAGAGGTGGCTGGCAGCTCGCTATTGCGGGAATTTATGGGGATTTTATTGTGTTTTAACTATTTATGTTGTAAACCGCCCTGAGACCTATTGGGAGAAGGGCGGTCTAAAAATTAAATAATAATAATAATATCTGAAAGGAACGGCATAATTATGGTATTTAATGGTTTGCTTTGGATTGATGGCTGCTTTTGGATATCCTGGAGAAACAGGTGGCATGCAATTTGGGTGGCATGCAAGTTTGGTGGCAAGGTGGCATGCAAGTTTGACTTCGTATTCCTTCTAATTTTGCTTCATCAAAGCACAGAGGTTCACATATTGTCATGCAACTCTTCTCTTAGAATGTTAACTAGTGAGGGTTTCCAAACAATTTTCACTTGAATGAGCATCCTAATGCAGGACATAACCTGTATGTTTTGTTGTTAGAGCAAAGTCTGACATTCTGTGGCAATATTCCGCTGAAGGAAGAGAGATTCACTCCCACAATTAAACAGCAAAACACATCCTAGGCATTTTTTTTCATGAATTTCTCAAACACCATGTTATCTGACCAATTGCTTTTGTAACAGAGCGATCTTTTAAAAAGCTAAGTGTGATAAATCAGAGGGTTGTGGCAGAAGGGTCGATGCTTTCCTAGAAGGATTCTTTGTGTTGTGGCCAATGACTAGATTGAAATCACCTCCATATCAACTCCAGCATATACCAGCAAGACTTCTACTTGGGTTTGTTGATATTTCTTCCCCAAATTGCAGATGAGTCACAAATGGGAGAGTTTAGGCCCAGAGCTCTCTGAATGCTGTTTAGGATGCTAGGAAAGAAACTTTTTTCGAATTAAGCCAGGAAGGTAGTTGCCCATCACATTATTATAATACAAAAATAAAACATTTCTCCCCAGCACCCCACAAAAAAAAATAGTCGAGTGAGCAGGGGGCATCACATTTTCAACAGAGGTTGGTAGAAAGTGCCCTCAAGTTACAGTTGACTTACAGCAGTGCTCTAGGGCAGCGGTAGTCAACCTGTGGTTCTCCAGATGTTCATGGACTACAATTCCATGAATTGTAGTCCATGAACATCTGGAGGACCACAGGTTGATTACCCCTGCTCTAGGGTAATGTTCTCCAGCCTGTGGGTCAGGACTCAAAAGTGGGTCCCAAAGCCTCTGTGGGTCACAAGTCAGCCCTCCCTAATGTCCACCTCTGCCCTCCCTATTGTTCACTTCAAGGTCATGCATTAGATAGTGTTTTTCTTCACTGCATATATGTGCTGATCAAGTAATACATGATCTGGTGGCTACTAAAGTAGGTTTCTTCAAATCTTAGTGGGGATTAGAGGGAGTAGTAGAGAAGGAGCTAGGCAGAGGCTGGAATTTCAACCTCGATATGCAAAGACTGTGTTCATTGGAATGCCACTTGCTTGGTTTTCCTAGTAGGTTTTCCCAGTAGGAGTAGTGGACCCTTTTTGCAGTGTTTTTTGGTTTCTCAACATCTTCTGGTTAGCCACTATTGAAAGGGAATGCTGAAATAGATCAGTGCCAAAGTCATAGTTTGCCTAGAACATTAAAAATCAACCTTGGGCCAGCCTTGAATGGGTTCCCATACTGAGTATATTGGGACTTATAGGTCACCACATTGAAAGAGTTGGCAAGAGACAACTGGCGGTGGTTTACCATAGCCAGCCCCCTTGGTGGTCTCTCATGCAAGTACTAATCAGGGCCAACCTGCACTTGCTTCCGAGATGAGATCAGTTGTAATGAGAACAACCGATTATAAATATATGTTTGCCAAGGAGCAGTCAATCACTATTAATATCAATTTTTCAAAACATTCTCCTTTAACCTTCATAATATTTTATTTGTAGAACTATCATTTTGAATCCATTTCCATTTTCCCTTTCAGGAGAGAAGTATTCCTGTTCTATTCCCCATCTGTTTTGAAAAGTATTTACATTATTATCCAGTGAAATCAATTTTTTTTCTCTGTGTAGACTAAAAGCCTCTTGAACCGACACTCTTGAATGAATAAGAGATTCTGAATAGCAAGAGCTCTCTTTACAGACAAGTTCTCAACAGTACTCTTAAAGAAACTTAAATTTGGAAGTAGTGCATGGTTTTGTTCAAGTGACACATTTATTTTGTCATACTTCTTACACTATCAGTTCAAACAGGTAATATTTGTGTGTTTATTTCTGGTATTTCCAGACAGTCTGATTCTGCATAAAGAAAATTACAATATAATTTTTAAAACACCCTAAACAAGCCATATACCAATTAAGACACAGCTGCTAAAACATAATAATTATTCACTCAGTATTAGCAACGAAAAGGTAGGTTAAAATGGTGGCCTGTGTAGGTTGCTCATAATGGCTGGAAGGATGAGATATGTTAGATTTTATGGAGGATGGCTCTGGGCAGCCACAAGGTGGCATGTGAGGGTTAATTTGGCCTTTTTGGGAGTTAGAATTTGGGATCTGGGCACACACATACAGAGACACATAGAGACACACACCCCGGCTTATTTAAACAGGTTTGGTATATCTCAAAGTACCTGAATCCCAGTATTGGTATAGGGTTTGGGATTCCGCAAAAGCTGAATCTAGGGGCCATTTCGCACGGCTTCAAAATAGCACAATGGTTGCTAATTGGAAACGCTACTAATTTGCCATAACCCACGACGTCGTAGAGAATCTGCAACAATCCTGAAACCGACCCGCCAAAAGCGCTTCGTTGTGGCGCTTTCAGGGGAATCCAGAAAAGTGGATTCACCCTCCGGATAGCGATACACTCCTGCAACCAATCTGCAACACTAGCGCTAAAGACCTGTGCGTTACCATTGTAGCTGGTTCTTCAAAGTCCCTCCCCCTGGATCTCTCCTCCAAACTTCCGGCGAAGCGATCGCCATTTTTTTTTCTCGGAGCGAGCGGGGATAAACGCACCGGCGAGCCTCTTTCTGTTTAGAGGCTTCCCTGGCTTCAGTCCTTCACCTTTAGTCACTAAGCACAAACCACTTAAAAGCCCGTTTGCTGAAATAAAGTCCCTTTATTTTTTACACATAAATTCAGCCGAAAATCGAGCCCGTGAGAAGGGGGGGGGGGGAATTTTTTTTTATCACTCGAGGCAGCGTGCAAACGATCATACAATCAAACGATAGCTCACATTAGGCAGCTGGATGGGTCTCTCCGTAGCAACGAATCTACACAGATTCGTTGCTATGGGTCTGTTTTTTTTTTAAAAAACCTTCCTTAAAGGGAAAGCGGCTGTTTGGGAGCATGCTAACGGCTGCCCATTGGCTGCTTGACGGCCAGGGGCGGGACGAGCTTGGCAATAGCGCTTCCTTTCTAGCGATTTCTGCCGAGACCGGAAGCCTGTGGGAAACGCTAAAAAACGCAACTGATTCCACTACAAAGCCAGGTGTGCAAAACGACGAATTCCACTATTTTAAATGGCGATTTTTCATTCCGCAAACAATTTGCAACAAAGATCCCCGTGCGAAATGGCCCTAGGTTTAGGTCCCTAAACCTAGGTCCTGAAAGCTCAGGAACATGTAAAGGGACCTAAACCTAGAGAGCCAGTTTGGTGTAGTGGTTAGGACTGCAGACTTCTAATCAGGCCTGATTCTGCACATGCAGCCAGCTGGGTGACGTTGGGCTCGCCATGGTACTGAGAAAACTGTTCTAAACAAGCAGAAATAACAGGGCTCCCTCAGCCTCACCCACCCCACAGGGTGTCTGTTGTGAGGAGAAGAAAAGGAAAACAATTGGAAGCCACTTTGAGACTCCTTTGGTTAGAGAAAAGCGGTATATAAGAACAAACTCTTCTTCTTCCTTCTCTTCTAGATACGTTTAAATGCCTCCAGAGCCTGCAGAGAGAAGCCTCTCCAAGAGATCAGCTGTTTGTCAGGTAGTGTGAGGAGGGCTAGTTCAAACCCGCCCCCACCCCCACCCCCGAATTGAAATATTATGGCAAAGATTTGGGGATGCTCTCCCGCACCATCAGCATTGATTTGGAGTTTTGTTTTGTTTGTTTATTTGGCTAAATGGAACCAAATTACACATCCCTAGTTAGAACGTGGCCCGTGGATCTTACATCTTATCAGGGAGGTCCGGATAGGAGTAGGTCCCAGGAACAAAACTGTTGCATTTTGGACTAGATGGAATTTTTGAATTGACTCATGTAGAGTGCTTTGCAGAAGTCCAGTTAGATGTAGTTAGATGTGACAGAATAAATGGGAGGCCATGGTGAGATCTTTATCATCAGATTGGCCTTTTTCTCCACTCAGGGAAAAGCTCAGTTGGTGAGTCTAAACAGGGCACGGGTTAGATTGCCCCTCTCTGCATTTCTCCTTCTTACTGTCTTAGGAATCTGTACTGCCCACTATGCTGGAGTTATTTTACAGATATTACAAAAAAGTGTATTTGGGTATTTGTTTTACTTAACTTTTGGTTCACAAGTTTGTAACAGTCAAATTGTGGGAGATTTGAAATCTGAATGGGAAGAAAGAAGAAGCTTGAGCTGCGTTGAACTTTCTTCCCCCTGGTTTGATCCCCAGGGGAGTGACGGAGTCTGTCTGAGGAGGAGGTGGAAGAGGCGAAGGGGGAGGCTGAGGTGCACTAGACAAATGAGGAGAACAGGAAGACGGCACACTCGATATCTGGCTGAACAAGTCTCTGTGGGAGTTGAACTGGTGTCAAGGTTTTCATAGAAGGGGAGGCTCGTATTACAGCAGGAGGATAACCATGACACAAAGACAAGGAGGATGTTCCTCAGAAGACTGTGTAACGGGTCACTAGCGATGTCCGAGTTTTTTGGGATATGTGAGAGTACCGGCGCCTTGGCAACAACCAGTGAATAGCACTTTCTGTGGTGGAGTTCTAAATTTAAAAGTGGGGCGCACAGTTGGCCTGCTTGGCAGTAGGATTCCTTGGGTAGCACAAAAACAGATGGATAAAGCCTACGATCCTTAAGCATCAATACTAGGGAGTAAGCAAAGAGTAGATGTAAAGGGCCCCATTCCAGCCGGAGTATCTAAACTCCATTTATCAAACTGGAACCAAAGGGTCGCACACCAAGTTCTCCTGAATCATATTGAAGGCATTTAATATGGAGAATTTTTATTTTTATTATCCAGAGTTAAAAACAGTGAAATACATGCAATCTACATTATTAATACAGAAAGGGAGGGTTATGCTCTTCATTTGATACACTTAGTTCCCCGTTTTAATCCCCTTTGTATTGTTTCCTTAAATAGTTCAGGTAAGGGCCCCATTGTTCTTGAAAGGCCTCTTCTATTCTTCTGTTAACTAATAGTGTCAGTTTGGCCATCTTGGCAAAATCAGCTAGTTTATTCAGCCAGTCTTCTGTCGAGGGTCGTTCTTGCGTTTTCCATTTCTTGGCCAATTCTAGTCTTGCTGCCGTCGCGTAGAAGAAGAAGCTCTGTGTGTGGGTTGGGAGGCACTGCGGAGGAACACTTCAGCTCCCCGTTTCAATCTTAAAAACCCTCTTCTCTTCATTTAAGATTATAGGACTGGCTACAATATTATATAATATGGGAGCATGTCAGCATAGCCAACAGCTTGATCTGCACAGAATTACATATTGAATTTATACCCTATACCAGTGGTCCCCAACCTGCGGGCCGGCTCCCTCTCCCCGCCCCCTCCCCGCAGTAAAAAACTTCCCAGGCCGCAAGCTTGCGGCCCGGGAAGCTTCTTACTGCGGGAGGGTGGGGAGAGGGAATCAGGGCCGGGCCGCGCATCGCGCATGCGTGGCCCATGCGGGCGCAGCCTGTGGGCGCAGCCCGATGCGCGGGCACAACCCCGCGCATCGGAGTTGTTTCTTAGCAATGACAGGGTGGGGCGGAGATTCTATTTCCTCCGTATGCATGTCCATTCGGATGTCCTTCTGATGACCCCTGTATTGTGGTCTGGAGTTTCCCAAGACTCCTTGAATTCCCGGTTCTAACCAGCCTTGGTCAACCTTCTTTCGCAAAGGTAGGCTGTGGCTGGATGTTCGCACACCCTGTTCCAGAAGTCAGGGGTTGTGTTGTGCAAAGACTGTTCAGGCCCAGGCTGGCTCTCTGTCTGTCCAGAAGCTGGTCTGTTCTTCCCATGCAGACCTACTCCTCCCGCACTGTTTAAAATGCCTCCTCTTCTTGTGCACGGCCCTCTCTCATGGGGCTCCTTGCTTGGGTGAGGAGGAGCAGGGGGAAAGTGGAGGAGGTGGGAATGGCTACGCATCCAGTGTTGGGGGAGGTGGGAATGGCCACGCATCCAGTGTTGGGGGAGGTGGGAATGGCCACGCATCCAGTGTTGGGGGAGGTGGGAATGGCCACGCATCCAGTGTTGGGGGAGGTGGGAATGGCCACGCATCCAGTGTTGGGAGGTGGGAATGGCCACGCATCCAGTGTTGGGGGAGGTGGGAATGGCCACGCATCCAGTGTTGGGGGAGGTGGGAATGGCTACGCATCCAGTGTTGGGGGAGGTGGGAATGGCCACGCATCCAGTGTTGGGGGAGGTGGGAATGGCCACGCATCCAGTGTTGGGGGAGGTGGGAATGGCTACGCATCCAGTGTTGGGGGAGGTGGGAATGGCCACGCATCCAGTGTTGGGGGAGGTGGGAATGGCTACGCATCCAGTGTTGGGGGAGGTGGGAATGGCCACGCATCCAGTGTTGGGGGAGGTGGGAATGGCCACGCATCCAGTGTTGGGGGAGGTGGGAATGGCTACGCATCCAGTGTTGGGGGAGGTGGGAATGGCCACGCATCCAGTGTTGGGGGAGGTGGGAATGGCCACGCATCCAGTGTTGGGGGAGGTGGGAATGGCCACGCATCCAGTGTTGGGGGAGGTGGGAATGGCCACGCATCCAGTGTTGGGGGAGGTGGGAATGGCCACGCATCCAGTGTTGGGAGGTGGGAATGGCCACGCATCCAGTGTTGGGGGAGGTGGGAATGGCCACGCATCCAGTGTTGGGGGAGGTGGGAATGGCTACGCATCCAGTGTTGGGGGAGGTGGGAATGGCTACGCATCCAGTGTTGGGGGAGGTGGGAATGGCTACGCATCCAGTGTTGGGGGAGGTGGGAATGGCTACGCATCCAGTGTTGGATGCCCAACATGTCTCATACAGTACAGTACGACCCTCTGGCAGCCACTGGAGCTGAGGGTACTACATCATGCTGGCTCTCCTCAGAGGATGCTTGTTCTTTCTGCTTCCTTATCCCATCACTCTCTTTGTCTGAGGAAGAGTGCTTGCACTCGAAAGCTCATTCCTTGAATAAATCTTTGTTGGTCTTAAAGGTGCTCCTGGACTCTGATGTTATTTTGTCTCCCTTTGTATCCCCCCACAAGGCTCCCCCCATATCCACTTTTGGCAGCTTGCCTGGGTTAGCCAGAATCTTGCCTTCCCCTCTGTGGTTTGCCTGTGTAAGATGTTTCCACATAACAAGTTCTGTCATCAAAATGTTAAAATATTCCAATAAGCAAATTATAAAGCAGGACTGGCAGTCCTTGGGACCGTGTCTGTGTAGCAGTGGGGAAGACTTATTGCTCTTCAGAGGAGCAGACTGTATGATGGACTGGTGGTCCTTGGCCACAGGCAGCTCCACACAACGGGAAGAGATGGTTTTTTGGACCCCACGTTTTACTGCCTGAAGGAGTCGCCTTCCACTCCCCACAGTAGACACCCTGTGAGGTAGGTGCGGCTGAGAGAGCTCTGAGAGTGATCCAAGGTCACCCAGGTGGCGGCTGAATGTGGAAAAGGAGTGGGGAATCAAACCTGGCTCTCTAGATTAGAAGCTACTGCTCTTAGCCACTACACCAAACTGGCTCTCAACCATAAATGAAAGTCTTAGGCAGGATCAAAGCAAGAATGTAGTTGCTGGAACAGAACCAGACACACTGTTTAGTTGAGCTAAAGAGCTCACAAGCCAAAGTGCTCAACCAGTGATAGAACTGAAGATGCAGCAAGCAAAAATAGGGATTGTGGGGAAAATGAGGAACATAGCTGTCCTGGTCTAGGATTTACCAGTGAGCTACCAAAGAAAAAGGGATCCTGGCTTCATGCTGGAGTGCTTACATTGCATTCAGATGGTCAGTTTCAGCCTCTGGTATGTACCCTTAAAGCAGGGGTAGTCAACCTGTGGTCCTCCAGATGTCCATGGACTACAATTCCCATGAGCCCCTGCCAGCTGGCAGGGGCTCATGGGAATTGTAGTCCATGGACATCTGGAGGACCACAGGTTGACTACCCCTGCCTTAAAGGATCTTCAGTAGTTGGTGTTGGAATCTTGGAGATCCACTGCAAGTCGTTGAGGACAGTACTAAGGTCAGCAGACTCTCTGAATAAGGCAGTGTTATATGGCCGCATAACGGTCGAGCTATATGGAACTGGTAAAGTTTACCAGGTAAACCAACATCTTCCTCTGTTTCCTTTCCCCTGTCTTCAGTAGCTTTCTGTAAGGGATGCCATTGCACAAACTTTGGTTTAACATAAAATTGATGGTGAACCTATATTCCTAATGGCGTTGGTTGATTTCACTTTATTCCAAGAACATCAGTTTGGTTTACGCCAGAGGTGGCCAAACTGTGGCTCTCCAGATGTCCATGGACTACATTATCACGAGCCCCTGACAGCATGTGCCAACAGGGCATCATGGTAATTGTAGTCCACAGACATCTGGAGAGCCACAGTTTGGCCACTCCTGGTTTAGGCTCTGTTCTCTACCAGCATGCAGGTTAATCCAGACCTACAGAAGGAATACTTGCAATTTTGTAATGCTTGCAATTCATAATTTGTTACCAGTCACCTTTACACAGATAATTTCCATTGATTCTATTAACAGTTGCATCTAAGAATGTTCTTCGTGTTCCTGATGGTAATGCCTGAACCTGTATAAGAAGAGGTGTCTTCGAAACATTAAGATGCTTTCAAACCAGCATTTACTCCCTTTGATTGCCATGGAGATGTGAAGGCAAAGTAATTCACAGGATAGCTAACCTTTGTTTTATTATTAATGTGGAGCAAATGGAAATGATGGGACTGTGGAATGAAGCCTTCGTTTAATTTCCATGGGAACCTAAACAAACAAGGCTGGGCTATGTGCGGTGTTGTCTTCTAGATAAAACAGAACTTGACCCCCCCCCTCCCCCATAACTACACCTGGCTTAATTTGTAGAAAGGTCAACTATAGTGCTTCAGCTTCTGGTGATGGAATTTGATATTGAGAAGCCTTGTTGCTTTTGGAGCAGTCTTATGGCTCAGTTTCCGAAATATTGTGCTTAAGTGCCCCGTGATGTCTCAAAAATAGATGGCGATTTTTGGGGACATCTAATCTTATATTGTATTCTGGTAGCAAATAAGTGAATACTAAACAGAAGCTATATATTCCCTTGTCATTGCAGATTATCTGCAAGCAACTACTGCCAAAAGTAATGACAAAGACTGAAGGGAAAAGGGTATTTTCCCTCCTTGCTAAGTATAAGAACGGACTCTGTTCCTTGCCCAAGGCTACGGCCTAAGCATACTTACATGGAAGTAAATGCCCTTCAAACTGTAGGACTTGTATTTGAGTAAATGTGGAGCAGAGGATGCTGAAATTGCTTCTAGAAGGGAAAAGAAACCTGCAACTAATTGGGGGCATCAACAGAACGCAAGTGGAAATAGATAGGCGAGTTTCTCGCTTGCCCTGAGAGTGACCAATGCGAGGTCGAGTGGATGGCGGCAGCTTTTTTGGTATCAGTATTTTTAATGGGGTACCTATGAAGACATGAATGACATTAATCTTTCTCTGTCTAAACTGTGGATTGGATTGGATGGTTTGTCAGTGGAAAGAGCTACTGGATGCAAATCTTTCCTTAGCTGTCAGAATACCCAGGTTTTCTGCCATGATTTTATTCTGTTTCCATGATTTGATTTCATTGCCTGCTAACAGCTAAGGTGTTACTTTGACCTGTCTTGCCATGATGTAACACAGATGTTTTGGTTTGACCCCCCAAGGTTGTTTCCTGCCTATGTTTTATGACTCCCTATCCTCCTTCCAAATTCCTCCCCTTTTATTGCCCTGTAGTTTCCCAGACCTCCTATCCCAGATGGTCAAGTGATTGACTCCAATATTTTTTACTCCTTTGAACTGCTTGTATCATGCTTTGGACCTCAGTCCTGACTGTGCCTTCCTTGTAGGTGCTTTCATTTTTTTAATAAAGAAACTTCCATTCTATGCGGTTACTTAGGGATGGACCTAGCATGGCTCTTCTCATATACATGAGTTCTTGAAACAGCAATCTAAAAATTTCCCTTCACCATTCTTTATGGAGCAGCCATAAGGATTGCTTTGGTTAATGAGAACATTGACCATCAACTCTTATCTTTTTGCAAGGATTGTAACCCTGACCTGGATAGTTAGGCAAACCCGATCCTGTCAGATCTTAGATGCTACGTGGCACCAACCCTTGCGAGTGTCTGAATGGGAGACCTCCAAGGAACACCGGGGTCATGGTGCAGAGACTGGAAATGGCACACCACCCCTGGATCCTCTTTGCTTGGCTGCCAGACCATCCTCGGATATCCTGGCAACGCACACCATGTGATAAATAAATAGTGTGGAGATGGTTAAATCAATGTTGGCAGTGGTGGTACCGTATTTGCCGGTGTATAAGAAGACTTTCCCCCCCTGAAAAACATGCCTCCAAGTGGGGGGGTCGTCCTATACGCCGGGTGCACTTCAGTTGGGATAGACAGAGCTGCCCATAGTGGCCTCCCGATGCTCGCCCGGTGCCCATAGTGTAAGGTGACCAGAATTAAGGGACGCCGAGGCAGAGGTGGCCGCGGAGGTGCCCCCCCCGACTGGGCTCACCAACTCTGCTGCTGTCTTGTGAACTCCTCCCGGCTCGGAACTTGCTGGGCCCGCCAAACTTGTGCCTGCGTGCACGCCCCACCTCACCACAGCAGCGACGGGCCCTCCCTCCCACAAAATACTCTGAAGCGGGAGGGGGAGAGAGAGCTCTCGAGGGGCCAGCCAGCAAGCGAGTGGCAAAGAAGTAGAGAAGGAGGAGGATGCTGGGGGGGGGGGAGGTGCCAGCCTCTGCTCCCCCTCCCTTTCCCTTTCGTAGTTTCTGGTGTTTTGAAGCCACCCCCATTCAGGAAGAGACCAAATGCGGCCAGCCTGGTGCTGGGGCCTGAAAGCTTGGCGCGCAGGGAATGCTACTCCTTGCTCTGCCCTCCACTTGTTTGCTCGCTCCCTCTTTGTTTGCAGTTAAATAAGCAGAGGAAGCTGTTTCAGTTCAATGCACAGCCTCTGAGAGAGAGAGAGAGAGCTACCCCTCTCCTCTCGCCTTTTTTGGGGGAAGGGAGGTAATCACTAATCTGAACATACTTTCTTGCTTTCTTTTCTTTTTTTATGGCTCTCTCTCTTTCTCTCCCCCCCCTTCTGATGCTCTTTTACGTTTTATTTGGTGTGTGGAAGGTGTGCAGAAGAGGGGGTAGTCTTATACATCGAGTAAATAACAAACTCTATATTTTGAGTCGAAATGTTGGGGAGTCGTCTTATACGCTGGCAAATACTGTATATAAAATCGATTAAAAATAAAAATAAATTATTATCTGCTCGGTAACTAGTGTGTCTCCATCAACTTTTCCTTGAGGTTAGGCCTTGGTTGCAACAGCTCAGAATAGAGTAGTCAGGGCTGTTTGATGTGCTTAAGAGAAGATTCTTATAGGTCTGTCTGGCTTAAGACTAACGGGGCGGCCCTGTCAGTTTGTTTGCAGCAGGAGAAATGAGCAGGGGTCCAGGAGCACCTTAAAGACTGAGAACATTTTTCGTAGTAGAGAAACTTTTGTGAGTCACTCCCATTCAGACACTCGCAAGGGTTGGTCCCACTGTTGGGTGCGGATGGACAAACTCTAACGGAAGATGCAGAGAAAGCAGAAAGGCTTAGTGCCTATTTTACATCTGTTTTTCCCCACAGGTCAAAGTGTTTAGGCACATCTAGAGATGGCCATAGCCAAAGGACAGTGTCTGGGTGGCAGGTTAACATGGATAGAGAGGTTGTCGAGAGGCATTTAGCTTCACTGGATGAGTTCAAATCCCCTGGTCCGGATGAAATGCACCCAAGAGTACTCAAAGAACTTTCCAGAGAACTTGCACAGCCCTTGTCCATCATCTTCAGAACCTCTTTAAGGACTGGAGATGTCCCGGAGGACTGGAAGAGAGCAAAGAGCCGCACTCAAAGAGTTGTTGTCAGTGGTGTTTCATCAGACTGGAGAGAGGTGAGTAGCGGGGTACCTCAGGGCTCGGTGCTTGGCCCGGTACTTTTTAACATATTTATTAATGATCTAGATGAGGGGGTGGAGGGACTACTCATCAAGTTTGCAGATGACACCAAATTGGGAGGACTGGCAAATACTCTGGAAGATTGAGACAGAGTTCAACGAGATCTGAACACAATGGAAAAATGGGCAAATAAGAACAAGATGCAATTTAATAAAGATAAGTGTAAAGTTCTGCATCTGGGTCAGAAAAATGAAAAGCATGCCTACTGGATGGGGATACGCTTCTAGGTAACACTGTGTGTGAACGAGACCTTGGGGTACTTGTGGATTGTAAACTAAACATGAGCAGGCAGTGTGATGCAGCGGTAAAAAAGGCAAATGCCATTTTGGGCTGTATCAACAGAGGCATCACATCAAAATCACAAGATGTCATAGTCCCATTGTATACGACACTGGTCAGACCACACTTGGAGTACTGTGTGCAGTTCTGGAGGCCTCACTTCAAGAAGGACGTCGATAAAATTGAAAGGGTACAGAGGAGAGCGATGAAGATGATCTGGGGCCAAGGGACCAAGCCCTATGAAGATAGGTTGAGGGACATGGGAATGTTCAGCCTGGAGAAAAGGAGGTTGAGAGGGGACATGATAGCCCTCTTTAAGTATTTGAAAGGTTGTCACTTGGAGGAGGGCAGGATGCTGTTTCTGTTGGCTGCAGAGGAGAGGACACACAGTAATGGGTTTAAACTTCAAGTACAACGATATAGGCTAGATATCAGGAAAAAAATTTTCACAGTCAGAGTAGTTCAGCAGTGGAATAGGCTGCCTAAGGAGGTGGATGTTCAAACTACCGCACCATCGCACTAATTTCTCATGCTAGCAGGATCATTGTCCATGGGGTCGCGATGGGTCGGACACGACTTCGCACATAACAACAACAACAATAACAAAGGAGGTGGAGAGCTCCCCCTCACTGGCAGTCTTCAAGCAAAGGTTGGATACACACTTTTCTTGGATCCTTTAGGATGCTTAGGGTTACTCCTGCATTGAGCAGGGGGTTGGACTAGATGGCCTGTATGGACCCTTCCAACTCTATGATTCTATGATTCTATGATTCTAAGACTGCAAGTTAAAAAAAGTCAGATTTATCAAAAGGTCATCTATATTCTATTCATCTCATCCTTTTAGTGGCAGTTTTTTCCCTTCCTCTATGTCTGCATGTGACAAGCAGTCAAGTTGTACATAACCACATTTGTATATATATGACTCTGCCATGATAACTTCACTGAAATCAGCAGTTGTTTCTGCGGGAAAAATCATAGAATAGAATCATAGAATCATAGAATCATAGAATCATAGAGTTGGAAGGGGCCATACAGGCCATCTAGTCCAACCCCCTGCTCAACGCAGGATTAGCCCTAATCATCCTAAAGCATCCAAGAAAAGTGTGTATCCAACCTTTGCTTGAAGACTGCCAATGAGGGGGAGCTCACCATCTCCTTAGGCAGCGTATACCACTGCTGAACTACTCTGACGTTAATTTTTTTTCCTGTATCTAGCCTATATTGTTGTACTTGTAGTTTAAACCCAATTCTGCGCGTCCTTTCCTCTGCAGCCAACGGGAACAGCATCCTGCCCTCCTCCAAGTGACAACCTTGCAAATACTTAAAGAGGGCTGAACATTCCCAAGTCCCTCAACCTATCTTCATAGGGCTTGGTCCCTTGGCCCCAGATCATCTTTGTCGCTCTCCTCTGTACCCTTTCAATTTTATCTATGTCCTTCTTGAAGTGAGGCCTCCAGAACTGCACACAGTACTCCAGGTGTGGTCTGACCAGTGCCGTATACAATGGGACTATGACATCTTGTTATTTTGATGTGATGCCCCTGTTGATACAGCCCAAAATGGCTTTTTCCTTTTTTACTGCTGCATCACACTGCCTGCTCATGTTTAGCTTACAATCCACAAGTACCCCAAGGTCTCGTTCACACACAGTGCTACCTAGAAGTGTATCCCCCATCCAGTAGGCATGCTTTTCATTTTTCTGACCCAGATGCAGAACTTTACACTTATATTTATTAAATTGCATCTTGTTCTCATTTGCCCATTTTTCCATTGTGTTCAGATCTCATTGAACTCTGTCTCTATCTTCTGGAGCGGTGGTCCCCAACCACCAGGCTGTGGCCCGGTGCCGGGCTGTGAAGGCCCTGGCACTGGGCCGCGGCTCCCTGCCTTTGCAGGGCCGCGACGGGCCGTGCATGCATGTTTGTGCCATGCTCGGCCGCAAACGCGCATTCACGGCACTCCCGCACATGTAGGAGGGCCGCTCGTGCGCGTTTGGAGCTGCGCATGGCGCAAACGTGCATGCACGAACCGGCCGCTAACAAAGGTTAGCTATCCTGTGAATCACCCTCCTCGTCGCTTCCGGTCCACAGCCTGGAAAAGGTTGCGGACCACTGTTCTGAAGTATTTGCCAGTCCTCCCAATTTGGTGTCATCTGCAAACTTGATGAGTAGTCTCTCCACCCCCTCATCTAGATCATTAATAAATATGTTAAAAAGTACCGGGCCGAGCACCGAGCCCTGAGGTACCCCGCTACTCACCTCTCTCCAGTCTGATGAAACACAATTGACAACAACTCTTTGAGTGCGGTTCTCTAACCAATTCCCTATCCACCTAACTATCTGAAAATCCAGATTGCAGTCCTTCAACTTATCCATCAGAACATCATGGGGAACTTTATCAAAAGCTTTACTAAAATCCAAGTAAACGACATCTACTGAATTTCCACAATCCAGCAAACCTGTTACTTGGTCAAAAAAGGAAACCAGGTTGATCGGACAGGACCTGTTGGAGACAAATCCATGTTGACTTCCTTGGATCACCAAATTGTCCTCCAGATGTTTGCAGATCGCTCCCTTTAATATCTGCTCCATTATCTTCCCCACAACAGAGGTCAGACTCACTGGTCTGTAGTTTCCCAGGTCATCTTTCCTCCCTTTTTTGAAGATCGGAATAACATTTGCTCTCTTCCAGTTCTCCGGGACATCTCCAGTCCTTAAAGAGGTCCCGAAGATGATGGACAATGGCTGTGCAAGTTCTCTGGAAAGTTCTTTGAGCACTCTCGGGTGCATTTCATCCGGCCCAGGGGATTTGTCCATCCGCACCCAACAGTGGGCCTATTGCCTCCTTTACTTTACGTTTAATCCTCACATAACTGAAAAATCTTTTATTGTTACGATGGGCTTCCCTGGCCAATCTTAGCTCACTCTCAGCTTTGGCCTTTCTTATGATTGATCTACAGTGCCTAGTAACCTGGAGGTACTCTTCTTTAGAGCTCTGTCCTTCCCTCCATTTCCTGAACATCTCCCTTTTCTTTCTTAGTTCCTCTTGAAGTTCTCTGTTCATCCAAATAGGCTTCTTAGAGCTCCTGCAGTGTTTCCGTCTTTCTGGAATAGTCATTGATTGAGCATGCAATAGCTCTTGTTTGAGTAGTGCCCACCATTCACGTGCTCCCTTCCCTTCCAGCATTCTCGTCCATGGTATGACACTCATCATGTCTCTGAGTTTATTAAAGTTTGCCCTACGAAAATCCAACATCCGCGTCTGGCTACAAGCTTCCTTGGCTCCCCATCTCAAAAGGAATTCTATGAGGACATGGCCACTTCCCCCTAGGGTCCCCACCTCCTTCACCTTATCCACCAACTCTTGCCTGTTGGTCAGTATTAAGTCCACTATGGCTGAACCTCTGCTGTTGTGAGATCTAGCTGTCTCTGAAGGTCATCTGCTAGAGCGGGAAAAACTTATTTCCACCCCCAGTCATGCCAGAGTTTAGATTCTGGGGTAGCAATAATTAGAAGACATTAATACAAAACAGTTCCTCAGGAGGTGGTGCGTTCTCCATCTTTGGAAATGTTTAAACAGAGGCTGGAGAGCCATCTGATGGAGAGGCTGATTCTGTGAAGGTTCAAGGGGGTGGCAGGTGACAGTGGATGAGCGAGAGGGTTGTGAGTGTCCTGCCTAGTGCAGGTGGTTGGGCTGGTTGACCCATGAAGTGTGACTCCTTAAACCAGTTAGAATTTCTCAAGGCCTGCTTTAGAGCTGTAGCGTATATTAATGGATGGTTAAGTGAAGCTTATCTTATGGTTGCTTCCTGTGAGCTGTGCAATTGATTGATTTAGGTTTAATCTATGTTTTCAGCCCTGTTAAATATATTTGTAGATAGAGATTCATGCAGTGCTTCTTAGTTTGTTGCTTTGGGTTCTTTTCCTTGAATCAATTTACTTAAATTCATAATTAAAGCTATTCATTTCAGTTATTAAATTTGATTTTCATCCCTGTTGCCTTCAGCAGGGAGAATGTATGTGGCTTGTAACTGTTTTCTTCATCCTGTTGGAATGAATTTTCCTGGGAAATATAGGAAGAAATCATCTCTCTTAGATAATTAATTTTAAATTGGTAATACGAGTAAGCTCAATTTTCAAATAATGTTTAATATATAATAGATGGAAGAATCTTTGAGTCCCCTGGTATGTGAACATGCGTATTTGGTGTCTGAAGCAGTGGGCAGCTTTAAGTCGGTGTGAGAAAGACTACGTGCCAGTTGTCAGGACCCCCAGAATGCAGCCCCTTAGGTGGCCCTCAGAACCCACAGGGCAGAGTCCCAGGCAGCTGGATCCCAGCAGAAGGGGGTCTTTATTGAAGGCACTCTAATATCGAATTCTGCCCTCAGTTTGAAAGCACCTTGCTCTCCTTGAACCTACCTTTGGAGTCTGTAACTTTTGCTCAGAAATATTTCTTGCATCCTTAATGTCCTTGATTGCTTTTCAATGAAAACAACCTGCTTCTGTTTAGTGGCCCATAACATTGTTACTTTGAGAACCAGCACAGTGTAGTGCAGCCTTTCTCAACTTTTTTACTGTTAAAACCCCCTGAAATAGTCTTCAGACTTTTAGAAACCCAGAAGTTATCTGACTGTGAGGAATACAGTTGGGAAGCATAGCTGTGGACATGTCCACCCGCCCCTTCCCGGCCTATCATTGGTAATTGTGGGAGGGACGGGGCATATGTGGCCCTATCACCCGATAGATGTTTGCCATTTGGGAAACCCTTCCAGGGTTGCCAAGGAACTCCTGGGTTTCACAAAACCATGGTTGGGAAAGCCTGGTGTAGTGGTTAGAGTCTTTCTATGGCATATATATTATATCCTTTTGGCTCCATACGGCATCTGAGATTTATTTTCTCTGGACCAGGATAGGAAGGTAGGTGTACTGAACCAGAACAAGGTAGGTTCTCTGGACCAGGATAGGAAGGTAGGTGTACTTGTGTTATAGTTATTGTTTTCAACTCAGCTGGATCAGATTTTTGGAATAATTGTTGATGATTTCAAAATCTGGAGCCATTGTGTACTGTGTAATTAGTATGTTTAACCACTGAAGAAGGCCATTTGGCCAAAATGCACGTGGTCAGGGTCGCATATGGTCCTTTTTAAAAAGTATTGTACCATTTTATTCTGTTTTTAGGCTATCATTTGGGCCTATAAGTTGTTTTTAGTCAATATGTAATAAATACATGTATATTCTGTATAGCTGCTGATTTTAATGTTTTATGGTGGAGAATTTGAATCATTGGGCCCTTAAATTTCAATCTCTTTAACTTTGGGTTCTTAATTAATAAGTAGAGGTTAGAGTGTTAAAGTGGGATCTGGGAGACCCAAGGTGAAATCCTCACTCGGCCTTGAGCCAACCATAGGTTTAATGTCTTCACTTGCTTCCCTCTAGTGAGGATAAAATGGAGGACAGCGTGAGCTGCTTTGGACAGATGCTCTCTCCTGTTTCTCTTGGGGCCAGCTGCTCTGTTGGATCTGGGGCTGTGGGACCAGTTAGATGGACAGGTGTGTTTGGTGGCAGATTCTTTTGCCCTGTGGACTTGCACTTGCAGGACTGAAATGATTAGCGATTTCATGCCCCATCACACACTGTTGTTCCTCTGTCTAAATCCTATGATCCTCATAAAGATCTTTATGGGAATCAGAAGGGACTGCCGTAGCAGAGAGTGACATGGGAGATCTTTGCATTGTGTATGGAATAGTAGGATGCTGCCAAATGAATGGGAATCTGAAATATCTTTTAATCATGCTTGAGGAATGTGAGAAATCTGCACATTATTTGTAGTGATTTGAGTGGTGGTAGCTCCCCCCCCTCCCATGTTGCTTATAGTAGTCTAGCTTAGCGATCCCCAACCTGTGGGCTGCGGACCACATGTGGTCCGTCGATTAATTGGAGGTGGGCCGCGAAGGATGCCTTTCCCCCCCCAGCCCTTTATTTCATCCCCCCCCCGGCCCTTTACAACACACTTTGGGTGTCATTGTCTCCCATCCCTCCCAGATGGGACTATCTTGTTGCAGAGAAACAAGCTCAGGGTTCCCATTGATTTGTCATTGTCATGAGTTAAAATTTCCATGAAAATAAAATGTTCCTTATGTTCATTGTTGTGGCGTGCCTGTATCTTATTTTGAAGGGATGTTTAAACATTACCTTAGTGATCAGAGAGCCTTAGGGCAGTGGTTGAGAGTAGAGGAGTAAACTACCCCCCCCCCGGGCCTCAGTAAAATTGTCAAGCGTTGAGTGGTCCCCGGTGATAAGAAGGTTGGGGACCACTGGTCTAGCTGATTCCATCCTTTTTCAGTCTCCTGCAAGTATTAGATGTTAAGGAAAACTTACAGTGGTTGCCTAGAAGCCGCGTGGTGTTTCTAACACCACTGCAATATGTGTAGTGAGTTTCTCTGTTTCAGCTTTCCTGCATTGACTGCTTCTTGCTGGGAGAGGATAATGGTGTAGTAGCACCATATTGCATGTTTAATATTACTATACCTAACTAAGGAAGAGAAGAGGACGTTAAAGTGGAGCTGCGTTTTTGGGTAGCCATCACCTTGCAGGTTCAAGACAAGCCATATTTTCTTGGCTATTCTGACAGCAATCTTGTATTACTTGATAAACCACTAGTAGTGTGTTGGAAGTCTTTTGGGCTTAACAGTCATGAGCAACTGCAAGATAATTAGATAGAGAAATGAACTATCACCTGCCATGAAAATAGAGTAAGACTGGTCAATGTCACTATGGATGCAGAGTGTTGAATGTAAACGAACAGACACCCTTGTTAATTCTTTTCTCAGGCCTCTCCTAACTGGCAGTTTCTCTAGTGGAAGAGCTTCAAGGTTTGGTGATAGGATATAGGCCAATATGCCCACAGAGTTGAAAATTTCATTGTGAAGTCTTTTCATATATATAATTCTATATTTCTTAGGGCTCTTGATTGAATCAAGTCCTACTGAATTCAATAGGACTTATTTCTGGGCAAGAAATAAAATTGGTTTTTGTTTTCCTTATTGCAAACAGTTTAATAGAAAAATCAGTCTGTCCACATTTTTAAAAACAAAATGGTGTCACCTTACCACAACTATATGGTAGTACAATAAAATCAGAGTCCAGGAGCACCTTTAAGACCAACAAAGATTTATTCAAGGCGTGAGCTTTCGAGTGCAAGCACTCTTCGTCAGACTAAGAACTGACCATCATAAAAGTAGAAATATATAAGCAAAAGCTAATCCTGTTACATTAGTAAACTGTGTCACAGCATCCACACACAGCTATCTGTTAATTCCCTGCCAATCCAGCCAATCAGACCCCTCGGACCCATTTGAAGTTCACAAAGACATACCAGAAAAAACTGTCCACAGCTCACATCCTACTATTTACTGCCGGCCCCATCTGTCTCCATACCAGTGTGAAACTTTCTTACAAGTAGAAGCTAAGATGGCTGCTATCTTGTCCTGGGATCAGAAAGCAGAATTCAAAATTACATTATATATTACTAACAGTCACATAATCCCAATTAAAATAAGTTATGAGGAATGTGGATACACAAGTTACATAAGGTTAGCATGCATAGTGAGATAAAAAACCTTTGTCCTTGTTGAGTCCAGGGTATGTCAAAGTATTGAGTGTTGTAATAACTTGCATTTCTGCCATCTTCCTTTCTAGCCTATTCTTGAAGTTTCTTTGTAATAAAACAGAAGAAGAAGAAGAGTTGGTTCTTATATGCCACTTTTCCCTACCCGAAGGAGGCTCAAAGCGGCTTACAGTCGCCTTCCTTTTCCTCTCCCCACAACAGACACTCCATGGGGTGGGTGAGGCTGAGAGAGCCCTGATATCGCTGCTCGGTCAGAACAGTTTTATGAGTGCCGTGGCGAGCCCAAGGTCACCCAGCTGATTGCATGTGGGGGAGCGCAGAATCGAACCTGGCATGCCAGATTAGAAGTCCGCACTCCTAACCACTCCACCAAACTGGCTTTCTTTCAGCTACTTTCAGGTCCCTTATAGCATTTGCTGGCAGGGGCTCATGGGAATTGCAGTCCATGAACATTTGGAGGACCACAGGTTGACTACCCCTGCCTTTTAGAATGTCCACGAAGGTTGAAGCGTTCCCCTACAGGTTTTTCAATCTTATTGCTTTTGATGTCAGACTTGTGTCTATCTATCCTATATGGTAGTAGTAAAGCTAACTGACTAGACTTGTTTACCAAGGAATTTTGAGGGACACCACATGCTGTTTAAGCAAAATAGTTATCTGGAAAAGCACAACTAAAAATGGTGAAGCTGAAGCTTTTCGCAGCATGGAGATAAAGGACTTGGGTAAATAAAATCTCATTATGCCTCTGTTGACGGGAATTTCCTTCCAGACAGTTGGCAACCCTTGTGAATATTCATTCGTTAGTTCTCTCTCTGTCTCTCTCTCTCTCTGTCTCTTTGTCTCTGTCATCTCTCTCTGTCTCTCTCTCTGTCTCTCTCTCTGTCTCTCTCTCATGAATATTGGTTTAAGCCCCAAATACATCTTCAAGGTGTTACTGTCCAAATTATCCCAAGAATATGGGCAAAACCAGTGAGCTAAGATTTTTCTGCAAGAGAGAAGATAATCGTATTGCCATAATTTTACTTTCCATTAATCAGCAGTTGGCGATCTATCAAAGAGGCTTACTGTTCACCTGGTTCTCCATAAAAAGGGCTCAAAATTACATTTCAGCAAACTGAGCTGGCAGCTTGTGTTTTATTTCATATAAAAAGTAATGGCATGAAAAAAAAAATCAAATCCTTTTGCTACTCAAGTGGGCTGGCATATTTGACAATGAAACTCCAGACCATTAAATATGCTCTGGCATAGCGGTAGGTGGGAGAACAGGATTTAAAGCAACTGGAAATTAGCAACAGCTATAATTTCTAGCACTGTTAAGAACTTGGATGATTTTCTCCAGGATAAAAAAATAAGGTTTTATTGGGGGGGGGGGCATATTTCCAGTGCTATATTCTCTGTTGTGTTTCTTCAGGGGCAATATTACAATATTTTTATTTTGGCTACTTAGAATCGCAAGCATGGTAAAGAGGATATCTTGTTGTTGTTGTTAATTCTAACTGTGAAAGAAATGCAAATTATTCCCTTAAGGCTATGGATGTTCTTCAGAAGGCAGGATCTGGCCTTGGTAATCAGCCCTCTGATGACTGTAGGAGTCCCCAGCCTCTTGAGCCTCCAGGCACTTTGGGAATCAGACCCAGTGTGGTGGGTGCAGCAACAAAATGGATACCACAAAGTAGTTGTTGCAGAAGTTGGGACCAGCCACTAAATGATTGCCACTGCTTGCCTTCCGCCACATATCATGTGGCCGCTGTTGCCAGAGCAATACTTTAAAAAAAAGAAAGAATCTGCACAGCCAATCAGAAGCCTTGTTGGGCAAAAGCCCGATCTGACCCCACCTACTTCCTAAGAACACTTGGCAGGCTGCAAAACAGGTGCGAGCAGAGAGCATAGCATGCACAGGCACCGTGCTGGAGGCCTCCAATTACTGTAGTGAGCTTTCCCTGTTTGGAAATTTGGTTCTTCTGTCATGCCAGCTTTTATCTATAGGTTCAGAATAATATCTGGTATTTTTAATGAAAGTAATGTGTGTCACACGAAACTTTAAAGCATTAGACCTAAACCCCTTCAAAATTAGGGTTTTTTAAAAATTTTAAATGAAATCAAACAGTGGCATGGATGGCATTTGAAGGGCCTTGCATTGTGTCCATCAGTTGAATTCTGAAAGAGCTTATTTTTAAAAAATTTATTATGGACAACATACAAATCATTTCTAAAAAGAAGCTGGATCATAGGAACTGAGAAAATGCACAGAATGGTTCTTTACTTGTTCTCCTTCTGAGGCAGAGGACATCAGCAGAATGAGTTTTGCTACCGGTTTCTCAGGGAGGCAGGAGCTAAAAGAAAAAGCCCCCCCTCTCCAGTTCTGGTCCTGCGCCGTGACATGCCATTCCTGTTATGCTACAAGAAAAGAGACTCCACATGGACTCCCCCAGATGGTTGTAATGCCACACTGGACCTCTACATAGAATGCTTCCGTCGCAGGGTCCAAACCAATGCGATCAACAAACAACATCGCACACAGCAGAATATCAGCTACCCTGAAAGGAAGGCCATGGGCAGCCTTAGGAGCAATCCCGTTATAGTAATTAAGGAAGCTGACAAGGGAGGAGCTGTTGTCATCATGAATAGATCAGACTACGTCCAGGAGGCTCAAAGGCAGCTCTCCAATACCACCTTTTACAAACAACTGGACACAGACCCCACACAGGAATACAAAAAAGAACTACACAAGATTATCAAGGAATTACCCCCATGCATTCAGGAAGAAATCCTTTCAGACACACCAGAGGAACCGCGTCCAGGTACCTTTTTTCTTCTACCCAAAATCCACAAACCTGGCAACCCAGGATGCCCAACTGTCTCAGGCATAAACACTATCACCATGGGCGTGTCTGGCTATATGGACTCTGTTCTAATGCCCTAGGCCATCTAGGCTCCTAGTTATGTTTGAGACACCACAGACTTTCTGAGGAAAACACAATCTTTGAACAACCTTCCAGAGAATACTATTTTAGCCACCATGGATGTGGAATCCCTGTATACCAACATCCCACACAAAGATGGATTGCAAGCCATTAGGAATACAATTTCTAACAGCACCACAGCTGACTCAGCCACCAAACTGGGCCAATTTGTTCTCACCCATAACCACTTCAGATCAATGGTGCAGCCATGGGCACCCTCATGGTACCTCAATCAGTGAACATCTTCATGGCAGACATGCTCACCCACTCACACCTCTCGTATACCTGCAGTTCATTAATGACATTTTTATTGTCTGGACACATGGTAAAGAAGCCCTGGAAACTTTCCCCCAGGCATACAATGACCTTCACTTCACTGGCAACCTGACAATGAACCAATCTACACAAGAAATACATTTTCTGGACACCACTGTAAAAATAAACAATGGATGCCTAGAGACCACCTTATACTGAAAGCCTACTGACCGACAAACGTACCTGCATGCCTCTAGCTACCATCCTAAATATGCCTATTCCACTGCTGAACTACTCTGACTGAATTTTATTTTCCTGATATCTAGCCTATATCGTTGTACTTGTAGTTTAAACCCATTACTGCGTGTCCTCTCCTCTGCAGCCAACGGAAACAACATCCTGCCCTCCTCCAAGTGACAACCTTTCAAATACTTAAAGAGGGCTATCATGTCCCCTCTCAACCTCCTTTTCTCCAGGCTGAACATTCCCAAGTCCCTCAACCTATCTTCATAGGGCTTGGTCCTTGGTACAGGGACTATGTTATAACCGCATCTGCTCCAATCCCATGGATAGAGATTCTCACCTAAATGATCTACAACAAACCTTTCTGGAACTAAATTACCCACCCAGTGAGATCAAGAAACAGATTAACAAAGCCGGAAGGATACCAAGAGAAAACCTGTTAGAAGACAGATGCCAAACAGAAAAAAACAGAACACCACGAGTGGTTAAATATAGCTCTCAGCTCAAGACAGTGAGTTACAACCTCTCCTGGATAATGACAGTTCTCTTTCCCAAGCACTGGGGGATACACCTTTTCTTTCACACAGACAGACCCCCATTCTCAAACAACTCCTCACCCACAACAATGCAGCATCTCATGTGAACATGGACACTGGTACTGGAGCTTGCAACAAACCCAGATGCCAACTTTGCTGCCACATACCCTCCAGTGCCACAATTACTGAACCTAGCGACATCACCTACACCATCAAAGGCTTATACACCTGCTCATCTTCAAACTTGGTATATGCCATCAAGTGCCAACAATGCCCCCCTGTTCTCTACATAGGGCAAGCAGGTCAAACCCTCCGCCAAAGGATTAATGGACACAAGTCTGACATCAAAAACCACAGAATTGAAAAACCTGTAGGGGAACACTCTAACCTTCCAGGACATTCAATAAGGGACCTGAAAGTAGCTGTTCTATTGCAAAGGAACTTCAAGAGCAGGCTAGAAAGGGAGACTGCAGAAATGCAAGTTATTATAACACTCAAAACAATGAAATACCCTGGACTCAACAAGGAGATAGATTTTTTATCTCACTATGCATGCTAACCTTATGTAACTTGTGTATCCACATTCCTCACAATTTATTTGAATTGGGACAAAGTGATGGTAGTGTAATGAAATTTTGAGTTTAACTCCCTGGTCTTGGGATGAGATAGTTGCCAGCCAGCAATTCCCTTGCAGGGATGTTTCACACCTGTAGGGAGACAGATGGGGCCAGCAGCAAATGGTGGGGTGGGGGGCTTTGATCAGTGACATACACAGTTTTATGTCTCCTTTGTTTTGTGAACTACAACTGAATTCCAGGGGGCTGATTGGCTGTTTTGGCAAAGAATTATCATACAGCTGTGCTTGGATGCGTGATACAGTTTACTAATTTAACAGAATTAATTTTTGCTATATGTTCCCACTGTCAGGAAGGGAGTTCATAGTCTGAGGAAGAGTGCTTGCCCTCGAAAGCTCCCACCTTGAATAAATCTTTGTTGGTCTTAAAGGTGCCCCTGGACTCTGATTTGATTTCCTGGACTTCTTTGTTGGTCTCCCACCCCAGGGCCCACCCTGCTTAGCTTCCTGAAGAAAACAACGGGCTGGATGGGATCCTATGGTTGCTGAGCTCCTTCCCCTCCTCAGCCTCTGTCTGTCCTTCCCAGGCTGTCCCCCAGATATCTGGGAACTGCTTAACCCAGGCTGCGCAACTCTTTCCCAAAGGCTCCATCTTTGGGAGCCTGGAAACGCCTTCTCCTGCTTGCTCCTGGCCAGGGGATTTCCTTTTCACCCTCCCTCTCCCCCAGTCAGGACCCAAAGTGACCTTTACAAATGAATGTATAAAGACATATTTTTCCCAGACTATAATATGGCTTGTGCACAACAACCCAAAAAGAAATGTAGACAATATAGAATGTTTTGAATTTGCAGTAAACGTATCAGCAGCAGCAGAGTGGTGTTTGTTCTTATATGTGTACGTGTGTGTGTGTGTGTGGGGGGGACAACACCAGGGATGTGGTGTGGGAGCCTAGGGGACAGTAGTCACAAAATGTTTGGGACCTACTGTTCTGGAGCTCTGTGCAGTGAAATTTGCCCTTACCTCCTTCTTCTCAGATATTCTCAAAGGCCAGGAGTCCTGAGCCAGAGGGACAACACAGCAGCAATGTGCTATTTCTAGAAGCGGGATGGCAGGTTCCCAAAGGCCTTTCTGAGAACAATATGGGAAGTAACTGTAAGTATTGGGGAACTTCCCACATGGTGCAGTCTTTAAATACAGAGGCAGATAATCTGAGCAGGGTCTGTTAGACCCAATAAGGAATGTTGGTCTATCCAAGAATGTTGGTCCATCCATAGCAAATTTTGACATCTGGGGATACCCTCAGGATGCCCTTGGATTCACCGTAGCCAAATCCAAACAGGCACCAGAGTTCTGTTCCCTGATGGGCAGCAGCCCAGCTTCTATAGGGGATATGTTCCTCTGCTCATAGAATTCTAGAGTGGGAAGGGGCCATCGAGGCCATCTAGTCCCACCTCTGCATGCAGTCAGTGGGGTACTCCTTTCAGCTGACCATTCGTAGTAGATGACCGTGATGTTGAACAGGCCACCAGAGCTGCCATCTGCCTGCTTGCCTACAGGCGTGAAGTGAGATAACAAGGGGATATGCAAAAGGCCAGGCTGACAAGGCATGTTGTGATTTAAACCTCACTGTGCCTGCCGGAGTGAATTTGACCCTATATATTTAGTCTGAATAAGTTGCTGTGTCTGCAGTAAAACATCACAACTCCAGCACGAGTGTGACAAGATAAAACGAGATATCAGTACAGCCAGATGTCTACCCCAGAAAGCTCTGTGACATTTTGACATGACTCTGTTGACAAACTACTCCCTTTTGGGTGGCAGAGGCATCGTCCTTGGGATCTCTTGTCCAGATCCTGCTCTTCCAGAATTTAATTTTAGGGGAATTTACACATCCTTAACATCCTTTTTACCACCTGATACAAGAAAAGTGTTGAATTCAATTTATTCTGAAACCATTACTCCTATAAGTAGCATTAAGCATCTAGTGCCTTACCTGTAATAAAAGTGTCCATAATCAGAGTCCTTTTATGCACATTGCAGCAGTAATCTTTAAAAGGAAGTGTTGTGCACGCGGGTGATCCTACAGAGGACCAAGCACGTGGTCCATGGTAGGATCGGGTAAAAATAAAGGGTTGTGGCCACCGCAACAGCCAATCAGTTTAAATTAATCAAGGGATCTGAGCCCATGGTTTGCTGTCATGGCCAGCCCCTTTGTTCTCTGTATGCATGTATGTTGGGATTTCCTGGAAGTTTAGCAGAGTGAAGTCTTGGCACTGTCCGTATCATGTACTCTCACGATTAAAAGAGCTGCAACGATTCCTGTGTCATGTACATACTATCCTGATCAGACAACTAGGGATGTGGGACTGATGCTAAGAGAACAGTGTGGGCCATTCCGCATGACTTAAATGTAGCAGAAGTCTTACCTTTGGTAAACGCAACTAATTCAAGGTTCTGCATAATGTCGCATACAATCTATAACACTCCCGCAAAAAGCGCTTTGTTGTAGCACTTTACGGGAAATCCAGAAAAGTGGATTCCCCCTGAGAAAACCGCTACACTCCTGCGTACAAGCTGCAACACATCAGCGAAAGGCTGATGTATTCTCAATGTAGCGGTAGAAAGAAAGTCCCTCCACAGAAGTGATTAAAAGTTAAACAAAGCTCCCTACTGCAAGTGTCTTTAAAGTTCCCAGGCACAATACAGCCCCTTGTTCGACACTGCCCATAATTTCGGCCACAAATCTCACCCATTGGGGGGGGATTTTTTTTTAACTTGAGGAGCCTGTAAATCAGGGGTCTTCAACCCCCGGTCTGCGGCCCGATACCGGGTGGCTAAAGCCATGGTACCGGGCCGCCAGCGGCCGCGCCTGCCTCCCCCCCCGCAGCGAGAGGGGGGGAAGAGGCAGGCGTGGCTGCTGGCACGCCAGCAACACAAACGCATACGCGCGGAGCCACCGCACATGCATGTTTGCGCCCCCTGCTGGTGAAAACGCGCACATGTAGCTGTTCTGCGCATGCGCGTTAGCGTCACCTAGTGGCGAAAACGCGCATGTGCGGCAACTGCACGTGCGCGTTTACGTGCAGCTGCTGTAGCCAGACCGCCGGCTCTCTCCCACCCTCGGAGGCGGTCCCCGACTACAAGAAGGTTGGGGACCGCTACTGTAAATGATTAAGCGCTAGCTCCTATGCCTGCGGGAAAGGTCTTTCTGATACATTGAAGGAACGAATATGCGTTGCTACACGTGTTTTCGGGTTTTAAAAAAAGAGTTCTTAAAGGGAAACACGAACACAACAAAGCAGTTAAGGTTGGGGACCGCTACTGTAAATGATTAAGCGCTAGCTCCTATGCCTGCGGGAAAGGTCTTTCTGATACATTGAAGGAACGAATATGCGTTGCTACACATGTTTTCGGGTTTTAAAAAAATAGTTCTTAAAGGGAAACACAGAGCCTCTTGTGGCGCAGAGTGGTAAGGCAGCCATCTGAAAGCTTTGCCCATGAGGCTGGGAGTTCAATCCCAGCAGCCGGCTCAAGGTTGACTCAGCCTTCCATCCTTCTGAGGTCGGTAAAATGAGTACCCAGCTTGCTGGGGGGTAAACGGTAATGACTGGGGAAGGCACTGGCAAACCACCCCGTATTGAGTCTGCCATGAAAACGCTAGAGGGCGTCACCCCAAGGGTCAGACATGACTCGGTGCTTGCACAGGGGATACCTTTACCTTTACCTTTAAAGGGAAACACGAACACAACAAAGCAGTTAAGGGGCAGGAGGAAGCGTGGAAAAATATTGCCTCCCTATTGCGATTTCCGCGAGACCGGAAACTTGTGCATTACGAGAACAGCGCTAGTGGGGGAGTGCCTTAGTAATGCCGACTTTCTCCTTTTCTTTTGGGCCTTGGTGTCTGTCCACAACTTTACCTACAGTGCAGCTGCCTCCTGTCCTGGATCCGCACACTGACTTACTCAGAGGAACAGTTTGAGTCCAGGGCACCTTTAAGACCAACAACATTACATTCTGGGTATAAGCGTTCATATTCACTCACACCTCTTCAGATATGTACGTGCACCCAAAAGTGTAGGCTCATAATTAAATGCTATTGTCTGAGAGGTGTCCCAGGACTTAAACTTTGTTCTATTGTTTCAGACCAGCATGGCGACCCACCTGAATCTAATTTACACTTTGTTATCTATCCTGAGTGTCCGTGAGAAAGGCAAACAGAACAGAATAAATACTCATGTATACCTGTCACATGTTCATGCCATGTTGATGTGTTCTGACTCTGCATTTTGTGACTGCTTGACAGATGTTTTATTTATGTATGAGAGTTTGCTATCTTGCTTGACCAGAGTTTCAGTGGTGGCTGAACAATATAGACCTTGTTGTTTTAACGTTTTGACCCTGGGGAGTTGCATTCTATGATTGATTACCGTATATACTCGTATATAAGCTGACCCGCATATAAGCTGAGGCACCTAATTTCACCACAAAATGCTGGAAAACCTTATTGACTTGCATATAAGCCGAGGCTGGTATTTGGATAGTGGGTTTTCCCCCTCCCCTCCCTTCCCCTCCCCTTCCCTTTTGGGCAGGATCTTTTTTTCCCTTTTCTTCCCACTCCCCTCCTCCCTCTTTCCCTCTGACCCCTCTTGCCTTTTTATATCCAATCCTTCTTCTTATCCCATTCCCTTCTTCTTAGCTGGGTATTTTGTTCCCCCCACTTTCCATTCCTTCCTCTAGGGGCATTTCATCCTTATGCTCTCTGCTCTCCGTCTGAGACAGAGGCTTCAGAGCTTCCTGCAGCAGTAGCACGTGCTAGCCTTGTGCTAGCCTCATGCTAGTCTCGTTAAGGCAGTTAGGGGGGGAGGCGGAAACTGCTCTTCCCTCCCCTCCCACTGTCCCTCCCGGGCTTGCTTCCTGCCTTTGCTTCTTCTGTAAAGTATACTTGTCTCCCACCCCCACCCTCATGTCTAGTCTGGCAGCTTTTTTTTTTTTTTAACCCTCATATAAGTCGTGGGAGTCTTTTTCAGCTTTAAACCATGGGTTTCCTGTTCATTTCACACTGTTTTATTAAAATAATTTATTTGTTTGGTATCTTTGTTTTAATGTGAACTTTGAATTTTAAATTGTATATTTTATATTAATTTTATTAATTATATATAGCTATACACAGTACATTCAACAAATCCTTATTTTTAAAAAACCCAACAGCTTCCCCGGAATCATAAGGTCATGATGTTTCATGAGAATAGGGGCCATTTCGCACGGCTTCAAAATAGCACAATGGTTGCTAATTGGAAACGCTACTAATTTGCCACAACCCACGACGTCGTAGACAATCTGCAACACTCCTGAAACCGACCCGCAAAAAGCGCTTCGTTGTAGCGCTTCTAGGGGAATCCAGAAAAGTGGATTCACCCTCCGGATAGCGATACACTCCTGCAACCAATCTGCGACAATAGCGCTAAAGACCTGTGCGTTACCATTGTTGCGGGTTCTTCAAAGTCCCTCCTCCCGAGCCTTTCCTCCAAACTTCCGGCGAACTGTTCGCCATTTTTTTTTTCTCGGACCGAGCACAGATCAACGAGGCAACGAGACAGCGACTGGCTTTCTAGCACGATCACTTTCGGAAATTCTGCCCGGACACCACAAGAGTATTTCAAAAGCACAGTAGCACACACCGTCACGTTCCCAAAATTTGCCCAAAGCTTAAAACCCCGTCTACCTTCGGCCAGTACTAGCGGAGTCAACGTACAGGGAGCATTTTAAAAAACTTTCCTCTGAGCGTGCCAACGAACGTTCGCCGCTCGCAGTCTCCTGTTTAGATTAGAGGGGTTCAATAGATATGATTCGAGGTGATACCATGAGGGGCGGTTTATGTGTAGTGGGTCTTTGTGTGGTTCCGGGTACGTGGTTGTGCTTGGCTGCGGACAACCCCTTCCATCGGCGGCTAGACCTCCGGCAAGCGGAGTCGCCGTCCACCGTTCATTTTAAAAAACTTTCCTCTGAGCGTGCCAACGAACGTTCGCCGCTCGCAGTCTCCTGTTTAGCTTAGAGGGGTTCAATAGAAATGATTCGAGGTGATATCATGAGGGGCGGTTTATGTGTAGTGGGTCTTTGTGTGGTTCCGGGTGCGTGGTTGTGCTTGGGTGCGGACAACCCCTTCCATCGGCGGCTAGACCTCCGGCAAGCGGAGTCGCCGTCCACTGTTCATTTTAAAAAACTTTCCTCTGAGCGTGCCAACGAATGTTCGCCAGTAACATGTCATTGATTTATGCTTTAGCTGGTGAATATTATTGGGGAACTGTCGCGTACCGCCGCACTTGCTCTCGGTTGAACACCGGCATGCGTTTTTGTAATGGCGGACATTTCAGTAAAATGGCTCCCGCTGCATGTACAAACTGCTCTTCTCGCGTGTAGACGAATCAGCGCATGCGAGAAGTCAAACAACAAGGGCGCTAATCTGGCCATTAGGGGCAGATCCTGTTCCCGCGCGAGGAGTTTTGAACGTGACATGTGACCTCATGTGGCCAATGTGCGTGTCCCCTACTGCCCACCACCAATCAGGAGCCAGCTAGTCCCTTTGTCTTTGTGTGCGGGAAGGTATATGATCCGTTGCACCCTGCACCTCGCACCTCCATTTTGCTCAGCTACTCGCGAAGGCAGCATGGAATCTTCTTCACAGTCGTCGTCCGTCCAGGCAACCGGCAGGGGGCCAACATGGAGGGACGCGGAGATCAGGGACCTGATCACGATTTTTTCGGAAGAGAAAATCCAGGACGCCTTCCAGTCCTCACACAGGAATCGGGAGGTGTTTGAGCAAGTGGCCATTAAGATGCGTGCCCTGGGCCACAACAGGACCGGCCTTGAATGCCGGTCAAAAACAAAGACCATGCGGGCGGAGTACATGCGGGCCGTGAACCACAATAAGGGTTCCGGCAACGCTAAAGTAACCTGCCCGTACTTCGAGGAGCAGCGGCCACTGGACGGCGACGGGGACGGAGCCGGCAGGCCGAAGCGCATCGGGAGGAGCCTGAAGGTGGTTCGTAAGCCGGCTGCCCCGGTGGAGGAACCACCCGCTGAGGAGGATCCCGGAGAGGGCACCTCGTCCACCGTCCGGCCTCCACCCCCGGTCCAGCAACGAGGCGCGGACATGGTGACGCTGGACCTACTCGCCATCGTTCCTGGGGAGCCAGAAGAGATTCCTCAGCAGACGCCCCTTGCCTCCGGTAAGCACTTTTATTTTAATTTTATATTTAATTTTGAGCAAATGTGTGTTCTGACGTTTGGGAATCGTTTTCTCGTGGGTTCGTTGCAACGCATAATATGCTAGGATGTTTGTGGATTGCTTGCTATGGTGGCTTTTTAAAACGGTAGTGTTTAACCAACAACCCAAAAAGTTTTGCAGCATGCCTCAGCCATAGGCCTTCTGCAGTGCTTTAGCCACTACTTTGGGAGCTTGCTGTGTGGTTCAGGTTGTATGCTTGCTCCTTTTTCACTATTGTATGCCGTGTGTTCGTTGCAACGCATAATATGCTAGCCTGTTTGTGGACTGCCTGCTATGGTGGCTTTTTAAAACGGTTATGTTTAACCAACAACCCAAAAAGTTTTGCAGCATGCCTCAGCCATAGGCCTTCTGCAGTACTTTAGCCACTACTTTGGGAGCATGCTGTGTGGTTCAGGTTGTATGCTTGCTCCTTTTTCACTATTTTCTGCTCTTGTCCAGAGAGACACAGATGCCAGGGACGGGGCCCCTCGAGTCTCCAGCAGCGGTGGACGAGGACAGTGATTCTGGGGCATCAACAAACGTTGGTAAGTATCAGTTGCAATAAGGGGGGGGCGTTTTAACTGCTTTGTGCTTTTCTGTTTGTGCAGGGCAGCAGCACTGCTAAGAGACAGAAGAGAGTCCCTCTACGTTGCTGCTTTAGGGTTTGAAGCTTGCTTTGCCACACTTTGGTCCTAGATCTGTTTTTTTTTCTTCTTCGCAGATTTCATACCCGGGACACAGGAGGAGGAGGAGCGCGGGGTGGCTGGACCTCCTGCCCAGCGCAGGCGGATACAGATCCAAGATGGTGAGCGTGCATGAACTGTTCCTTTCGAGCCATAGCTGCAGGACAATGTCGCAAGCCACTAACCGTGTGCTCCCTTTTCATTGTTGTGAGTCTTGCTGTGAAAGTAGGCAAAGGAAAAAGCCCACCATGGGCAAACAAACACTAACCATGTGCTCCCCGGGCATTGTTTAGAGTCTTGGTTTAACAATATGTAACCAAAAAAGGCCACCATGTGCACCAGGGTGGGTTTTGACTGTCTCGATGGTACTAACAGTTCTGTTTCTCATTTTTTGCCAACAGAGGTCCTTTCAGATGATGATGAGCCAGCCCTGGGTCCAGCCAGCTCACCACCTAGAGGTGCTCTCCAAGCAGAGGAGAGGCTGGCGAGGGAACGCGGCAGGCTGAGGCGCGTCTCCATCTTAACAAGCGTTGGAGAAAGGATCCTTGAGCACTGCCAGGAGGAGTCAAGGCGTGCCGCGGCCGCAGACCAAGCAATGCTCGCCCTCGTGGCCCAGGAGGGGAAAAAATTGCGGGCAATCCTTAGGGAGTCAAACCAATCCCTACGCGAAAGCGTGGAGGAGGTGAGACTGATAAGGAGACTGATGGAGAGGGCGGTCGTGGTAATGGAGACGGCCAACCCTCCTCAGATTACCGTAAACGTCCCCCCCCACCCACACCTACACCACCACCTCCAGCACCCACCCCGACCCCGTCTCAGAATGCCTCGACCCAAACTAGAAGGAGGACTGTTCTCGGGAAGAGAGTAATAAAACCCGCGGACAAGTTCTCCCCCTCCTAGTTTGGGCCAGTTTGTCTATTTAACTTTATCTGTGTTTGCTGTTGTTTGTTAAATAAAGTTTATATTTTTGACTCTGTCTCTGTGTACCCTCTCTAGTGATTGTGTCTATTCTGGTACTGTTGTGTGGGTTGGAGGTTGGAGGGGTGTCAGTTAAAGGTGTTTTAGGAGTGTGGGGTGAAAGGTGTGCGAGTGTAAGGAGTCACACTGGAGTCTTTTTCAGAAAATTTGCAACAACATTTTATTTTCAAAAACAGTTCAACAGGGGGAAAAAATTAGGGAATGTAACTTGGACCCCCCCCCACCACCCCCACCCTCCAGGAAAGCCAACTTTTTTTTAACAAATTTATATATTTAACAGGGATAAAAAATTAGGGAATGCAACTTGGACCCCCCCCAACACCCCCCACCCCAAAACACAAACAGAAAACAACACTCAGGTCCCACTGCTCCCCTCACCAGCCCCTTCCATCTCCCTCACTCTTCTGCACAACCGTCCCATTGTTCCCCTGACTTTACGGCGGAACAGGTCTTCGTCCTCCTTCTTCTTAACTGTGTGGGGAGGGAGAACAAGTACACATTAGTGCCACACATATTTTCCAATCTGGAGTTTACATGGATACACTTTTTAGTGGCCTTAGCCACAGTGTGAGGAGAGTTGGGCAGTGGGGAACATAACCTACGTTCTTCCGCCTCCCTCTGCTGCCTCTGCCTCTCCATCTCCCCTTTTAGTTCAGCCACTTCTTCCTGCCCTGCAAATGGGTTCAAAACAAATGGTAAGCCATATATGTAGGCTAAAGTCACACAACCCACACCCAAGCACAGGTGCAGTACTCACAGTCCCTTCTCTGCTGCTCGACTAGCCCCTCTAAGGATGTCACCCTGGCCTCCATGGCATGCATCCTTGCCTCCATTGTTTCTGCTATAGAAATCAAATAAAGAATTCAATCACACTTCAAATGGAAGCATCACAGCAGGCTCCCTTATGGCTCCATGGGGGTACACACACATGGGTCTCCCTCAAAGAAATAAAACTCTCACCTGCAGCCTGTCCTGAGGTGGAAGGTCCCTCTTCCTCCCCTTCCTCACGCTCAGGAAATTTGGCAAGCTTGGATGGTGATTGTGTAGCTGGGCGAAGAAAAAGAGAAATCATAAGTAAAAGCACACAAACCAAAGATAAAACACAGCTGATGGCCACACCACAATCAGAGCCAAAGCGCATTACCAAAGTGGTTCTACAGTACTGGCGGGCTAAGTCAGAGGGAGTTGACAGCATCTTAATACTTTCTCGAATTTCATGGAGACATTAGGGGAAAGAGGCATCTAGACATTCCATGCATGCTTAAGGGTAAAACACAACGAGGCCAGCACTCACCCATATGCCTCCTCATCTCCAGGGGGGGCTTCCCAGCCTTCTCCCATATCTTGACCATCAGGTCGTGGAAGACCTTTCTCCCACTTGGCTGCGGGACCCCCCCCCCCCCACTGTTCTAGACTGTTTAGGAAGTCCAGCTTCACCCTCTTAAATTTCGTCCGGACCTGCTCCCAGGTCCGGACGTAGCCCCTCTCCCTCAGCTTGGATGCCAACACCAGGTAAGCACCCTTGGTGTGGCAGTGGGTGCTGGCCATAAGGCGGCCAACACTTTTTGAATGGAGAACAAGCTCCAGAAGTGCCTCAGCCTCGGCGCGCTGCCAGAAGGAGCCCTTCCGTGGCTTCGGCATCTTCGGAATTACGGTTAGGGAACGAACATGCGTTGCTCCGATCGACCACCCCTATTTTAAATGTATCAAAGCTGCCCACCAATGAAATTATTCCTTGGAACATAAGTGGATTGATCCTCCAGTTTGACAGAGGTCGCCAATACTTCCTGGCTACCCGCCTCCCCAAACTTTCCCTGTTCAGCGCTTCCGTATTGTGTTTGTCAATTTCAGCGGGGAGTTAGCATTTAGGGCTGTCAAAGTGCTTTTGGACCAGAGAATCCCCGTTTTTTTGCTGGCTAAATAGACAAACCTCACAAGACAAGGTTAAACAAAGAACATAAACCTTTATTTTACAACAGAGTAGAAAAAAACAATCAAACACGCCTCCTATTTCTGTAGAGGTGGGTGGCTATAGCGTCCCGAACCTTGCACCCCTCCGCATAGATCCTTTTTTTCCTTGCTTCAGGGATGTCTTGTGTGTCCTCAAGGACTACAGGATCAGGTTCATCCACAGGGAAGGGGATGTTATGTCCCTTGTCCTCGCAGATGTTGTGCAAAATGACACATGCGATGATCAGCGGAGTCACATTGTCTATATGCACATGGAGTCGTGACATCAAGCAACGGAACCGTGACTTCAAACGTCCAAAGGCACGCTCCACTACATTCCTTGCCCGGGAGTGACTGAGGTTGTAGTGGCTCTGCACGTCTGTCCTTGGCCGCTTATAGGGAGTCATGAGCCAGCGGCGTAATGGGTAGGCTCCGTCCCCGAGCACCAACGCCGGCACACGCACGCCCTCAATGGTGGCGATGGGGTTTCCTGGAACAAAGACCCCTTCGTCCATGGCTTTCCTGAGGTTAGATTCCCTGAAAACAAGGGCATCATGCCTCCTGCCACTCCACCCCACCTCGGCATCTATAAACCGTCCGGAGAAGTCCACAGTTCCTTGCAGGAGAACAGAACAAAAGTCCTTCCTGTTCCCGTACTCCTTTATGCTTCCCCCGGGTGCACGGATAGGGATGTGGCTTCCATCGACGGCCGCAAAACAATGCGGGAATCCAAGCCTGGCAAACCCGTCCATACTCTGGAATAAGGGAAAAAAACTATGGCATGTTAGCGTGGGGTGCATCGCGTATTCGTTGCTCACCTGTCAAACAAGAAAAAAAAATTTAAAGGGAAAAGGGCATAGAATGACACTCACCGCTCCAAGGCGGTCCCCGAGGCACACCACTTTGCTGAACAATTCCGCCTCCATGGCGAGGCAGAACTCCTTAAGGATATCGCCAACCGTTGTGACTCCGAGTCCGAATTGCTGGGCTACTGTCCGGAAGTACTGAGGGGTGGCCAAGTACCACAATGCGGCTGCCACCCTTTTTTCCACTGGCACGGGGCGCCGCATGCCAGTGACTTGCCTTTCCATGCGGCCACATAGAGCCTCCACGAGTTCAAAAAATGTTCCCCTAGACATTCTAAAGTTGGCAATCCAGTGGTCATCATCCCAGCGAGACCGCACAAAATTTTCCTACCAGTCAGAGGATCTTTCGTCCACCCAGAACTGTCTGGGGAACCGGACCTCTGCCAGAGCTTGCCAGTGCTTCTTTGCCGCCATGGTTGCCCGTAGAGAACGTCTTCTACTGGTGGTCATCGTTCCGGCAATACGTTCTCGGTAGTCCTCGATAGCAGCCCTCCTATGCCGCACGGTGGTATGGATACGCTGGACTACCGCAAGCATCTGAGCCAACAATTGAAAAATAATCCTCTCCATTGCAACGTTAACCTGTGCTGCGGGCAGTAGGCTACGCAAACAAAGAGTGAGGCCGACCACGTGTCTGCCTAGGTGCATATAAGCAGGTAACCTGTGGGCGTGTACTGTGGGCGGGGATTAACCTATCAAACATATCAATGCATCAACCTCTGGTTCATAGAAAACAATAGAAAACACGTTCCAACAGCGCCAATGATTTGACGATGACGCGTTGCTACGGGGTTTCCTGGTTTTTTTTTTAAAAAAAGGGAACCCCGACAAGTCCGGCTTTAGGGTCGAGGTCAAAGGTGTGCCTGCAGTTTGATTGACGGGCACGGGAGGCCAGAAGCGCTAAAAAGGGACCTCCTTTGTAGCGATAAGACGGAGACCGGAAGCCTGTGGGTTACGAAAGTGGCGAGAAGTGAAAGTGCTAAATTCCGCAAAAACCGCAGCTGTGCGTTACGGGCACAACTAGTTACATTTCGCTAGTTAAAGTAGCGATTTCGCTAACAGCAACCAAATAGCCACTTTGAGCTCTGTGCGAAATGGCCCTAGATATTGAAAGCATTTCCTAAACTAAACTTCCTTTCCAATATATTCCCCAGCAATTAACACCTATTTGACAAAAACAATACAAAGACATGAATATGCTTACAAAATGTATACACTCCTTTTTCTTTTTTTCTTTTTTTTTGTTTCTGAAATTTTATTGTTTGTTATTATGTAAAGCATTTACAGAAAGGTAAAAGAGAGAAAAAGAAAAACGACCAGCTAATAAGTAATTATTAGTACACAGTCTATACATCGTCTATACGTGTATACCATACATAGTATATTCTGATATTATCTCAAAAAATATATGGTCAGTTCCCATTGCTTGTTAGTCCTAACCTAAGTTACTGCTGTCTTTCTTAAGTTTACAAAAAAATGGAGAGACAAAAACGAAACAGCCGGCTAGCAGAGTAATCATTAATCTATATAAAAACACAATCCATTCTTATCTTGAAACGTACGTGCTCAATTCCCATTGCTTAAATTATAAAGAAAAAAAAGACAATCAACTAACCAAATAATTATTGATACATATGAAAGTATAGTTTGCCATCCTCTTTTAACATACATATTCAGTTCCCATCACATATTAATCCTAATCTAGAAATTATTACCATCTTTCTTAACAAAATAATTGTTGATACATATGAGAGTACAATCTGTTATAAGAATATATTATATTATTGTCTTAGGTAGTATAAAGTCAGTTCCCTTCATATATTGGCCCTGACCTAAGAGTTACTGCTGCTGTCTTTCCCACAGGAAGCTAAGTGGATGTTCCACTGTTCATCACATTCTTCAGGTGGTCGCAGAAAATGAAATTGTGTTCTTTTCCATGATATATCTGCTTGCGGGTCTCGAAGTATTTGTGTTTCTTGATCCACCCCACTCAGCAGTGTCACCTGATGGTTCCTGTATAGAGTATTTCTGGTCGCCTTTCTGTCAGGGCCAAAAAAGTCTCTTGCTTGATTCTTGCTTGCATTCACCTTGGAATAGGCTCTGTATACTTTATCAATCCGGATCTCTTCCTCCTGTATGTAGTGTTCCAGGCTTTTTGTAATTTCCTTCCTTAGATCTGTTTTCCCAAGTTCTTCTGGGACGTCTTTAATTTTAGTGCTCCTAGCTTGTGGTTCTGCTTCCAATGTTGTCTCCTACTTCTGTTGTCTGGCATCTGGATTTTGGTATGTTGCCAGCTGATTTGTGTTTTCATCAGCTGTTTTGTTTTCTTCAAACCGTCGATTCTATCTGAGAGCTCTTTCCTGGTATCTTGAATTTCATTTTCAATCTTTTAAACTGCTTTCGGTATCTCTAAGTTGCTTTTGTTTAACAAATAAAACATCTGTGCGTTTGTTAGATTTTCCATTTCTGTACGCAGTATGTAATAAAGTCTCGTCTCGCGAGAGTTCAGATGCTTACACGTTATCAGTTTGCAAAATCTCCGTGTTCTTTCAGAAACTTCCCCTGAGCTCTCATTAACAAATTCTCAAGCTCTTTCATTGTCCGTTTTAGCGAGTGTATTTAGCTGGCTTGCCTCCCGGCCGAAGAAAGAATTCTCTTGTAAATTAGTTTAGGCGAAAAGCGGGGGGGGGGGTGTGAAATTGGAATGCCTATCTTTGAAGGAGCGGAGACCAAGCAAAACACTCACATTTTTTGCGTTCCTCAGACTTCTGCTCTCTTCAAGCTGAAGGGAAAAAAAGATGCTCTAGGAATAATGCAGGGTTTTATTAGCTGGTCGTACCAAGCTTAGAAAATTAGTCCAAGATAAAATATGGCGGTCGTCCTCTTGACCCGAAACGCTGACAGCCTGTAATCCGGGGAGATAAACTCCCTAAAGGATTGGAAACGGCCCCAAGAGTTCCCTAGGACTTCCTGGGTAGAAAGGTGGGGTTTGTGTACCCCTCCTCTTTTCTGCCAATTGCTTCCACAATTGGCCCCTGTCAGGCTCCAGTGATTGCAATGCAATACTCTCAGGATGACATCTTGGCCACACCCCCACTCCTTTTTCTTCTATTCTTGTTTTATGGCTGTTTGACATGCCTTAGCATGAAAGTCTAATTTATCATTTTGCTTTTGTGCATGCACAATATTTTTGCTGTGTCAAATTTCAAGCTAATTATAGAAACAAGAGCAGCACACTGGGGAATTAATCTACTTTCTAAAGACCTGAGATCTTCCATCTACAATCCTACCACTGGAATATAATATTGAGATTGTTATACTGCTCTGCTTTTGGGAGTGACCAAACCATGAGCAAAGTGTTGCCTGTGCTCTGTTCATATAAGGTCCTAGAAAGTGCTTGCAAATTACTTCTGGGGGCCAATGGCACCTCTTAAGACTAACAAAGTTTTATTCCTGGTACTAGAATTTAAGCCTGCTGTAGTCAAAATACAGTGGGCACTACCAGGGCTCCTGGCAGGGCTCCTGGTGGAGGAGTGTCACTGTATGTGAGGAAAGAGCTTACCTGTCAGGAAATTCTAGTGAAGGAGAGTATATCTACAGTGGAAAGCATCTGGGTGAAAATAAGCGAGGGGAACACAAACATTTTGGTGGTTGGTGTCTGCTACTGACGGCCTGACCAACGAGAGGATGTGGATGCTGCACTTTGTGAGCAGCTTGAGAAAATATCCAAGCGGCAGGACCTTGTCATCATGGGTGACTTCAATTTCCCAGATGTGTGCTGGGAAACAAACTCTGCGAAGCGTCCTCAGTCATGCAACTTTCTGACCTGCCTGGCTGACAATTTCATTTATCAAATGGTAGATGAACCCACAAGAGGTTCAGCCATACTGGACTTAATACTGACCAACAGGCAAGAGTTGGCGGATGAGGTGAAGGAGGTGGGGACCCTAGGGGGAAGTGACCATGTCCTCATAGAATTCCCTTTAAGATGGGGAGACAAGGAAGCTTGTAGCACCCGAGAGTGCTGAAAGAACTTTCTGGAGAATTTGCAGAATCCTTGTCCATCATCTTTGGGACCTCTTTAAGGACTGGAAATGTCCCGGACGACTGGAAGAGAGCAAATGTTATTCCGATCTTCAAAAAAGGGAGGAAGGATGACCCGGGAAACTACAGACCAGTGAGTCTGACCTCTGTTGTGGAGAAGATAATGAAGCAGATATTAATGGGAGCGATATGCAAACATCTGGAGGACAATTTGGTGATCCAAGGAAGTCAGCATGGAAGTCTCGAAAAGGTCCTGTCAGACCAACCTGGTTTCCTTTTTTGGGGAAAGGAAGATGATCTGGGGCCAAGGGACCAAGCCATATGAAGATAGGTTGAGGGACTTGGGAATGTTCAGCCTGGAGAAAAGGAGGTTGAGAGGGGACATGATAGCCCTCTTTAAGTATTTGAAAGGTTGTCACTTGGAAGAGGGGAAGATGCTGTTTCTGTTGGCTGCAGAGGAAGGGACACACAGTAATGGGTTTAAACCAGTGGTCCCCAACCTGCGGGCCGCGGCCTGGTGCCGGGCCACGAAGGCCATGGCGCCGGGCCGCAGCTCCCTCTCCCTGCCCCCCCCGCAGTAAAAAACTTCCCAGGCCGCAAGCTTGTGGGCGATGCGGGCGATGTGCGGGCGCGGCTCGTGGGCGCAGCCCGATGCGGGGGGCGGCCCGATGCGTGGGCGTGGCCCGCGTGGGCGTGGCCCGCGTGGGCGTGGCCCGCGTGGGGTGGCCCGCGGGCCGCGCCCCAATGCCCTGCCGGTCCCCAACCTCAGAAAGGTTGGGGACCACTGGTTTAAACTACAAGTACAACGATATAGGCTAGATATCAGGAAAAAAAATTTCACAGTCAGAGTAGTTCAGCAGTGGAATAGGCTGCCTAAGGAGGCCAGTGAGGGGAACTCCCCCTCACTGGCAGTCTTCAAGCAAAGGTTGGATACACACTTTTCTTGGATGCATTAGGATGCTTAGAGCTGATCCTGCATTGAGCAGGGGGTTGGTCTAGATGGCCTGTATGGCCCCTTCCAACTATATGATTCTATGATTCTGGTGGGGCTCCCCATGTCAGCCCCCCCGACAGTGTGGCTTTGGCGGGGGCAATCAGCGTCCCAGGGAGGGCGGGGTTATCATGGGAGTGTTGGGGGGCCCCTTGGTCCTCCCCACAGCTCAGCGCCACTCTGCAGGGGCAGCATAGCATCCTGCGGGTTCTTAGGAGCATTCCCCAGTACCCTCCTCGCAGTTTGGGAGGGGGAGTTTCTGAGAGTTGGAGGCTCCATGGAGCGGGCTTACAGCCTCGGCGAGGCGGCGGGCATGCTGCAGGACGGCACCGCATCGTTCCCCGGTCCTTGCGGTCCCGCCCTTCCGCCTGGAGGTATCTCAGTGGTTTCAGCTCGGGCCTGTGGCTGCCAGTCGGGGGCTGCCAGTCAGCATGGCTCGGCAGCTCATGGGTGTTGTGGCGTCTCTCTGTGGGAGAGTGGGGGTGGTTCAGGAGGCGCATGGCGTCGCAGTCTGTGGACTCTGGGGTGGGGCGGCCTGGGTCTTTGGGGAGGGAGGCGCATTGCAGCTGCTGAGTGTCGCAGGTGGCACGGCGCAGTTCTCCTCGCGGGGTATCCTGTCTTTGGGGGGGATTGCGTTGTGGTTCATGCGGGCTGGGAGTCACTGTGCGCCTTCCGACTGCTGCCGGTTCTAGCCTGTCAGGCTTCGCGCCTGGTGATTGGCCCCTTGCCTGAATGGCTGGAATGCCTGTCAGTTCGAGTGAGGGGCCAATCAGTGTTGGCCCCGATCCCGGACAGGTACAGCCTACAGTGGCCTTACTGTTTTATATAAGAGGAACAGATAAGCTTTGTGTCTGTAAAAGTGTCTGTAAAAGTTTGCATGCGCACAAAAGCTTTTGTCTTGAATAAGACTGTTGGTTTTAAAGGTGTCCCTGGACTCAAGTTTTGTTTTGCTGCTTCAAACCAGCTTGGTGTCGTGGTTACGAGTGTGGACTTCCAATCTGGCAAGCCGGGTTTGATTCCCCCCCTTCTCCACATGCAGCCACCTGGGTGACCTTGGGTTAGGGTTAGGGTTTTTTTTTTAACAAATGTTTTTAACAAAGCTAAGTGGACTCGAGCCCTGATCGATGGAAGCCCTAACTCTGCACGCATATGTGCGGCAGGAGTTCCTTTAGGTAAGGCCAAAATACGTCTAAGGAAGTGATTCTGAATCACTTCCAAACTAGAAATCAGATGATCCCTCCATCCCCAGACTTCGATACCATAAAGGAGATGGGGGAAGGCCTTGGCTACAAATAGTTTTATTGCTGGATCAATAAGAAATCTTCCCTTAGATGCATAGAATCTTAGTATGGCCCCAATTATTTTAAGAGTGGGGGCCTTAATCAAGGCTACATGGTTGTTCCAACTCAGTGTCTCAGTGAAGGTCACTCCCAGGTATTTGAATGAGCTGCTTTGTTCAATGGCAATATTATGGATGTTCCATTTAAATCTCTTTGGCCTTCTCCTTTCGGCACATAAGAACCAACTCAGTGGCCCATTCTGCACCAGGATCAATGTGGCAAATTGATTACGGAAAGAAAAAACGGAATTTAAAATAGTGGAATTCGGCGTAACGCATACCTGCCTTTGTAGTGGAATCCAGTTGCGTTTCTATCGTTTCCCACAGGTTTCCAGTCTTGGCAAAAATCGCTAGAAAGGAAGCGATATTTACCGTGCTTTGTCCTGCTCCTGGCCGTTAATCAAACGAGCAGCCAATGGGCGGTTGTTACCATGCTCTGGAAAAGCCCCTTTGCCTTTAAGAACATGTTTTAAAAAGAAAAGAAAAGAAAAACACACGTTGAAACGAATATGCCTTGATTCCTTGATTCCTTGCTTCCTCCTAACGTAGAGACCCATCTAGCTGGCGACTGATCCGGCAAGATGGCGTCCAGATAGAAACACCGGCTATCCCGCTCCGCAAGTTATATTTTATTCTGTTATTTTACTCTGCTAATTGAAGTTTCCTGAAGGTCTGTGGCTGTGTGCTATCTTGTGCTATCTTGTGCTACTCTGAACTGAAGGCATTCCTCAATCTTATTTTGTTAATTATACCAACCACGGAAGAGCAGCGCTTATCAAGGAGTGCCTCCTTAGCAGAGGGCCATAAATCGCAGCCTAACTTCAAGCTCTCCAATAGGCAGCTTTAGTATAAAAGGGGAGAATTTTTTTTTCTTCAATAACCACTGTTTTACAGAACTACAAAGTTACAAAAATTGTTTTCAGCTTGGAGCAATTTTTTGCTTGTCTGCTTACCTGTTCCTTTAACTAATTGTCCAAGTATCTCTGCTGCCACTCATCATATGGGAGTAAAACGCAGGTGTGAAGAGGATTTAAACTTGCCAGCTCAAAAACAGACGAGAATAGGGGATTACTTTGTGACCAGCAATGCCTCAACATTTAGCATTCCCACCAAGAACCGTTTTACTCCTCTGGCAGAAACTGAAGAAAACCTAAACTTAAATCCAAACAATTCACTCCTAGAAGCTGACAGTAAAGGAGGCACAGAAAACCTTGCAGGAGAACTCTTGGAGCTGACTGCAAGAACAGTGGAGAGTATTTTCTGCGCGTTGAAAAGGAATGGCTATCTACTCGAAAAACTTACCCAGACAGTTTCAAGGCTAGTCACCCTGAGGGAGTCCAAATTAGCCTCTAATGGGCCTCTCCCCCAGCCATCTTATTATCCTTCTGGTTCAACCACAAGGACCTGTGAGAATCCTTACACAAGGCAGTCAGAAGACAAAAGAAAACTCCAACACCTGATTTTACAACCATGTAAAGTCTGCCTGGTTATCTGCCGGTACAAGGGGTGGGTCCCCCCTTGGAATTCTAAGCACCTGGCTATCAAACATCTGAGAACCCTAATCATAGAGAGGCACTTCCCTATAGACCTAATCTCAACAGAATTCCTTAACTATGCAAATCAGGCACAGAGAATTATGCTCACCTTCAATAGTCCAAGGATACCTTCTCTACTCCTAAGACAGAAATCTATCCTGGGTCCTAAAGGAGTTTTCCCCATTCGAGTCTTCACTAATACTGTAACAACTGCTTTGTTTTCAAATCCTCCTCGCCAGAAAACCACTATACCAGCAGAAAAGCTTCCTGAGGAAACATCAAATAACACATTACAACAGGACCCTTCTAGACGGCCTGGCCAACCAGACTGCCTACTCTCAAGTTCTGGAGATCTTCACCTTGAAAACTCCTTTGAAGAGGGCCTTATCAACTCCTTTTCGACCCTCCCAACATCAGAACGTCTAGCCATCACAAACAGACTAGAATGTCTCAGGTTGGAACTTTTGAAAATTCACGAAGTCTCAGCAGTTCAAAACCTATCCCCACCAACAAACTGCAACCAAACATCCACATCACCAAGCACTCCAGCTGTTTTCCCTCCGCCCAAGTTACTCCCTGATAAGATACAGAGCTCCAGAGATGAAATTTCAATCTTCCAGCCAATGGAGTGTGAACCTGTGAAAAACGGCCCATCTACACGGAAACAGTCCTCCTCTACTCATGGACTCCCCTCCAAAAATGGATGTGTCTTCTCAGATTCAAGGGGAGAATTAGATAAAATTTCAAACTCGGACTGACTGTTAAAGATACTATCTTGGAACTTGGGGGGATGGCAGAACAAATTCTATGATCCTGAATTCTCAAAATTTTTAAGTGGTTACGATATTCTTTTCTTACAGGAAACCTGGGTCCAAGATGTAAGCTCTGTAGCTCTACAGGGTTTTCAGCCATTTGCCACACCGGCAATCAAAGTCCATTGTAAGGGCCGGGGCAGTGGCGGTCTGGCCGTCCTTGTAGCGGTTGACTTAATAGCAGAGGTTCAGACCCTGGAAAGCAGCTGCCCAAATTACATCCAAGCATTACTGATTAAGGGACCACATTTCGGCAACCTCCTGTGCATCAATGTATATGTCCCTCCAAAACTCTCACTGTCACAGGATAAAGGGAAACTTTGGGACCAACTTTCCCACACACTGGAAAACCTTTCTTCTCAGTTTCCTAATGCCCAAATAATTATGTGTGGTGATTTTAATGCCAGAATTGGCCCTGGTCACTCTGACTCTAGGGCAGATGTCAACTCTCAAATCGCGGAGCACACATGTCTTTTAGAACGAGTCTCACAAGACCCTACAATTAATAAGCCTGGTCTAAAATTATTGGAGTTGCTATCCTTGTTTAATCTTTATGTCTTACATGGCTCTAAGTTTGATAAGTCTGGTGGTTCCTTCACATTTTTATCTTCCTGTCATGCTAGCACCATAGATTATATAGCAGTTTCACCTGCTTTACTAACAGAGGTGGTCTTTTTTGAAGTAGGTAACTCTCCTTTAAGTGATCACTGCCCTCTACAGCTCTTACTTAAATATAATAGCAACATTCTCTTACCTCCAATTCCTGAACTCGCTGAAGGTACATTTCCTGGCAATAGGAGGCTGAAATGGTCAGAGCAGGTACAAAACAACATAGCTCAAGCTCTGACGAGTGATGACCTTAAATCCCTGCATTCAGCCCTTTTACAGCCTGGCCATGACGCCATAGGACACTATGACAAAATTATTAGCTTGATCAAACCTCTGCTTATCAACAATAAACCTCTAAAGCTGTTATCCTGCCCCAATAATGGCTGGTTTGACCAAGAATGCAAAACCTTCAGGAAAAAGCTAGTCAAATGTATGAGGCTGAGCCGTCGCAGTAGAGAGGATAACAGAATGTTAGAGCTCATCAGATTAAGATCCCAATATAAGAGTCTCCTCAAAAGTAAGAAAGCTGACTATGCTAAACATATGTGGAATAAACTAAATCTGGCAGTAAAGGAGAAAAATGAGTCTCAATTCTGGAACCTTGTTTCTTTCGGGCTTGCAAAATCACCCCAACAGGTTGAAGCCCAAATATCTGGAAACACTTGGTTTACACACTTTTCGAAAACCTTTGGAGCCTGGCCACCTCCCCCACCATATACAGAACCAAACACCCAGGCTATTTCCATTGACTCTCTAAGTTTACCAGCTTGGCCCCCAGTCACAGAGGCTGAAGCCAGAGGCCTTATTACATCCCTAGCTTCCAATAAATCACCTGGAGAAGATCTGATTCCACCTGATTTATTTAAAGCGTTCCCTAACTGGTGGGCCCCAGTCTTAGCTAGGGTCTTCACCCAGATAAATGAATCAGGCATTTTCCCCAATGGCTGGAAGATGAGCATAGTGGTTCCTATCCACAAAAAAGGCAACAAGACCGACCCACAAAACTACCGCCCCATTAGTTTACTAAATATCGCATCTAAACTCTATGGAAAATTCCTCTTACATAAACTAGAGGACTGGGCTGCTGACAACCATATCTTACACCCACACCAAGCAGGATTTAGAAGAGGCCATTCTACCACTGACCACTGCCAAACCCTCCATTACTTAGTCTACTCCAGTATAGAAGGCCCTACGAGAGCCTTATACGCAGCTTTCATTGATTTAGCCACAGCTTTTGACTCCATTGATAGGGACAGACTCTGGTCAAAGCTGAGGGAAACTAACATCGATAAACGCCTACTGTTTCTGATGCATGAACTGCACTCAGGCACCCACACAAAAATTAGGGTAGGTGCTTCAGGCTCTCTAACTAATGAAATTGCAGTAAGGAAAGGGGTAAAGCAAGGGTGTGTACTAGCCCCTCTGCTTTTCAATATTTATATCAACGATATAGTTCAAAGACTATCGGGCCCAGAATTTGTACCCCCTTCTGTCGGTCAGCAAAAGGTCTCTATCCTGCTTTATGCAGATGACATGGTCCTGGTTTCCCTTACAAGAGTTGGTCTGAAAAAGCTACTTAACAACTTGGGTACTTATTGTAAGGAAGAGTCCCTTTCCATTAACTACACAAAAACAAAAGTTATGGTTTTTAGGAAAAGACCTAAAAAATTTATCTGGAGTATAAACAATATTCCTATAGAACAGTGTAGTACATTTAAATATCTTGGGATCACTTACAGTGAGACCCTAAACTGGAATGCCCACCTTGCAACTATAAAGGCCTCTGGTCTAAAAATCATTGGAGCCATTCTGAGATTTTATTATACCAGGGGAGGGTTTCTAGTTGACCCAGCTCTAAAGCTCTTTGCAGCCAAGGTCATTCCTCACCTACTATATGGCATTGACATCTGGGGCTGGAAAGAACAAACAATCAATAGCTTGGAGCCCATTCAGAACTTTTTCTTCAGACGTATCCTGGCTCTTCCAAAAGGGTCCCCTGCAGCCCTGATGAGGGCAGAGCTTGGTTTTCCCTCACTCAAAGCCCGTGCCCACTTAGCTATTCTGAAATCTTGGAAGAAAGACATCTCAACCAAATTAGATTCTTTAAACCATCAAAGTTTTAAGCTCTTATTGAGCAAGGACAGGACTCGGTCTGATTTTTTTAGCTCCATCCTTTCACGCTATACCATACCAGATGACTTACTGCATACATCAGCCAATATTTCTGATTTACGTGATTGGGTGTTCAAAGCTGACTCTCTGATCGACCACTCTTCAATACAGCTATCACAAGCAGCCCCATGGTATAAAACAATTAAAAAAGACCATTCCAGAGCATCATATTTAGTAAATATAACGACACGTAATCTTAGAATGGCCCTAACATCTTTGCGGTTTGAAATGATGCCATCAGCCATGCTCTCTGGGCGATATCTCCGAATACCCACAGCCCAACGCCTGTGCATATGTGGAAATCCATCTGTGGAGGACCTGCCCCACTATGTCTTGGCTTGTCCCCTGTACTCCGAACCCAGGGGCAAATTCCTTGCCAAGCTATTACCAAACTCTCACCCTATTTCTGATTTTAACAAAGTCACCTATCTGTTATCAGATGTCGACCCCTATATCTCTTATAGGGTGGCACTTTTTGCTCTGGCTGCCAGGAAGATTCGAGCTAATGCATTTTTACAGGAGCCTCCACCTTGATACACCATTTTATCTCTTTTATTGTAACTTAGTAGTCCATGTTTACATTTTTAGGTACACAATATTGGAGAAATATTGTTTTATTTGTTTATATTTGTGCCATATTGTTTTAATTGTGTTTTGTAATGGCCTTTGGCTACATACAATAAATGTTATCGTATCGTATCATCTAGCTGGCAGCTGGCCTGTGAGCTGCCGATTCATCGTTGCCACGCTCCCCCGGGTGAAAAACAATCCCCCCCCCCGTGCACAGGAGCGATTTTCAGCCGAAAATAAAGGGAACTTGCAAACGGGGTTGTGTTGTGCTTGGTGACTTGAGGCGAGCTTTAAAGCAGCTCTGTGGTGGGACTGCAGCCGGAGAAGCCTCGCTGGGTGAATGAAGGCTCACCGGTTCGTTGCTCTCCGCTCGCTCCGAGAAAAAAAAATGGCGATCGCTTCACCAGAAGATCAGAGGAGAGAGCCAGGGGGAGGGACTCTGCTGAAACCGCAACAATGGGAATGCACAGAACTTTTTCGCTGGTGTTGCAGATTGGTTGTAAGAGTGTAGTGCTTTCCAGAGAGTGAATCCACTTTTTGGGATTTCTCTGGAAGCGCTACAACGAAGCGCTTCTAGCAGGACTGTTTCAGGAGTGTGGCAGATTGTGTACGTCGTTGTGCATAACTGCATTTTAGTAGCGATTACAATTTGCCACACTCCTGCTACATTAAACCTGTGTGGAATGGACCAGTGTTTTAAAATGGTGAGGGTGAGGTCCCCACCACTGTAAAAGCTCCCTCTGATTTTTAAAATAACCTTTAACTGCAGCCAGGCAGCTGAGGTCTGTACTGTCAAATTTGGCCCTTACTAATCTCCTCTCCCTGCTGGATCTTAGTTCTTCCACTACTCAGCTCCTAATCGACTGATTCATTGCTGCTTTCAGCCTGCATTTTCTTTGAAAAATCTATAAGCTCTCAGCCTCCACCTATAGACAGCTCAATCTGTGGGTCAGGGCCACACGGAAGCTGAAAAGAGTTTTCAGCAAACTTAGATTCCCTAAGTTTACAGAAAAATTCCTAAAACAAAGATAGGTGGGGGAAGGGATTAAATCACTCAAAAATAAAATTGCATTGTATTCTTTTTCTGAGGTGGCACCTCATCTAAGAAATGTCTGTCTTCTTGAAGCTCATATGGCACCTATTCTACTTTCTTTTTGCTACTATACCAAAACCTTTCTTTTTGCTTGATTAAAAGGGTTGATGTCTTAACTTGGCCATGTTGTGTGGCATAGTCTTCCCAGGGTTGTGTTTTGTAGTTGTCAAAGAGCTGCTGAGGTCTTGGGACTACCCCATAGATAAGGATGTGCGCAAAGAGGTCTCTGAGAGCATGTGGCATGGTGTATAGTTCAGCATCAGCCATTGTAGCATCCCAAACATTGTCATCTTGTAGCAGGCCACGTTGAAGTGCTGCCGTCTGGAAAGAGGCACATTGAATGACATTGTAAGTTCTAATGTCTTCAAAGCTTGTAGCGCCAGGGACGTGTAAGAGGAGGAGTCATAAGCAGTAGCATTCTTGATCTGCAGCGAAGTTTACAGAGTACATAAGTCCAATGATGTTTGTAGCCTGCCGTTTGCGAGGCACCCTTTTCCGGATGTCTTTTTGAAAGATATATGTTTTTGGAATGTCAGTGTAGAGTATGGAGCATGCCTCTTCATGTTCTGAGTTTAGCAGGTAAAGAGGGGGGGCGACCTTCGAGGTGGGCGACCGGAGGGACCTTGCACCCAGGGGGCAAGGAGCCACACCGGCCAACTGCCTCACTCCAAATCATCGAGAGCAGCGCTGGGCCCTGCTGCCACATTGGGGGCTGGCAGCATCAGGCCACCGATAAAATCTTCACCATGACCTTCTCCAACTTTGGACACAGTAAGTGAACTAGAGGCCCCTTGGCTGTCTTTGGAGAAAATGATGAGTCACTTCAGATGACTCTCACTAAATGAAGTTGACAGGATACTAGCAGAAATGAGGCCAACACTTGTCCACTAGACCCATGTCTATCATGGCTCCTAAAAACAACAGACATAAGAATAGGAACCCCACTCCAGGAAATAATCAACCTCTCCCTCTCAACAGGAGAATTCCCAGAGGGATTAATAGAGGTAATGGTATGCCTGTTGCTCAAAAAAACATCTCTGGCTCCGCAGACAACTATCGCCCCTTTTCGCATCTAGCGTTTCTGGGGAAGTTGGTTGAAAGGGCTGCTGCAGACCAAATATCAGCATTCCTGGTGGAAACTTCAGCCCTTGACTCATTTCAGTCGGGCTTCTGGCTTGTACATGAGGTAGAGAAAGCGCTAGTCACCCTGATGGACGACCTCCAACATCAGCTAGGCCAAGGCGGGTCAGCGCTGCTCATACTAGTTGGGAACCAAGGGCACAGTGTGCCTAGATTAGGCCTTGGTTGGATCTCCAGACCAAGGGAATTTGGGCTTGTAGGTCACTGGGAACTGCTGGTACAGTCCACAGTACCTTATCACTTTACCAACTTTCTGAAACCTTTCATAACAGTACTAGAGGCAAAGCCCGATGTATCCAGGAATACAACGGGCGCTAGAGCTTGTCAGTGGGAAGAGGAAGGGGAGGAGTTGGCCAGTCTTTAAGGGCATGGGGTTGAATGTGTGTGTTGTGTGGGTGGTGTGGTGGCAAATGAGGGCATGGGTGTGGAGAGATGGGTGTCAAGAACCTGTGGTGTGGAATGTTGGCTGAGTGTGAGAGGAGAGGACTGACCTTTGGGAATTGTGGCATAGTGGTTACAGATGAGCTTTTCAGAGCCATGTCTTCAGATATGTGAAGGGGAAATCAGACTGGAGACTCTTCTTAGGGGGAAATTACATGGCAACCAATTCCTCCCAGTTCTGCATTCAACATCATTTCCCTTCTTGTCCCCCTGACCTAATACACATGGGGTAGTCACATTAAACAGGTGTCTACCCTGCTTCTTCTGTCTCCATTTTTTTACTGTTGATAAAATGTTATGTGGCAAAATGATTCTTTCATGGCTGCTCCTTAGAAGAAGAAGAGCTGGATTTTTGTACCCTGCTGTTTAGTACCCAAAGGAGTCTCAAAGTGGTTTACAAACACCTTTTCCTTTTGTCTCCCTACAATAGACAACCTGTGAGGGATGTGGTGCTGTGAGAGGTCTGAGTGAACTGGGAATGCGCTGCAGTGACCCAGCAGGCTTCAGGTGTCTCGAAGCAGTTTCCAATCGCCTTCCCTTCCTCTCTCCATAGCAGATTCTCCGTGAGGGTGGTGAGGTAGAGAGCCTCACTTGGAAGATGGCAACCCTAAGAGGAGGTCCCTCTGTGCACAGCAGTCTTGACCTTAGTCAGGTTTATGCACACCTAGGTGGTGTGGAATTCCAGAAGATGAATCTACACCAATCTGGCAACCTTACCTCCTCTCTGCAATGTTTTCTTGACCTAAAATATGTCAGGGGGTGCTAGGAAGCTGTGGGGGCATTACACACTTTTGAGACCCCACTTTCAGACTTCAAGGAATATGTTCAGACCAAGGACAGACAACCTCCAAGTGGGGCCTGGAATGGCTGCTCATCTCCAAATTATACAGACCAGTTCTGCAGGCAAAAATGGCTACTTTGGAGGGAGGATTGTGTAGCATTGTATCCTCCTGAGGTTTAGGGAAGCCAGTCTCCAGGTGGGGTCCAGGAATCCTCTGGAAGTACAGCTCATCTCTAGGCAGTTAGGCTGAAGGAAAAGCTTTTCCCCCTCTCATGCTCCCCTTCAAAAGGAATGCACATGGCCCCAGAATCCACTTGGTTGCTTGGCTGGAGATGTCTGCCCTTCTAAAGCCTGAGACCTACTGCTGGCAACTGCAGTCCCTGTTATTGTCTGCAAGGCCAGGTCGTTGCCTAATAAAGGTGGATCACCTAGTTTCACTGTCTACTTTCCTGTAAAACTAACTACACTTGAAATTCTGGGCCACTTATGTCTTTGAGTTCATAGGAGTTTTTATTTACCAGGCCAAGCTTGAAAAAAGTCACTTTAGTTCCCATGTCTCTCCGGCCATTTACTTGTTCACTATTTACAGTTTCAGGCTGTAAATATTATTTATTTAGATCTTCCTGAATTTTCCAGACTCGCAGGATTGATATTGGTCTGTCTGTCTGTCTGTATCTGCACCCCAAAATACAGTTGCAGGTAATTGCTGGCCAAAGCCCATAGCCCAGGAGGGACACACCCACAACCACTGCACCCCAACCACAGTCTGTGAGCCCCTATCATCCCCTCTAGATTGCTGCTCATCTCTAGATTATAATGATCAGCTCTGCAGGAAAAAATGGCTACTTTGGAGGCCGGACTCTGAGGTATTGTACAATTTTAAGGCCCTCCTCCAAACCTCCAGGAATATCTCCAACCCAGGGGTAGCCAACCTTCAGGTGGGGCCTGGAGAGCTCCTGGAATTACAGCTCATATGGAGAGTATAAAGATCAGCTGCCCAGGCAGAAAGGGCTCCTATGGAGTTTGGATATGGTTGAGGAGAAGAAACATTTAAGGTCTCCCACGCAGGCTGTTGTGGAGTTGAATCAATTGAGGCCTACTGCACTGGGTTGTTGTGCAGATGAAACAGGAGGCAAAAGAAGCTTTGCAACAGCTTCCAGTTTCACCTGCACAACAACCCTGTGTGGTAGGTCTCAAATCTGCAGAGAGTTGCTTGGCTGTTTCTTCCCTCCAGCAGCATGGCCGGTCACAGCAGTATTTTAAGTGAGAAGGGGCTTTTCTGTGGCCTCCCTGTCAGCCAACTGTTTGGCAGAAGGTGAAAGCTCCCCCCCCCCCAAAGGAAGGCCCACTCCCATTCCCTCAGACTCCCCTGCGTTGCTCTTGGAAACGCCTCCCTCCCCCCATGCAGGGCCTGTCAGAGACTCCTTCACAGCAGGGCTGAAGGGAGGGAGGGGGAGGGAACGCACTCTCCAGCCTCTTGCCAGCTCTTTCAGGGTTCTGAGGCAATTTACAGTTGGACATGACAGTTAGGTCAGCCTTGGGGCAAAAAGGGCTGGCACAGCCTGTCCAAGCCTCCGTTCTCATCCCCCTTGGCAGCCCTACTGACCTCCTCTCCCTGTAGTGGTCAGGGGCAGACAGGTAGCCATGTCTCCAGATTGCCCCTGGCTGGGCTTCTGATCCACCTGACAGAATTAGGATCCATGCCTCATTTTACCAACTTAACAAGAATATCATGTGGAACCTTATCAAAAGCTTTACCAGATAAACCATGTCCAGATAAGCTATGTCCACAGCATTACCCTAATCCAGCAATGTAGTTACTTTCTCGAAAAAAGTGATAAGGTTAGTTTGGTATTACTTTTTCTTGAGAAACTCGTGCTGAGTCTTAGAAATCACAGCTCTCAGTTCCAGCTGCTCAAGGACCGAGTGTTTGTTTATTTGTTCCAAAATTTTGCAGCTACAGATGTCAAGCTGACGGGTCGATAATTATCCGGATCCTCCTTTTCCCCTTTCTTGAAGATGGGGACAATATTTGCCCGCCTCCAATCGTCTGGCACCTCACCTATTCTCCAAGAAGTGTCAAAAATAATGGACAGAGGTTCAGAGATGACATCTGCAAGTTCTTTTAGTACCCTTGGATGCAGTTCATCTGGCCCAGAAGACTTTGTTTCATTTAAAGAAACTAAGTGTTTGTGGACTGCTCCAACAGTGATCCTAGGCCATCATTCCCATCCTCCGTGTTGTGTTACGTTTTTGCCACATTGATCACTATTTCCCTCATAAGAGAAGACTGAGGAGAAATATGAGCTAAGCAGTTCAGCCCTCTCTTATCATCATCTGTTATAATTTCACTTTCTTGTCCTCACAGTGTCTCTATTCTTTTTCTTGCTTGAAATATAAATAAAGAAGCCTTTTTTGTTTAGCATTTCTTGCTAGCCTAAGCTCATAAGTAAGTTAAAAGGTTGTTACTTCAAGAAACATACTTCACACACCCTTCGGTCTAGGTCTGTAAACCACTCTATGCTGTGTAATGTCACATTAGCACTATTGATTATTCTGAGGGAAGATAAGGTGAATTTCATTTGCTTGAGAACACAACTTCCTTACTTCTCAGGCGAAGATACAAAGAAAACAATAACTCCAGAGTACTTCAATCTTTCATATGCTTTCAAGGAGCAATAACCCGAAGGAAGCTAATAAAAAGTAATATTAGAAGCCTTTCACTGAATTATTTTTCCCCTCTCCCCCCCCTTTTTTCTTCTCCAAAGATATCTTTTTCTTGAATGCTACACAAAATAGAATTATTATGCCTATAAGAGTTCTTTTAAAAAATCAGGGAATTTCATTTTCTCTCTTCTTTGTGAAGATGCTTATGTAATTAGGCTTTTGTATTTCATGGAAGAAAGTTTATGGAATCTCGTCCCCATGTCTTTTCACCAGACAAAACACCGAATGACACCGAGTACATTGTCTTTTTTAGTGCCAGATAAAGTGTTGGGCCCAGCCTGCTATTTCCACAACATCTCACCTAATTCCCTTTGTTACTGTAATCCAAATCCTAGATGGCTTTATCCACTCAGATCTTGAGTCCTCGGCATAACTTTTTTGGTAGTCCAACTCTAAACCCTTTGGGTGGTCCAAAGCTTTTTTCAAATTTCTGATGAGAGGGTTTAGTGGTTAAAAGTGGCAGTTTCTAATCTGGCAAGCTGGGTTTGATTCCCTGCTTCTCCCCTTGCAGCCAGCTGCGTGACCTTGGGCCAGTCACAGTCCTGATAGTGTTGTTCTGACTGAGCAGTCCTGCCAGAACTCTCTCAGCCCCACCTACCACAAGGGTGTCTGTTGTGGGGGAAGAAGGGAAATTGCTTTGAGACTCCTTGGGGCAATGAAATATGATGTATAAAACCAGCTCTTCTTCTTCTGTTTGTTTCTCTTTTCCCTCAGATGGGTCATGCTTACTTGAATGAGTTTTGCTGCTCTTTCAAGAGTAATCTTTAGATCTGTTTTGAACTGCTGTAGTCAACTTTGTCCAGTGCTTTGAATCACTTTAGTATACAGTTGCCCTCCTTCAGGTTGGAAGGAGTCTCCTGAAATTAGAACTCATCTCCAGACTACAGAGACTACTTCTCCTGGAGAAAATGGATGCTGGACTCTATGGCATTGCACTCCATGGAGGTCCCTGTCCTCTCCAGGCTGCAAACCCAAATCTCCAAGAGCTTCCCAACCTAGATCTGGCAACCCTACTGACTGCAGTCTCTTGCCAGGATCTAGTGGGGACCTGGCAAACCTATTTTAGTGTACTGTTTTCTTTTTTTAGAAAAAGAGAAAGAGGGGGGAGGGGGAGAGGATGGGGGAGTGGAGGAAGGCATCAGAAGGCATCAGAAGGCATCAGTTCTCCTGGAGAAAACAGCTGCTTTGGAAGGGAACTGGCCCACCTACCACCAACCCATGCAACAGTGTCTACACAGGTCAGCACTATCCCTACCCAACCCCACATTTTCCGGAGGCCAGGTTGGCCAGGCTGTGGAGGGGTGGACATCTTACAAAGGCCTGGCTAGGAAGACTGGGGGGGCTGCCACCTTCCCCCCCCCACACACACACACATTTCCCAAAGGCTAGGCAGGGAAGGCCCAAGTGGGGCTACCTCCTTCCCGCCCCGTTCTCCGTATCTCCCAAAGGCCAGGCTGGATGGGAAAAGCCATGGGGGAATGCCTTTTTCTTTGCTTAGGTGAAGCAAACGTAGGTACGTGCACGGTGTGCCAAACATTTATGCCTAAGGTTTGATCTGACCAGTTTTCCCACCTAAAGGCTCCCATTTGGCAGAAGACCTTGTCTGTCGGCCCTCCAAAACCTGCCTCAGAACCTCAGCACCCCTTCTCGTTCCCAACAGACTCCCATATCGAATCCCGTTGGTTCATTCCCTTGCACTGATCCATGGTTCGAGCCCTGCCAAATGGTCAGATCCGGAGGCTCCTGTTCCTCCAGCACCGTCGTCTGGATCTAATTCGGCTGCAAATGAGGCATCTGACCTGCCTGGCTGACAATTTCATTTATCAAATGGTAGATGAACCCACAAGAGGTTCAGCCATACTGGACTTAATACTGACCATCAAGCAAGAGTTAGTGGATGAGGTGAAGGAGGTGGGGACCCTAGGGGGAAGTGACCATGTCCTCATAGAATTCCTTTTGAGATGGGGAGCCAAGGAAGCTTGTAGCCAGACGCGGATGTTGGATTTTCGTAGGGCAAACTTTAATAAACTCAGAGACATGATGAGTGTCATACCATGGAGGAGAATGCTGGAAGGGAAGGGAGCATGTGAAGGGTGGGCGCTACTCAAACAAGAGCTATTGCATGCTCAATCAATGACTATCCCAGAAAGACGAAAACACTGCAGGAGCTCTAAGAAGCCTATTTGGATGAACAGAGAACTTAAAGAGGAACTAAGAAAGAAAAGGAAAATGTTCAGGAAATGGAGGGAAGGACAGAGCTCTAAAGAAGAGTACCTACAGGTTACTAGGCACTGTAGATCAATTATCAGAAAGGCCAAAGCTGAGAGTGAGCTAAGATTGGCCAGGGAAGCCCATTGTAACAAGAAAAGATTTTTCAGTTATGTGAGGAGCAAACGTAAAGTAAAGGAGGCAATAGGCCCACTGTTGGGTGCGGATGGACAAACTCAAATGGAAGATGCAGAGAAAGCAGAAAGGCTTAGTGTCAGGATTGCTGCTGAACCCTGCCATGAGTTAGCATAAGTTTCTCCATGATTATTTGTTTGATCTTTTTCCTGCTTTGTTCTTAAGGCCCCAGGCCCATATATTATGCTTGCATGCTTGAAACCGAAACTATGTTGCTGCATCCTGTTATCACAGGGAGCTGTGAATTATTTGTCTTTTGAACCTCTCGGCCGGGTCTGCCTTTTGTAACCATAACATCTTATCTTGTCCGGAGACGACCAAGGACGTGCGAATTGTAACACTATGGTTTATGGCACCTGCAGCCTCCTTCCCCCCCTCCCTTGGGAACTTTCAAGTTTTAGGCGGGAGAACTGTATTGGTAAGGGGAGGCAAATCTGTCCTCAGGCAGATTTGACTTCTTTAGCTTAGGTGTATGAAGTAACTTCTCAAGTTTTAGGTAGCCCCAATTCAACAGTCACAGCATTGATCACCCTAGTGACAGGAAAAGGTCCCACAAACTTGGGACCCAATTTGCGGGACTTCTGTTGGCAGCGAAGGTTTTTTGTAGAGAGGTAGACCTGATCCCCCACAACCCACGCCGGAGCAGGAGCACGCCGCTTGTCTGCATGGGTCTTATAAGATTGTTTAGCCTCCTCCAGGCTGGAGACAATGGATGGCCAAGCTTCACAAATGTCTTTGGCCCATTTGGTCACATCAGGGGCCTGGTGGGAAACTAGATCCCAGGTGGGAGCCGCTAGTAGGTCAGTTCCATAGACCACCTTAAACGGGGACACCCCAGTGGAAGCATGAACCCCATTATTATAAGCAAACTCGGCGAAAGGCAGGAGGGAGACCCAATCGTTCTGCTGATGGTTGATGAAGCAGCGCAAGTATTGTTCCAGTATTTGATTCACTCGTTCTGTCTGCCTATTGGATTCTGGATGGTAGCCTGAAGTAAGGGCTTGTTCCACCCCCAACAAACGTAAAAGCTCCCGCCAGAACTTGGCAACGAACTGGGGGCCCCGATCCGAGAGCAATCTCCTAGGGATACCATGTAGTCTAAAAACGTGGGCAATGAACATGGAGGCAAGTTTGGATGCTGAGGGCAATCCCACGCAGGGGACGAAGTGAGCCTATTTCGAAAAAGCATCCACCACTACCCAAATCACGTTTTTTCCCTGGCTCAGGGGCAAATCCGTTATAAAGTCCATTGTTACATCGGACCAGGGACAGGAGGGGGTGGGCAGGGGCTGCAGTAATCCCCGCTTCCTGCCCCCCAGCAGTTTGGAAGCGAGGCAGGTGGGGCACCCTTGCACGTATTTCTCCACATCCCCCCTCAGTGATGGCCACCAATAGTGTCTCCTGACCAAGTGCAGGGTTTTTACAAAACCAAAATGCTCCGCGCTCTTTGCATCGTGGCACAACTTCAAAACCTCTCCCCGTGCCGCGGCGGGGACGTAAAGGCACTCGTCTTTGAAAAATAGGCCCCCCTTGTCGATCAGGGCGGGCCGCAGTGTAGTAAACTCCACGTCCTGTAGAACCTCCTTCTGGACCCACCCTCCAGGTACTGGACTGCCCCCTTTTGTTTTGCTGCGAGTTACGGCAGCCAACCCCAATTGGGCGGGCGTGAACACCATGTCCACCAATGGGTCTCGTTTGCTGTTGTACTGCAGCAAGCGCGAACGGGCGTCTGCTAAAAAGTTCAGTTTGCCAGGTAGATGCTTAAGGGAGAAGTTGAACCGGGAGAAAAACTCCGCCCACCGCATTTGCTTAGCGGACAAGGAGTAGGGCTTTTTGAGCGCCTGCAGGTTTTTGTGATCCGTCCAAACCACCGCAGACCCTTCCAGCCAATGCCTCCAAGTAGCGAGGGCCAGTTTCACTGCCGCCGCCTCCTTTTCCCAGGTCGCCCAGTTGCGCTCGGGACCCAAAAACTTCTTAGATAAATAGGCAAGAGGGTGCAACTTCCCATCCTCCCCTTCCTGGAGGATCACGGTCCCCATGGCCACGTCCGAAGAGTCTACTTGCACCGTGAATTGCTTGGCTGGGTCGGCGTGGGCTAGCACTGGTTCAGACGTGAAAAGGTGCTTCAGTCTCTCAAACGCTCCCTGGCAGAGCGGAGACCACTGGAGTGGGGCGCTCGGTCTACTTGCCGCTTTCCCCCCCTCCTTGGTCTTTAGCAAGTCTGTCAGGGGTAGGGCCACTTTGGCGAAGTTGGGGATGAATGTTCTGTAGAAATTGGCGAACCCCAAGAAGCTCTGGAGTTGTCTACGCGTTTTGGGTGGCTCCCAGGCCAATAGGTCCCTCACTTTCCCCGGATCCATCTCAATCCCTGCCTTGGAGACTCTGAAACCCAGGAACTCCACCGCCTCCCGATGGAACTCGCATTTGGACAGTTTGGCAAACAGCTGGTGCTGGACTAGTTTCACGTGCTCAGCGAGCTTGTCTGAATACACCAAAATGTCATCAATGTACACCCTTGGTACAATAAATCATGCATAATTTCGTTTATCATATTCATGAACACGCCCGGAGCGCTGGCGAGGCCGAACAGCAAGACGGTGTACTCAAATTGGCCCAGGGGGGTGTTGAACGCCGTCAGGTACTCATGACCCCTCTTTATACGGACCCGGTAGTAAGCTTCCCTCAGGTCTAACTTTGTAAAAATCCTCGCCTTTCCCAAGTGCCCTAACAAGTCTTTGATGAGCGGCAAGGGGTAGGCGTTGCAGGTGGAAACGGTGTTCAGCCCGCGGTAGTCCGTGCAAAGGCGGAGGGAACCGTCTTTCTTTTTCATGAAAAGAACCGGGGCTGCCAGGGGGGAGGTGGCAGGCCGAATGAAACCTCTAGCCAGGTTTTTGTCCAAGAACTCCCTGAGCTCCTTCATCTCCCGCGGACTCATGGAGTACAATTTGGCTTTGGGTAGAGGCTCCCCCTTTTTTAGTTCGATCGCACAGTCTGTCTTGCGATGGGGGGGCAGCTGATTGCATTCTGCTTCCGCAAACACATCCTCAAACCCTCGATACTCCTTCGGGAGCGTTGGCACCCCAGTCCTGGCTACCGCGGCCACAGCCAACCCATCCGGATCCGGTGGGGGCCGCTGGTGCCGCTTACATCCCGGAGAGGAGAACTTTACAATCCCTTTTTTCCATTTCACCGTGGGGTCGTGCTTTCGCAGCCAGTCCAGACCCAGCACGCAAGGGAAGGCGGAATGGGGGGCCACCAGGGGTTGAATCTGCTCCCAGTGTTTATCAATGTCCAGGTCCATGGGGAGTGTTTTTACTGTTGCTTCCCCCCCGGGGCACACTCCCCGTCAAGCTGGGTAATGGGTAGGGGCTCCCTCAAAGGCACCTTTCCCACCCCCAAAGTCTCGGCCAGCGCTGGGCTCACCAGGGTTTTGGTGCAGCCCAAGTCCACGATACAGCGCATCCCCAACTGTTTCCCCGAGTTGGGTTCCGTGAGGGTGGCAGGCAAAAGAACCAAAGGAGAGTCACTCACCGAATGTTTGCCCCTGCCTTGGACCTGCCGGCGGGGCGCCTTCACAGCAGGTCGTCTTCGTTTCCCGATGGCTCTCCTGAGTGCGATCCGTCCTCCGGACCACTGTCGCTGGAGTCACCCACCACGGGCTCCACCCCCGCCGGGGCCAGTAGGGACTTGACGGTCTTTTTGGGAACTGATTTCTTCGTCCCCGATCCTCGAACTGGTGCCCCTCCGGACGGCTTGGTTTCGGCTGAGCTCACGCCCCCCTTTTTGGTTGGGCATTGGGCAAGGAAGTGGCCGGCCTGGCCGCAACCCAGGCCGCAACCCAAGGCGGCGAAACCGCTCGCTGGAATCCACCTTGGCTTTCGGTTTTGGGCTTTTTCGGGGTTGAGGTCTTTCCTCCCACCTTCTCCTTGCTTCCACTGAACTCGGCTGCTCTGAGTAGGCGGCCTTCCATCTCCCCGGCCAGGTGCACCCAACCCATCACGGTCGCTGGGTCGTCCAGGTGGAGGCATTTGCTGGCCAGGTTCCCGGAGAGTCCCCCCACGAAAGCATTCACCCTCTGGGGTTCCGTCCAATCCGACACCGCCGCAGACAATTTCCTGAACTCCCGGGCATACTCTGCCACCGTTTTCGACCCTTGCTTGAGTGCCTTGAGCTGCTTTTCTGCTGTCTACCTCTCGAACGGTTCCACATACATCAGGCTCATGGTTCTCAAGAAGTGATTGTAGTTTCGCACCGCCCTCGGTTTGTAGCGGTAGAGATCCATGAACCACTTTGCGGCCTCTCCCTCCAAGCACTCGCCCACGAACCGGATGCGTTCGGCGGCGTCTTGGAACGTAAAGCCCATGTCTATCATGTAGGCTTGGAGGTGGACCAGGAATCCCCGGAAAGCCGCCGAGTCTCCCGAAAAGCGAGCCTTGAATTTGTAAGTGCTCCGCATTTCAACTCCACAGAGATGGGGAGGTAGACAACCAGGACCCCAATCCCCCACCGGACGTGCTCCACAGGGGCGCGGGCGCACCCCGCGCCCCACTCCCGCGGCTGCTCCTGCTGCTGCCGCCACTCCTGCGGCGCCAGCCACCGCCGCCCCGCCGGCAGCGGCCGCTGCGCCGGCCGCCACCAGCGCTCGCGCTGCTCCGGCTCCGTCGGCCCCGGCCTGGGCCTCTCCTCGAACCCCCACCGTCTGGCTGCGGCACCTCCGAGGTCCACCTCTTCGTCCTCCTCGTCCGAGAAGTGCGCCGCCACCTCCGCTGCTGCCAGGGCCGTGGCTTCGGCCCCAGCCGTGGAGCCTTCAGCCGCCACCAAGCGTTCTCGAAGGGATGGGTGCCCCCCCGAATGACGACTGCTTGGCCCTCAGGCGTCCGCCTTCAGCTCCCGCAACAGGCGCCTCGCCTTGCGCTGCGATTCCGGTGCCAGCTCTCCCGACACCGCGTGCAGCCAGTTGGTCACCCGGCTGATCCTCTGTTGCAGCTCCTGCACTTCTAGGGTCGCCGCCATTCCACGGTCTGGGACCCCCGCGGTCAGTTTGTCTGGCCACAGCTCATCCCCGGTCAGGTGGTCGTACTTCGACAGCCGCCTGCGCTCGGTGATGTGTCTCTCCAGGAACTCTGAGTGCCCCAGAGTCGCTTCACTCAAGGCTCTTGCCATTCCCGAGCCAAACGAGCCCGATGCGGCCAATTCGTCTTGAGTGTAATCCCCGTACAGGTCCTCGTCCTGCTCACCATAGGTATTGCCTTCGTCCTGCATGTTGGCAGGCGAAAGGTGTTGTGAGATTTGACTTAATGTCAAGCGTTGCAAGAACTCACAACAATGCTTCTTTAATAAAGAAAGCGTTTATTGTTAAGTTGGTAAAATGAGGCATGGATCCTAATTCTGTCAGGTGGATCAGAAGCCCAGCCAGGGGCAATCTGGAGACATGGCTACCTGTCTGCCCCTGACCTAGTTTCCTTTTTTGACCAAGTAACAAGCTTGCTGGATCGGGGAAATTCGGTTGATGTCATTTACTTGGATTTTAGTAAAGCTTTTGACAAGGTTCCCCATGATGTTCTGATGGATAAGTTGAAGGACTGCAATCTGGATTTTGAGATATCCAGCTCAACCTCCTTTTCCCGGCTCAACCTCCTTTTCGCCAGGCTGAACATTCCCAAGTCCCTCAACCTATCTTCATAGGGCTTGGTCCCTTGGCCCCAGATCATCTTCGTCACTCTCCTCTGTACCCTTTCAATTTTATCTAAGTCCTTCTTGAAGTGAGGCCTCCAGAACTGCACACAGTACTCCAGGTGTGGTCTAACCAGTGCCGTGTACAATGGGACTATGACATCTTGTGATTTTGATGTGATTGCCTTTTTTACCGCTTGCTCATGTTTAGTTTACAATCCACAAGTACCCCAAGGTCTCGTTCACACAATGGGACATTGATTGATTGAGAATGCAATAGCTCTTGTTTGAGTAGCGCCCACCCTTCACATGCTCCCTTCCCTTCCAGCATTCTCGTCCATGGTATGACACTCATCATGTCTCTGAGTTTATTAAAGTTTGCCCTATGAAAATCCAACATCCGCGTCTGGTTACAAGTTTCCTTGGCTCCCCATCTCAAAAGGAATTCTATGAGGACATGGTCACTTCCCCCTAGGGTCCCCACCTCCTTTACCTCATCCACCAACTCTTGCCTGTTGGTCAGTATTAAGTCCAGTATGGCTGAACCTCTTGTGGGTTCATCTACCATTTGATAAATGAAATTGTCAGCCAGGCAGGTCAGAAAGTTGCATGACTGAGGACGCTTCGCAGAGTTAGTTTCCCAGCACACATCTGGGAAATTGAAGTCACCCATGATGACAAGGTCCTGCCGTTTGGATATTTTCTCAAGCTGCTCACAAAGTGCAGCATCCACATCCTCTCGTTGGTCAGGCGGTCGGTAGCAGACACCAACCACCACACTGTTTGTTTTCCCCTCGCTTATTTTCACCCAGATGCTTTCCACTGTAGATATGCTGTCCTTCACTAGAATTTCCTGACAGGTAAGCCCTTTCCTCACATACAGTGCCACTCCTCCACCTCTTCGATCTATTCTGTTTTTTCTGAACAGTTCATATCCATCCACCATTACATTCCAGTCATGAGAATCATTCCACCAAGTTTCTGTGATGCCTACTAATCATACCTTTCCATCAGCATGAGAAGTTCCAGCTCTTCCTTCTTATTGCCCATGCTTCGGGCGTTAGTATAAAGACATCTGAATCCTTTTACTTTTGGTTCCCTATGAGCTGGCCTTGCCGGTTAGGCTGCCCCCAATCGTTCTCCTTCCTTACACTCCCTATGTTTATCATCTCCTTCCCCTTGTGGCTTCAGTTTAAAGCTCTCCTAATGAATCTCCCCAGGTTCCTGCCAAATACATTCTTCCCCAGCTTCGATATGTAAGTTAATCTCAGAGGAAGTGTTGTAAGTCTCAGAAGATGTGGTTGGTCACTGGGTGAGAGAGGATGCTGGGTTTGATGGGCCAGTGTGGCTTGTAGGACCTTCCCTTTTGAAGAGGAAGGGGAAGCAATGCCTCAGCTGCACCCAGAGTTTCCAGTGGGAAGTTCTGCCCTCAGCCAATCTGTAGAAGGTGAAGCTTCATGTGGCCTTCAAAATGGCAACTCCCAGCTATGGTGCCTTTATCCCCGTAATAAGACTTAAAAAGAAAACAACTCACCCAAGGACGGTGGGAGGGCAGTGTTCTTAGGATCCAAATAGTAGATTGGCAAGATGGTTTTCACTTTCACCCTAGGTGACTTTTGGGATGGTTGGTTGCCAAGTCGTAGAACCATGATAGTAAATGCAGTAAGTAAAGCTATCAATAAGTACACTGCAAACATTAATAGTTACGTTTATTCTTCAGTTCACATTCAGGTTGCCATTGAAAGGAGGGAGAGAAGCCTTATCTAAAGAGGACTTTATCACAAATGGCCAGCTTGTGTATGGAAGTAGGAGGACCCTGTTTCTACCGGAGACACCTGTAGAGATGTGTGACTCCATGAGGAGCCATGTGCAGAGACGGAGAGAACAAAGAGCTCAGAGAAGGAAGAGAACAGCTCTCAAGTTAAGCACAAACAGAGGCAGTCCATTCAAGGAGATAATGATTATACACACTGAGAGCAATGTATCCCCCCCCCCCCAAAGTCCAGGCACGTTGAGTCATTCACTCTAGCAGTGGAAAGCCAAAATAGGACAGCGAGGGGTGCTTTAAGAATGCAACACGTAAAATAAAGCCAATCTGGTTCTTTTAAAAAACAAATCCCCTAAAGAAGTACTAGTAGTTGAGAGATTGGGGGGCAGTCATGAACAATGTGTTGAGCAATGGCTAGGGTTTCTCCAGTTGTGTGAGAATCAAAACGGCAAGGCGGTAGAATTTGTGTTATAAGCGGGGTATGTCCCCCCACACACACACACATATACACACACACTTATTTTATTGTTCCACTGATGTGTTAAATTGAGTCCTGGGTATTGAGAAGGAACATGAATACTGGAATTATAGCTGCAAGACTATTTGATTTTCATCTTAGATCCTTAGTGTGGGTGACATGCTGGTACTTGATGTGCTTGAGTGAAATACATGTTATTTGTAAGCTCTGATGCAAACACTGAGAAGAAATGCTTTTTTGAAGCACACCTTTGGGCAGTCTTGCTGATAGTTTCTTGTCTGGATCCTGGTGGAGAGTTTGAAGAGACTCCAGGTGACTATCAATAGGTGGTCCTTTTTATACTCTTATTTACACAAGACTTATCTGCATGGTTCACACATTACTTAGGAATACATTGGTAGCCAATAGGTTTTGTTAATGCATGCACTAACATTATGAAACAGCTTAAGGTGATGGAAATAGTTTTTCCTTCATCTTCCATGACAGTAGATCAGGTGAGTAGCCTGTGAGGTCCTTGTTGCGGCTTCCCCCATTGCCATCCTCTGTGTCTTGCTCTAGCCGTTTCACTTCCTTCTTCCCCTCACAAAGCTCCTTGGAGTACCATGGAGCTTGCTTGAGAAAAGGGCAGATAGGGCACTGAGAAGCAATCTTGTTGATAGCAGGCATTAGGCAGGACTGCCAGTCCTCCACCAAAGCCATTAACAACTCTTTGGAGGGCATAGGGACCTGTAGAGCAGGGGTAGTCAACTTGTGGTCCTCCAGATGTCCATGGACTACAATTCCCATGAGCCCCTGCAAGCATTTGGCACAGGGCTCATGGGCATTGTAGTCCATGAAAATCTGGAGGACCACAGGTTGACTACCCCTGCAGTAGAGCATTCAGTCAGCCCTAAGACTCCATAAGACTTCTCAGGCTGACTGATATATACCTGTTGCCCATTCAGGGAGGGGGTGGTACCCTCAGCCGGGCCTTGAGTGCATGGTGGTCTGATCATTACTCGCCATGAGATCCACCTTTACCCTGCACCAAAGATCAATTTTGAGGGTATGGCCAGCCTGATGGGTGGGGCCTGCAACAAATTGTGAGAACCCTGGTGTTGCCATGGCTGACACCAGGTCCGAGCTAAATCCCAGGCACGGTGAATCTGCATGGACATTGAAGTCACTCAGGATTATAAGCCTGGGAAACTACAAAACCCAGGTGGCCACCGCCTCCAGCAGGCCTGATAGGGCCTCTGGTGGTACAGTAGGCAAATGGTACACCAACCAGATGGCCAGGCTCTCAATCGAATCTCACAAAGGCTGACACATTCCACCCCTGGGATCAACGGTGTGGGGAGAGCCCTGTAGGAGTAAGCCTCCTGGACAAGGATTGCCTCCGGCCCTCCCCTACCATAAAGCCATGACTGATGAAGGACTGAGAACTCAAGTGGGGCCGAATCTTTCAGGCCAACATTCAGGTCTCAGTCATACACGCCAGGTCCACCTCATGCCTCGCAAGATAGTCCTGAAGATCGAGGGTTTGTTGTTAATAGACCTGGCATTACAAATGAACAGGCACACGACCCTCTTAGACCCGAATATGTTGCTGTCCCCCTGTTATGGAACCTCCTCCCACCGCTATTTCTCCTCTGGCCCAGAATCATCGGAATCCCCTTTCCAGGTAGGGCCCCCACAAGGTCCCCTTCCCACCTCCCCCCACTGATGACCTGATAGTGAAAGCTGAGCCAGCAATAGGGAGGCCATTCCCCTAATCCTATCCTATCCTTAGCCTAACTACAATCTACCCAGCTGCATTAACTACCCTCTAACACCACCCAAACGAAGCCCTCCCTCTTATCCCACCCCCTTCCCTAACCTAATCCACAACAACAGGCTAATCCCCGCTGCACTCATGCATAGGATCAAAACTATACCAGGGGCTGTCTTGATCTCTTCATCCAGTAACCTAATCTACGCCTTAAAGAAAAAAACCCTCCCGAAACCAGCTTATCTCCTATTGCATTGTAGGAAGCCAGGCTGGAAGGGAGATTCCCCCTATCATCTGCCGTTTTCTTAGCAGCCCTTCCTCCCTTGTCCACTCCAGAGTCCTCCTTTGTGCTTCATTTGTTTTTCCTCCCTCCCTTCCTGGCTCTGCTTCCTTCCCTCTCTTGTTCTGCTCTCGCTGTGTGCTCCTCCCCCAGTTCAACTCACTTTCATTTTTGACCTCAAACTGCAGCCATGATACTGGTTTTCCTGAATTCCATCAGCTGATCTCCTGCAATCTTTCAAATCATTCAAATTTTATTTATTTATTTTTCTTAAGCCTAAACATTTTGTGCCAACTTTAAAAAAAATGAAACATCTCCATTTATGAATCCAAACTTGTGGACTTTTTGATCCACGCTGCAGGGCCAGGCGTAGAATTTAGTGCATAGGTACTACATGGAAACAATTTTTAGAGGGACAGTAGACAGAGGGCACTTAGGACAGCAGGCAGAAGGCCACATCCCCCATGGTGATTTTATTGACATGCTGGGGTGTTGATGGGGATATTTTCATTCTGCGAAAGATAGGGGGGGGGAGTTTTATTTTACATGATGGCATGCACTAGAAAATGAGGCATTAACTGATTGCTGATATTCGTGTAATGTTCAGTAATAAAACTGTCATATGAATCAAGCTCAATTTGTTATTTCTGCTACATTAACTGTGCACAGTGTTTTATTATGTTCTGCCAATACAACTGTGCCAATTGACCAATAAATACAGGAATAAAATATAGCTTTTAAAGGACTGTATGAGAAAGTAAAGAACTTTCTGTTTCATAAAATGGGCATTTCTGACAGGGAAGTTCTTTATGAAAAGTGGAACTGTAGAAATTTTATAACAGTAGGGGGGGGGAGTGCTCTTAGATATAGATGCTATTGTCCCCATAAACTGGCATAATTGAAAAGGAAGCAAGAAACAAAAATGGATTCCTCAAAGAAATCTGATATGTTTATTGCACAAAGCTTGATATACATATTGAGAAGCTGCTCCTTGGAGACTTTTTAATTAGGAACAGGGATGCTGTTTTTTTTTGCTTCATCCTGAAATAATCATTGATGCTACATGGTATATAATTTGCGAACCTTGTCAATGACCTGATCCTTTCCTTCTCTTATTCTGCTTGCTAAGTTGCTTTCTGCAAAGCAGTAATGGAACTCCAAATAGCTCAGCAGGAAGACGTGAAAGTCTGAAGAAGGGGGAGGGGGGAGACCTGGAAATGTTCCAGTGGAGAAGGGGGGAGGGGAAACTATTCTCTACTCTTCCCCACTGGATGGTTTTCAGTTTTTCCAAGGGAAAAGGGAGGGGGGACCCAACATTTTGGGGAGCACTAGAGGCATAAAACCCACCCTAATATAGAATATTTTCCTCTCTTTTTCCCAACTGACCACCATACGAAGGCACTGCCTTCCCCCAGCCCCTTCCTTTCTCTTTGAGCCAAAAATGGGTTTGCCAGTTCGGGTGAGTAAAATCTAACATCTGCTCATCCCAGTCAACTTGCGGTTTGTGGGAGCCCAACCAGTGCATGCCGAACAGGACAGCAAAACGAGCAATGCGGGCAACTCTTAATGAAATCCGTTCCCAGTGGGCCCCTATGCTCATAACTCGGTGAGCTGGGGTGTCTGTGATCTCCCCCCCCCATTGGGGCCCCATCAACTGGCACATGAGGGGTTTATTCAGGGGAAACATTTCCACTCCCAGCCCCCTCACTAGTTCTCGTTGGATTAAAGACGTGGAGCATCCAGAATCCACACATATGTGTACTTCCATCTGGGACCCCTCCTCCTCATTCAGGAGTTTTGCCAGGAGGAAGGATGGGTGGTATAATCCAGTGGGGAGGAGCTGGGGTGCCTTTTAGTATGACTCGCCGTAGGGCATTATTTATTTATTTGAATTTTTTAAAATTTATTTATCTAGTGGAGTGGGCCATTGTCATTTCCCAGAGTTGATGGAGACGGGAGGCAGTCCCGGACCGGGGCAACCGGGGGCTCGTCTTCTTTGCTCCCAAATTCTGCTCCCCTGGGATGCAAATAGGGGCGAAAATCCCGTGCGGCTCGCTTCCAGCATTCAGGGTCCCCGACAGGCCATGGGGGGTGGGGGGTTTCAGTGTATAGGAATGGTTTGGGTTTAGGCGGGGCGGCCCGGGGGTCCGTTGCTTTACCGCGGCGGGTGCTGGGCCATCTCTTGGGGCGCTCCATGGCAAAGTGCCCCTCCCCATATTTTAGGTCCCAGTAGCGCCATACTCTCGATCAAGGCCCTGTCCAGTCCCTTCTTGAAGGCTTCCACATTCTGTTCGTCATTCAACGTCATCAGCTTGCTGACATTGGCCACTGAGCACCCCTACTGCTGGAGGCGCTTGAGACTCTCTCACACCTTCATCTCTCTGATCGGGTCTTGAAACCAGGTGGTGAGAGCTTCCCTAAACAGAGCCAGGCTGGTCGTGCTTGGGACCCCAGCCATGTTTTGGTCTACGCACCACTCCGCCACCACACCTTCCAAATTGGCCTCCAGGGTGCACACAGCGTCAGTTTCAGTTAATGTGGCCCCTCAGTCTGCTAGGAAACCCTTCAATTGCAGCAGGAAAAAACCCAACTGGTCAGCTGTCCTGTCAAAGCATGTGTTGAAAACCCTTCCAGCCGTGGGACTGGTGCGAGGAAGCCTTTGAAATGCAAGTTGAAAGCAAGGGGAGGGGTGCTCCGAGCCTCATGAAGTTGCCAGAATCAGGCGAGAGCCCTGGAAGCATTGGGAGGAAGAATATGGAAACCGGGGCAGGAACCAGGGGTTCATGACAGGTGGCCAGATGGGGTGGAGGGCAGAGGACAGGGCAGGCTCAGTTGCTGGGCAGGTGGAAGCTGGATGGCAGCTGCAGAGGCAGAGGGGTGAGGGTGTGTCAGGCTTCGGGTAGGCGGGCTTCAGGCTGGCTGCTGGTGCCCCTGGCCCTGGTGGCATTCCGTCTCTGGTGTTTTGTGCAGCATGGCTTATGGTGCTGGGAGCCGCAGAGACACATTGTTCCTGCGCTCTGGGGCACCGCCACCACCGCCACCACCTCATTGCCACCTGCGCTGCCTCTGCCATGGCGTATGCCCGCGTCTCCTCTCCGCCATTTGCTGTGCGGCTGTGGGGGCCACGGGTAGCTGCTGCACCACCTGTTAGGTAGTGGACCTGGCATTGCATCAGTGGCAGCAGCGACCCCTAGGAGGGCTCTCCGCCAGAGGGCTCTCCGTGCATCAGTGGTGGGAAGGAGCCAATGTGTGTTCATGGCTAGCAGGGGAGAATCGGATGAAATTGCTCTGCCTTGTTAAGATGATTCAGTCTTTGGGACTGTGTGGTTGGGTAAAGGCACCTAGTTCTTAACCAACCAACCTGGTGTCCGTATCTGTAGGGCCTGTGAGAACCTGTGTGCCAGCTGCATCCCTCAATACATCACATTTCAGGTTGTCCACAAAACCTTTTCTTGTAAATGTTCTACTCTGTATTTTGGATACATCCTGTTGTCATCTAAGTCCTGGTTTGGCACTAGTAACTGTTCATACGGACTTTGTTTTTGGGAAGTACGGTGTTTACACTTGAGTGGCTCCCCCCCTTCCCCTCCATCCTTCCTGTTTTGCTTTTGAAAATTGATGTCATTCTCAGCCAATTTCTGTATCCTCATTTTACTTTATTTTACCCCAGAAAACATTTCCCCCTTTCCTGAAATATCTTATGTTTTCCTAAATGTCTTTCCTTGGTGTCTTTCCTGCAATCTATTGTGAATTTATTCATTTGGTTTGTTTATTCTAAAAATCATCTGGTCCAAATGATCTTGATGTCGCATGAAATGCTGAAATACTGTGAAATGAGTTTGAGCCCAGTTCAGTGAAAGCCACCTGGCTGAAGACTGCAGTCCTGCACATGGTTACCTGGATGAAATACCCCTGAAGCTAGTGGAGCTTACTTCCAAGTAGACATTCACAAGAATGAACTGAAAACCCTATTTGATTCAGTGGTATTTGTTTGTCGTGACAAATTTTAATAGGGCAATGGTTCAGTCCAGTGGCACTTTGAAGAACAACTAAGTTTAATTCTGGGAATGAGATTTTGTGGGCATGCACGCATCTTCAGAGGCACAAAAGTTTATACCCAGAATTAATCCTCACTAGCCTAATTTTTTTATTTTGCTTCACACTAACATGGCTACCCAACGGGAATCTAAATCTAAAGGTAGATAATAATGTTTGGAAGCACCCTGTTTTTAACAGCTGGAGAATGATGATGTGTTTGTTTATTCTAATAGATAAAACCTATGTAGTGAAAATGCAAGTCCTGATTTTAGATTTCAGTCTTGGATCAGCTCACTCCTGCATTCAAATTTTAGTTGCAAAATTTCCTCTGCAGAAATGAAATTACCAGCATGAAGCAGGCATGTGTCTCCTGAAGATGTCTGACCAATATCGGACCAGGCAGGTAGCTTGGATTTGAGTTCCTTTTGGAGCCCTTTGCCTTCTGCTGTTTGGGTTTGCAATGGATACCCCCGAGTGTGAGGCTTCCATTTGTATCCGTTGCCAGAGCTGTTCCTTGGGGGCTCTTTAGAAGCTGGCTGGCACACCAGGCAGTAGCCAGGCTGCTGTAATGGGTTTCAGCAGCAGTTTCTCCCTATTGTTTAACAAATTTTTAATATATACATTAAAAATGAATTAATTCCCATCCATTTGTGAAACCCTTCCAGGGCAGTCAAGAAATCCTGGCTGAGAAAGCCCTGAGTTTAAGAAATTCCTGGATGTGAAGAGGATGTGTCTTTGCTTTTGAGAGAAACAAAACTGCCTCCGGGGAGGGCGGTATATAAATAAATGAATGAATGAATGAATGAATGAATGAATGAATGAATGAATGAATGAATGAATGAATGAATATCAAGATCATTTTTATGCATAGTGACATTGAGCACAAAAGCCAAAATGCCTGAATCTCAAGTTTTTATTAAATTGGATAGTCATGCTGGTCTGAAGCAGCAGAACAAGTTTTGAATTCAGTGGCACCTTTAAGACCAACAAAGTTTTATTCAAGGTACTAGAAGCAAAGCTCATTGCACCCAGGAACACAATGGGCGCTAGCACACTGTGACCTTCCTGGATTCTGGCCCTCCCCCCCCTCCCAGCTCTTTACTCAAACTTGAGATCTAGTGTGCTGTAGTGGTTAAAGAGTAGCAGACTCTAATCTCAAGAGCTGGGTTTGATTCCTGAATCCACCGCCATATGCAGCCAGCTGGGTTGCCAACTTCCAGGTGGGGGTCTGGGAACCTTCAGGAAGATGAAAGAGAGAAAGACAGGATGAAAGAGAGAGAAAGACAGAAAAAGAGAAAGAAAGAGGGGAGGGAAGGAAGGCATCAGTTCTCCTGGGAAAAAAACAGCTGCCTTGGAGGGGAACTGGCCCCACCATCCTATCCAATCTCACATTTTCCAAAGGCCAGGTTGGTCAGACTGTGGAGGATGCACTGCCACCTTCCAGCCTTCCACATCTTCCAAAGGCCCGGCCAGGAAGGCTGTGTGGGGGCTGCCACTTTCCGCCCCACATTTCCCAAAGGCTAGGCAGGGAAGGCCCAAGGGGGGCTGCCTCCTTTCCACCCATCCCCATCTCCCAAAGGGCAGGGTGGGCAGAAACTAGTACCTCTGGAGAAAAGGGCTACTAGGGAGGGGGGAATTCTCTGGCTTTGGATCCCATGGAGGTGCAGGGATGCCAGACTCCAGGTGGGAAACAAAGAGAAATGCTGTGTGACAGTAATTGCTAATAGCAATAAACATAAAATAATTCATAAACTTGTCACTGTTAGTTTCGTCAATGAAAATATTTAATTGATAGCAAAATTTGCTTGAAGAACTGAAACCTTTCAGTCTGTACTTTCTTTGTTCAATATCAAAATAAACCAAAAACAGTTGGATGTTAAATAAAACATGAAAGCATTGGTAGGCAAAGAACTTACAGAGGGTTTTTCTCTTTTTTTAATTACAATTTTTTATTATTGTATTAAGGTATAAAAAATGTTAATATAAAGAAACTACATTAGTTAGATTATATAAACATATATACAAACATTTGTATATATACAAACATTGTATATATACAAACATTTTAGTATAAAACCCCATTCTATCCCCATGTCCCTTATTTTTTTAGGTAGTTCAGATGACCCCATTGTTTTTCAATTACTGCCTCTATGTCAGCTTTTCTCAACTTTTTTTAACCATTGAGATCCCCTATCTACAGCTTCCCCATATTCCATGCCATTGGTCTCAAATATGCTTTGTTGTGATGGTCTTGGGAAGGTGCAGCAATACCATGTGGAAAGGGAAAGTGTACATCTTCCCAGTCCCACTCACATCAGCATTATTTTCCCTGCTGCAATTGTCAGTGGTGGTTACCCCCAAAGTGTTCCTCTCTTCTCAAATTGCAAATTACCAAACTCACATGACTTACTCAATGTTAAGTGTAATTTTAATTCTGGTTAAGTGATAACCGTGACAGATCTGTGTTTGTTTTGAACAATTTTATTGTTATCTGTTCTTGCGATGGCCTATGGCATAGTGTTATCAACTCTATTTGGACATGACTTACTCAAGAGTAAACATTCCTAGAGAGAGGTTTTTACTGGGCATCCTGGATTCCAGAGGGCTGGCATGGGACTGTTTCCAGTCCTCCCACAGCCCCTCTGCATAAAGCATGCAGAGACTGTGCTAGGGGGCAGCTTACTTTCCCTCTTATGTCCTCTGAGTTTAAAGAGACCAGGAGGCCAGGGCAACTCACTGTCAGCAGAGTATTCTCTGAGGCTGGCTCTTCTTCCACCCAGCAAACTTCTGAAACTGGCAGGAAGTTGGGGGTGGAGAGCTGACTTCTTATTAGCCTTTCCTGGCTGAGAGCTCCCTCCTGATTGGGGCTAAATTAACAGGGTGGGCCATTCCTGGCTTAGGGCCATGTCCTATATCCTATTGGAATATTTCCAGTGGAGGACAATCAGGTAGGGAGAGACTAATCTGCATGCAATGTGAGCTGTGTGCCATTTAAACTGATTGGCCCTCATTGGCAGAGTGCAATTTGAATTAATTGGCCCTCATTGGCAGAGTGCCCCATTTGTATTGGTGGCACACCCCCAGGGAGGGCCAATCAGGTAGTGGATGAGTAGTCAGTTTGGATTTTATAAGGTTTACTGATGAGCTATCGTGTGCACATACACTTCCTCAGATACAATATAATGAAATTAAAGTAACCGGTTAAAACATATTATTAAGGCATTTAACTTTTACACACAAAAAATATAATGAGTTAGATCCAGGCTAAATTTTTCAATGGCAGAATGGATTTTTGCTTCCTCCTCCTCCCCACAGTGGCCTCCACTCTCCAGTACGTGATGCTCCTGGATCATTAGATCATACTGGATCAGATCACTAGCCTATGTAGTCCAGCATCTTGACTTGCACACTGACCAGTCAGTTCCTCTGAAAGGCTGAGAATAGGACTTAGAGGCTGAGGCGTTCTCCTTATGGCTCCAGGATTCAGAGGTGTAGTACCTCTGACTGTAGAGGTTCATCTTCTGTCTTGCTGTGCAGCTCCACATTGGGGACTGCACAGGCTGGCTGCAAAAATATTTTTCTAGCTATAAAAAACTATAATAGGGTGTCCTGCCCTCCTGTGGAAGCTTGCATAGATGGTGTTACGCATGGCAGGATCCCTGCCTTATGCCTTGGCACACTGTCTTCTATAACCAATGGCACCCCACAATAGTCTAGGCTTAAGCTAAAGCCATGACACTGCTAGGGTCAGCCAAGCCAGGCCAGACTCCATCTTAGAAATCTTGCTCTCTGCCTTAGGTTTGGAAATCCAGGTGCCCCCATGCCCTACTCTCGACCCCCCCCCCCATTGTATTTCTAAGCGAGTGGACTGGCTTCCTCCTGTTTGCCTAAGGGCTCCTAGGAAAATCCTTTGTCTTGCAACATTTTTCACACTTGGCCCCTCTGCCAGGGGATATTTCCTCCCCACACCCTGCCAGCTAGACCTGATGGCTCTCTTCCTCAGAACCATTAATACCTTTATCCAAATCCATTTATTGCCATCCCCCCCCTCCACTTGGCCAGGTATTGTCCTAATCTCTGGGGACCCTGGAAACTTCCAGCACATGCTTACCTGAGCCTTGTCACGTAGCCCCCTTCCCAAAATCCTATAAAAACTGTGGCTTCACACAGCCACTCTGAGTGTCTTCCAACCCGGGACCTCCCACGCTGGTTCGTGCTTCTTCCTCTGACCCACCACTCCTCGGACAGGTAACTATCAAGCCTTCCACTCTTCCTCCCCCTTCTCTATATGACTGCTTGTATGTGTGTTAGCTATTTGTGTGTACTTTTGTTATTTTCCTTTCAATAAAATCTTATATTAATATTTTACCTTTAAATCTGTGTTTGCCTTGAGTTCCCACGGGCGTAATAAACCCTCGTATACAAAGGTAACGATCCGATAACGCTAAGTTACCCCCCTCTCGCAGCATTTGAGCTAATATTCCCCACGAGCTCAAAGATACGTGTTTTTAGGACACGTGTTCAGCAATTTGGGTAACAATGGGTTTTCCTGCTGTTCTCATCACATCCTCTGAGGGACCTCCACCCCTTCCTTCAGTTCTTTGTCTGCCATTGCAAGGGGAACACGTACTTCTGGTGCTCCATGCTAGTAATATATTTTGTGGCCTTGTGTTGGACTAGTTTTCAACTTCCTTCACTTGTGCCCTTTTTCTTTCATCGGTCTAGCTTAAGTTGTCTAGCCCAGGCTTTGTCTGGCAGGCTTTCATGAAACCCCGGGGTTGCTTAATGGCTCTGGAAGGGTTTCCTGAATGGGTGGGAGTTAATTTATTTTATTTTTTAAAAAAATTGTTAAACAGTTATCGAGTAATATGATCATATATGGTCATGTCCACTCCCCCTCTCCCAAAATGGCCAATGTTGGGCCTGGAGGGGGTGGGAAAGGGAGGGCCCCTGGGAGGGCATGTACATAGCAAGGCTCCCCAGTCGTATTCTGCATGCTCATGCAACTTCTGGGGTTTCACTATGCTGTCTATTAAAAGGTATGAATTTTTAAAATGATTCTGGTTTAAGAATACTACCTGTGGAATCATCTGTCTCTCTCCCCACACCCATATACTCAGGTAAAAACAACATGCAGTATCCTATCACTGAGTCCTCTTCCGGACTGTAGTCTTTTAAGACCATTCCCCTTTACGAAAGAGGGCTTAACAAAGGTTGAGAAAGGCTGGTCTAGCCAGTTTCAATGTTTCCTTGGTTTTCTTTGGCATTACACCTGTGGACCTTCAAGTATGCTGTCCATGGCACTGTTCAAAAAATGTGTCAAAGCAGCACAAAAACGCCATGCTCAGTTGAGCCTGAGCTTTGCTTGCTCTGTAGGTGAATCCCATCATGTAGGCCCCTGCCTGGCAAAGGCCTGGTCTGAGAGGGCCTCCAGGCTTCAAGTGGTCCTGTGGGAGAAAGCTTTATTAGTTGCACCTCCTTCAAAGCAGTCGAATTATGAGTGGACACATACCTTTCTGAGATCTTCAGCATTTGTGGATTCCCTCAAGTGGATATTTGCAGCAGACCAGTCCAACAACATGTGTTGTTTTTTCCTCTTGCATTTATTTTGCCAGAGCCTGTAGTCCCTCCTATTCAGTTCATTGGAGCAGACCTTACACTTTTTAAAAGATGCCTCTTTACTTTTTATTCCTTCCTTGTTTTGTGTTGATAACCACAGGCCTTCTTTTCAGCTTCTCCTTGCCTTTCGGAACCTGTGAAATGCCGTCTATCTGGGCTTCAATTGGTGTGGTTTTAAATATCCTCGATGTTTCCTGTAGGCTAGGTATTTCTCCATCAGGTTCCTTTTTACTATTCCCCTCATTTTTGAAGTTACCTCTTTTGAACTTTAGGAGTAACTATCCATTGACCTGAAGGCTGAAATTGATAGCATTGTAGTCACTGTTCACAATTGGTGTAACAACCTCTAACTCTTTCACTGGGTCTTGAGGCTCGCTCAGAACCAAGCCCTTGCCCTTCTGGTTTGTTCTGTGGCCCACAGTTTCAGCACACAGTCATTGAGGATGTCTAGGAATCTCATTTCTACAGTATGACTCAAGCACATATTTACCAGTCAATGCACGTGTAGTTGAGATCTCCCAGTATCATAGCGTTGTCTGCCTTAAGCACCTCCCTTATTTCCTTATCCATCTCAAGATCAGCCTCAAGGGTTTTGTTTAAGTGTCCAGTTTTCCCACACACATCACTTCTGTTGGGGAGTTAACCCCCCTGATTTTTTAAATATGTTATTTAGTTCTTTGCCCCCTTTGACATGCACCCCAACACTACCACCAACCTATCCCTCTCTGACCAGCCTAGAGAGCCCATACACAGGAAACATACTATGTATCCCATAGTAATTTATGCAATGCCTCACCTACATTAAAAATAGATAAATAAATGAAAAGAACAAACCTACGGGGTTGGGGGACAATTGGGATCCTTATGTGAACCATTAATGAACACTGAAATCATTAATGAGCACTGAAGAAGATAATATACCAGGGTTGAACTAGATGACCCATGAGGTCCCTTCCAACTCTATTATTCTATGATTCTATGAAGGATTTTTGGGGAGAAAATATACTGGTGAATGACTTTCATATTATGCTACTTGCAATGTGTAGATCTGAAACTGTCATTCATGGATTTAGCTAGGCATTTATTTAATAGCAGAGCCTCAGTGGGATTTGAGAAGGCACCCATGCACACCTCAAGCACTTAATGAGGAGTCTGAATGTCCTTCCTTGTTGTAACTCACTCTTGCTAATTAGGATCAGGTGTTTCTCCAGCAAGGAAGAAGGAAGATAATACCTATATCTGCTCTTGAAATCCGTTGTTTCTTTTTGCTGTCAGTTTTGTCAGAAAGACAAACCGTCCTTTGTTTTGGATTGGTAAACTTGCTCTTCCACTCCTAGAGGTGAGTTGTTCTAGGCTATTGCTTGCATGCCGTGATGTGGATGGGCCAAACTATCCTATTCTTATCAGACCTTGGAGGCCAAGCAGGATCAGTCCCAGGTAGTCCTTGGATAGAAAGCTGCCAAGGAAATCGAGGGTTACTGCAAAGAGGAGGGCAAGAGCTAACAATCTCCGTTGGTCTCTTGCATTGGAAACCCTAAGGAGCTGCTGTAAATTGACTGCAACTTGACCACATTTTCCACCACTCCTGCTTGTGCACCTTTGGTTTGGCTTAATGTTGTTAAGAGGAAGGGAAAGATTTAAAATGGTCTTCGTTGTAAGGCTGATTAACATTTGCATTCTCTTAATGTACAGAATCCCTATCAATGCTTTCATTGCGATTGACCATTTAGTGAATTTAACACAGAATACAGTTCATATAATTTGTGCTGTTTTACAAGCCCTATAATTGAAACACAATCTGGATGTGTTTTCTGGCTTTATGATTTTTTCAACTGTGTGTGTGAGTGTGTGAAGCTACATATGCATATATAGACACAAACACACACATACAGAACTCTTTAGAATCTCCTTGTGGAATGATTTGTTGACAGTTAATTTCATTATGTTTTATTTGGTTTGTTGATGCTATACGACTCACCTAAGGATTGTTGATATAATATTTCATGAAGTCTTCCCTGTATAAAATTGCCTGCCTGAAACCTAGGGCATCAGACCACATGACTGACAATAACAATGGAACAGCTCCTCTCTTTTGTTTCCCCCTGTGCTTTCTAACAAGCACATACCTATTCTGGGTGTAGCATGTAAGAGCATTAGCTGTGGTCCAAAATTTACAAACAAAAGTGGAGGTTTTGAACTCAAGAGGGGTACATTTTTCAGAGGTTCAGCCATGTTTGTTCTGCTGACTGAGGCTTTTAAAGCTGAGTTTGCCAATTTAGAACTCTTCATACCAGTGGCAAGAGAAGTTGAGCAAAGCCACTGAAGTTCACCCTGGAAAAAGCCTACTAAAACCAGATTTCCTGTCCTGAAAGGGGAGTAGAAACAAAACCTCTTGGGTCAAGAAATCAGAATTACCCTTCTAGTAATTCAGGGTATGCATCAGGTCACAACACAAATGTTAGGACTAGTGATGCCAAGGTTCCCAGCTAATAAATACCATATACTGAACTGCAGCATCAAAGTCATCCCGAATCACAGCTTATCAGTAGAATGATCCATATTGCTATTCAATGAGGACCCCTCCCCCCAAAATTGATGAATTTCTTGATGCAGAAATATAATCTGTTGGGTAGAGGGATGAGGGGACATTTACAAGTTGTCTGCATGTACCAACATCTGTTAGCTTAATGGAGAATTTGAGGCATATATGAGGTGAGGAATCTGAGGGGTACCCTGGCTGAGGCCATGAGAATTGTGTAAGTAAACAACTCTTGAAAGTCACTGTACAGAGGGAGTAGTAATTTAGATTATGGAGCTAAATACTCCATAATACTCTTATGCTAAATACTCTTCCAGCACCCAAGAGTAGCTAGGGAATGATTAGAACAAAGTCTTATAGAGTGGTAAGGCAGCAGACATTATGTCTGAAGCTCTGCCCATGAGGCTGGGAGTTCGATCCCAGCAGCCGGCTCAAGGTTGACTCAGCCTTCCATCCTTCCGAGGTCAGTAAAATGAGTACCCAGCTTCCTGGGGGGTAAAACTGTAATGACTGGGGAAGGCACTGGCAAACCACCCCGTATTGAGTCTGCCATGAAAACGCTAGAGGGCGTCACCCCAAGGGTCAGACATGACTTGGTGCTTGCACAGGGAATACCTTTACCTTTTTACTGAGTCCAGGGGCTCCTTTAAAGTCAACAAAGTTTAATTCTGGATATAAGCTTTTTGGTGCAACGTATCTGAAGAAGTGTACATGCACATGGCAGTCTTCAAGCAAAGGTTGGATACACACTTTTCTTGGATGCTTTAGGATGCTTTGGGCTGATCCTGCGTAGAGCAGCGAGTTGGACTAGATGGCCTGTATGGCCCCTTCCAACTCTATGATTCTATGGTTCTGTGATTATTACCAGAATTACCAGAATTAAGAACTGGCAAAGGAAGAGGGTGCCTCCGCCTTCCCTTAAGTAACAGTTCCTATACAGATGCCCTCACTTCGTTCCAGCACTTACTCTAATCCATCTTGCAAACCATGGAGGCATTCAAATGCAGCTACAGCCATGTAGTGTTCCCTCTGAATTTGAGGGCCATTCCGCATATCTAAGAACATAGTGTTAAGCCAGTGCAATTGCTTAATGCTATTAAAAATTGTGCCCTCACAATTTCTCAACTCCTCGCACTCCCACTTTCTCATGATTCCTGGCACTCTGTATGGCTGATTAAAATGGCAGAGTAGAGGGGCTCACTCTACCCGTGAGTCTCCCCCCACCTGTCAATCATAGAAGCCAGCCTTTCTCTTTCAGCTTTAAAGAGCAAGCAGTCTTTTTTTTTGTAAGTAAAACTTCTTTGTTGCTATGCCTATGCATATAATCATAGGTGCATAGTGTATAGTTTAATGCCACCCCATTTTAAAATTATGAAACTTGAAGATCAACCAAAGTAATTATTTTCCTGATTTTTTTGGGGGGGGGGGTTAGAGGCATGCTTTGTGCACCAACTGATGGGTGGAATTTTGTTTTGTCTGGATCAAGCAATATGTATTCATTGCTCCAGGCAGCTTGCTCCAAAAAAGAAGAAGAAAAAAAAAGCCCCGTTCCAGGGAGAAGGGAAATGGCGGTGGGCACGAGGATAGTTGCTGGAGACTGAGATCACACGACCTCTGATCACAGCTATTTCGCTAGTGGTTGCTGGCTGCTTTCCTCCCTTTTGCGCAATTTAGTTGGGAGAATCCACTTTATGCGATTTCCCAACTACCGCTTTAAAATGGAGGATTTAGCTGCCGGTTTGCTGCTGGAATGCTGGATGCTGACAACATTGGGAGGACTGGCAAATACTCTGGAAAATAGAGACAGAGTTCAACGAGATCTGAACACAATGGAAAAATGGGCAAATGAGAACAAGATGCAATTTAATAAAGATAAGTGTAAAGTTCTGCATCTGGTTCAGAAAAATGAAAAGCATGCCTACTGGATGGGGGATACGCTTCTAGGTAACACTGTGTGTGAACGAGACCTTGGAGTACTTGTGGATTGTAAGCTAAACATGAGCAGGCAGTGTGATGCAGCGGTAAAAAAGGCAAATGCCATTTTGGGCTGTATCAACAGGGGCATCACATCAAAATCACAAGATGTCATAGTCCCATTGTATACGGCACTGGTCAGACCACACCTGGAGTACTGTGTGCAATTCTGGAGGCCTCACTTCAAGAAGGACATGGATAAAATTGAAAGGGTACAGAGGAGAGCAACAAGGATGATCTGGGGCCAAGAGACCAAGCCCTATGAAGATAGGTTGAGGGACTTGGGAATGTTCAGCCTGGAGAAAAGGAGGTTGAGAGGGGACATGACAGCCCTCTTTAAGCATTTGAAAGGTTGTCACTTGGAGGAGGGCAGGGTGCTGTTTCTGTTGGCTGCAGAGGAGAGGACACGCAGTAAAGTACAACGATATAGGCTAGATATCAGGAAAAAAAATTTCACAGTCAGAGAAGTTCAGCAGTGGAATAGGCTGCCTAAGGAGGTGGTGAGCTCCCCCTCAGTGGCAGTGTTCAAGCAAAGGTTGGATACACATTTTTCTTTAATGCTTTAGGATGCTTAAGGCTGATCCTGCGTTGAGCAGGGGGTTGGACTAGATGGCCTGTATGGCCCCTTCCAACTCTATGATTCTATGATTCTATGATTGTGTAAAACGTCAAAAAAAAAAGTGTCTGCAAGAGGTAACCCTTTCACTACATTTTCTGAGTGCGGAATGGCCCTGAGTATCCTGGCAAACATGTCCTGTACCATCAATAATACTATATTATTGTTATATTTTCTTTTGCTGTGTTGGACCACAGCACACCTCATCTGGATCTACCTGGAGCAATCCTTTGTGGCTGATTCTTCTGGCATTAGCAATTTGAGGGGAAATAAACAGAGTCCCTGATGGAAAAACATGTCGTCCCCCCCCCTTTTTTTCTTTTGGCAGAAACAACTATGCTCTTAGTTTCACTGTTACTTAGTTTGTGTTGGAAAATTATTGCATCTCCAGTGGTGTGTTCCCACCCTCCCTGTTAATTAGCAGAGAAAGATCGGGCTGGTGTTTGCTCTCTGCCCTGGATGACGCCTGACGGAACTGTGCTTGGATAGAATACAAAAGCTGCCCAAAAGCATCTGTTGTTCCAGTGGGAATCCTTGCTTTCTGAAGTGTGTGTTGAGAGAGAAAAATTCATAACATGCTGAAATGGGGGGGGGAGGGGGGCAGGGGCATCTTGCCTGGAATCCTCCATATTTCCTGTGGCTTGTCTCTCTGTTCTTGGGGTGGTTGTGGTGGTGGTTCTTTGGGTTTTCTTTTTTCAAAGAACCTCACCAAGAGTACCTACGGAAGATAAATTTCTTGCAACTTTGCTCCAGTGGGCATTGAGTTTATTATATCATTCCCCTTCTTCTGTCACATTAGATTGTTAAACAATCCACCATGAAGGGCAGAGGTGTGATTACCATAAGATAACGGCACCCATGGGCATGGGAGGTCTGCTGATGATGACCTGTACCCTGTAGCAGCTGCCTTGTTACCTTTCGGGATGGAGGGAGGGTGAGAATGAGTGCCAGGAACAAAGCTGTGCTCTGCTCCTTTCTGACTCTGCAGCCTCTCGGAGGAACATGGCTCCACTTTTCCCCTCTCAAAATGCTTCCATCATTCTGAGTTAGAAGCATCTCCTTTCCTGCCAGTGATGATCAGACGAACCAAGCTCTCTGAGCCAGGTGTGTTTGGAGTCTGCAGGACTTAGAAATAGCAGTAAATTTTGCTCTTTTGATAATCAGGACTTCGGGCTGTTTTAGTTCTGTGGTAGCAGTTCCTACCATTTATTATGTTAAGCCCTTGCAATGGGCATGAACAGCACTTTTGTGGTTCACAGTGTGACAGTGAACCATGTATTGATAGATTGGTTCATGAACCAAACTGATTTGTATTTGTTGAATATTTCCTGCTTTCTTCTCCCCACCGTTTTTCATGGGGAGTAAAAAACAGGTTTATCCAGGAAAAGTGGCTGGGAGCAGAAAGGGCTTTTAATCCAAGCTATCTGCTCTTCACAACCCTCCATGAACTGTCTGAAAATTTGTCATTAATGAAATTCATTCCTGAGCTAGTTTGTGCACAGCCTGATTAAGCACACAACGGTGAAAAAAAGTCTTCTTGGAGGTTCCAAGCAAAGCATCCTTCTATGATATTTCAAAATGGGGATTTCCTGCAGTCCTTCCAGGGTGTAAACTGCAGGGAGCTTTTATTCCAACCCCAGGTCAATTCAGTCCCCGCCCTCTACACAGAATGCGATTTCCATTTGGATTTGGGACAATTTAAATTTTCCTTCTGTAGCAAGAAGGATTGATTCGGAGTGATCCTACCTTTATTGTGTGATATCTTAGAGTGCTTTTAAACCTCAATATTTTTCAAATCCGGATTGGGAAAGCAAGCTCCGTGGTAGAGAACCTCTGATAGGCCACACCTGGTCATGTGACAAGCTTGCCTTAAAGGAGAAGCCCCAAATTTCCTGGATTTTTTCTCCCTTCTCTGCCTTTTTTGATCCCCTCCCCCCCCTCCAAGAAAAGAAAGAGGCTTGGCTCCCCCCCCCTTCTGAACTACCCTAACCATGTGCAGAACACTTTCCTGTTTCAATGGGGGGGGGGAGAGAGGAAGACCCGAGTTCAAAGCAATCTGGATTCAACAGGATTGACAATGGAATAAACAAAGTAAGTGCAGACTCTGCCCAGGACTCCCCTAAAGGACCTTCTACTCCGGTGAAGTAGAAGAAAGCCAAGATTGGCTCTTTGCAAAGATGCAGGGGGGGCTCTCAGAAATGTTGGGATACTGCCTGAAATTATTATTATTGAGTAAAAAAGGAACACTGTCAGTCCTATATTTTTAATTTATTCAGGAATTGACACAAGCATTGCCCCCCCTCCAGTTTAATTGAAGCGCTAATATTGTATGGTGTGATGTGTTGCAATTTTAGGAATATTTTTAATAGATAAGTATGAGTAGGATTTTATTGTAAAATTTTGTAAAATTTTATATGAATTTGTATGTTTTTGAACCCTGCTTTAACCAGCCATGAGCCTCTTGGGAAAGGCAGGCTAAAAATACAAAATTAGATTAAATGTATAGGGAGAACAGATTCAGATGGAGAATATATCCCCTTGGGTATTTTATTAATTTATTCATTTAGTATCCCACCCTTTCCCCAAGGCCTTCAGGGTAATTTGTATACAGTTTCTCCCAATTGAACTTCATAATACTCCCAGGTTTAAGAGAGTGGAAGTGAGTCAAGCGCCTCACAGTGAGTTTCATGGCATTTAACCCCTGGTTTCCCTTTAAGACTGGGGAGGAAGGTGTTTGGTTTGCTGCCATGACTGACAGGCAGGGAGAGACTTGTGGATATAGTGAGTCCCTCTCCTTTTTAATCAGCTGTGTGGAGTGCCAGGAAGCAGGAGAAGAAAGCCAGAGCGAGGAGATCAGGAATGGTGGGGGGGGGGCAATTTTTTTTTGCGTTAAGCCATTTTTCTGGCTTAACGCTATTTTTTGAGGTATATCCTGGTCAGAACAGGTGCTGTTGCTTTTGCTACAATTCTCATGGAATGGAATAATAATGCAATTGTCAAGGAGCTTATGTGCTGGGGACAATAAAAAGAGGGCCAGCCCACATACACAAGAGGTGAAAATCACTGAAGTTGCTTACTGGTACTGTTTCAGGGAGCTTAAAGATCCCACTTCCTTACCAAAATTGATCTTTGCCTGTGCCCACTTACTTTTTCCCTTGCTCACCATGGTCCCCGAAAAATAAAATTACTCTGCATTACTAGAATAATAGAATGGTTAAGAACTGTGATTTGATTTCCTACTTCTCCACATGAAACCTTGTTGGTAAGCTTTGGCCAGTCACAGTTCTCTCTGAACTTTCTCCACTCTACCTGCCTCTCAGAGTGTCTATTGTGGGAAGAGGAAGAGGAGGCAATTGTAAGCCACTTTGAAACTCCTTTGGGTAGAGAAAAGGGGGCTCTAAAAACCTCCTCCTTCTACTTTTTGCTAGATTCTATTGTTGTTCAGACACGCTTTTCAGTCTTTCAAAATACTAATTGTATTGCCATTAACTGGTTTCTGTACTAGACAGTCCTAAAAAAGAAGTTGGCCCTCGTAATGAGGAATATCACCTGCTTCTCCTGGACTCCCGGGGCAGGATGCCTTTGTACTTTGTACCGGAAATGCGAATTGCTTGAGATGGGATGACATAAAAAGTCCTGCCAGGAGCTGGATCATAAAGCAGTCTGCTTGACAGGGCCCTTCACAAATGCCTGGAATCAGGAGATGGTGTTACCTGGCTAGATCCTCAGGGGGTTTTAGACCCTCATACATAAAACATAAACTACATTATCTATATCAAGGCTTCACTTCATATTCTCTGTACAATGAGTTTTGTGGCTTTTCCCATCTGCACGTTGTTAAACACCAAACTTTGAAATATTTCTTTAAAAAAAAATAAAAACCATGTATTTCTTTCTACAAAAGGTTGAATGGGAATATTGGCTACTGTTGGGCATTCTCTTCACACAATTTGTTAATGCAGTAATATGTATACTATTACCTCAAGTCAAAAATCTGAAATTACCAGTCTTGGTGATGTGTAAAGTACTTTTCTGTTTCTTTTCTCCCCCCCCCCTCCATTAGGTATTAAAATGTGTGACTCCAGCTGTCGGTTGTGAGGATTCTGGAAGAAACAGCAGCCATTTTCTCACTTCCATGTCCATGATGTAAATGGTACTCTGGCTAATGGACAGCTGAACCATGGACAGGCTAAAAAAACCGGTTGGGACTGTTTTTTTATATCGGTTCCTTCCTTTCCCCACGGGAGCCTATTAGTGGACTGCAGCGGGAACGGAAGGGAAAAAAGAGGAGAAAGGGGAAGAGCACACCTCGAAGTGGAAAGCGATCCTACAATGAGAATTACGAGCACATCCTGTATCTGCCCAGTCCTCGTTTGTCTGTGTTTTGTGCAGAGGTGTTACGGAACTGCACATCATGGCTCCATCAAGGTGACCAGAAACCAAACGAAACACGTCGAAGGAGAGACGGAAGTGCACCATCGTCCCAAACGTGGATGGGTGTGGAATCAGTTCTTTGTTTTAGAAGAGCACATGGGACCAGATCCACAGTATGTTGGAAAGGTAATGAGTCTCTTCTTCTTTGTTTTGCCGTCCGTTAGACAAGTAATGGTTATGCATTTCTAAAAGAAAGTTGTGATGCCCCAAATCAGAATAGCAGAAGAGCTATTTCACTGTAAATACCTCTGTTCTTTTTTTTATTCCCCAAACAGACATAATTTGTAAATTAAAAAATAAATACTTTGTCAATGCCATTGTCAAGTCCAGTGGCACCTTTAAGACCAACACAGATTTATTCAAGGTGTGAGCTTTCGAGTGCAAGCACTCTTCCTCAGACTGTGAACTGACCATCATGACAGTGGGAATATATAAGCAACAGTTAATCCTGTTAAAGTAGTAAACTGTGTCACAACATCCAAATACAGCCATATGATAATTCTTTGCCAAAACAGCCAATCAGTCCCCTTGAATTCAGTTTTAGTTCACAAAAAATAGGAGAAATAAAACTGTCTATGTTAGTGACTAATGGCTGTCACTTTACCATTTGTTGCTTGCCCCATCTGTCTCCACCCAAGTGTGAAACATTCCTACAAGTAGAAGCTGAGCTGGCAACTATCATGTCCTGAGACCAGAGAGTTAAATTCACAATTACATAATATATTACTAACAGTCACATTGTCCCAATTAAAATAAATTGTGAGGAATATGGATACACGAGTTAAACTAGGTTAACATGAATAGTGAGATAAATAATCTTGAAGTTCCTTTGCAATAGAACAGCTACTTTCAGGTCCCTTATTGAATGTCCTGGAAGGTTAGAGTGTTCCCCTACAGGTTTTTCAATTCTGTGGTTTTTGATGTCAGACTTGTGTCCATTAATCCTTTGGCGGAGGGTTTGACCTGCTTGCCCTATGTAGAGAACAGGGGGGCATTGTTGGCACTTGATGGCATATACCAAGTTTGAAGATGAGCAGGTGTATAAGCCTTTGATGGTGTAGGTGATGTCGCTAGGTTCAGTAATTGTGGCACTGGAGGGTATGTGGCAGCAAAGTTGGCATCTGGGTTTGTTGCAAGCTCCAGTACCAGTGTCCATGTTCACATGAGATGCTGCATTGTTGTGGGTGAGGAGTTGTTTGAGAATGGGGGTCTGTCTGTGTGAAAGAAAAGGTGTATCCCCCAGTGCTTGGGAAAGAGAACTGTCATTATCCAGGAGAGGTTGTAACTCACTGTCTTGAGCTGAGAGCTATATTTAACCACTCGTGGTGTTCTGTTTTTTTCTGTTTGGCATCTGTCTTCTAACAGGTTTTCTCTTGGTATCCTTCCGGCTTTGTTAATCTGTTTCTTGATCTCACTGGCTGGGTAATTTAGTTCCAGAAAGGTTTGTTGTAGATCATTTAGGTGAGAATCTCTATCCATGGGATTGGAGCAGATGCGGTTATAACATAGTCCCTGTACCAAGGACCAAGCCCTATGAAGATAGGTTGAGGGACTTGGGAATGTTCAGCCTGGAGAAAAGGAGGTTGAGAGGGGACATGATAGCCCTCTTTAAGTATTTGAAAGGTTGTCACTTGGAGGAGGGCAGGATGTTGTTTCCGTTGGCTGCAGAGGAGAGGACACGCAGTAATGGGTTTAAACTACAAGTACAACGATATAGGCTAGATATCAGGAAAATAAAATTCAGTCAGAGTAGTTCAGCAGTGGAATAGGCATATTTAGGATGGTAGCTAGAGGCATGCAGGTACGTTTGTCGGTCAGTAGGCTTTCAGTATAAGGTGGTCTCTAGGCATCCATTGTTTATTTTTACAGTGGTGTCCAGAAAATTTATTTCTTGTGTAGATTGGTTCATTGTCAGGTTGACAGTGAAGTGAAGGTCATTGTATGCCTGGGGGAAAGTTTCCAGGGCTTCTTTACCATGTGTCCAGACAATAAAAATGTCATTAATGAACTGCAGGTATACGAGAGGTGTGAGTGGGTGAGCATGTCTGCCATGAAGATGTTCACTGATTGAGGTACCATGAGGGTGCCCATGGCTGCACCATTGATCTGAAGTGGTTATGGGTGAGAACAAATTGGCACAGTTTGGTGGCTGAGTCAGCTGTGGTGGTGTTAGAAATTGTATTCCTAATGGCTTGCAATCCATCTTTGTGTGGGATGTTGGTATACAGGGATTCCACATCCATGGTGGCTAAAATAGTATTTTCTGGAAGCTTGTTCAAAGATTGTGTTTTCCTCAGAAAGTCTGTGGTGTCTCAAACATAACTAGGAGCCTAGATGGCCTAGGGCCTTAGAACAGAGTCCATATAGCCAGACACGCCCGTGGTGATAGTGTTTATGCCTGAGACAGTTGGGCATCCTGGGTTGCCAGGTTTGTGGATTTTGGGTAGAAGAAAAAAGGTACCTGGACGCGGTTCCTCTGGTGTGTCTGAAAGGATTTCTTCCTGAATGCATGGGGGTAATTCCTTGATAATCTTGTGTAGTTCTTTTTTGTATTCCTGTGTGGGGTCTGTGTCCAGTTGTTTGTAAAAGGTGGTATTAGAGAGCTGCCTTTGAGCCTCCTGGACGTAGTCTGATCTATTCATGATGACAACAGCTCCTCCCTTGTCAGCTTCCTTAATTACTATAACGGGATTGCTCCTAAGGCTGCCCATGGCCTTCCTTTCAGGGTAGCTGATATTCTGCTGTGTGCGATGTTGTTTGTTGATCGCATTGGTTTCGATGCGTTGGTCAGTATCGTGTTCTTTGGTGGACTGGAGGGAAGGCCCTTGTTCTCCAGTAGCTTCTGTGATGGAATGGTGTGTAGATGCTGTCTGTTCTTGCTTGTTCTGTTCACGTGTGTGTTGAAAGAATTCCTTTAGGCATAATCATTGGAAGAATGCCTCAAGGTCTCCATAGAACTGAACCATCTCTGTGGATTTGCTGGGGCAGAATAATAGTCCACATAAGAGAACTGAATGCTCTGCAGGACTGACTCTGTGCTGTGACAGATTGACAATATTGCTGGAGGAGTTCTTGTTCTTAGTAACGTTGGAAAGTTTTTTAAACTTTTGTTCTTTCAGTAAATCCAACTGAGAGTTGTAGATGGCTTGTCTTTTTTGTGGAATTCTTGTCAAGTGGCTAGATTCCTTGTAGAGCCAGTTTGGTGTAGTGGTTAGGAGTGTGGACTTCTAATCTGGCATGCCAGGTTCGGTTCTGCGCTCCCCCACGTGCAGCCAGCTGGGTGACCTTGGGCTCGCCATGGCACTGATAAAACTATTCTGATCGGGCAGTGATATCAGGGCTCTCTCAGCCTCACCCACCCCACAGGGTGTCTGTTGTGGAGAGAGGAATGGGAAGGCGACTGGAAGCCGCTTTGAGCCTCCTTCGGGTAGGGAAAAGCAGCATATAAGAACCAACTCTTCTTCTTCTTCTTCTTCTTCTTCTTCTTCTTCTTCTTCTTCTTCTTCTTCTTCTTCTTCTTCTTCTAGAAATGTCCAGTTCCGAAAGTTTCTCCTTGAGCAGCTTCTGTTTGTAATCACAGATGCATTCAAATTTGTGTTCCTGAACGTGTTCTAACATGGTTGTCGCCCCCATGGCTTATAGTTGTTTCTAGGACCTACAGGATATCCATGGAAACTCACTTTTCAGCCTCCCAAGAGCAGAGCCGGCAGCTAGAAAAAGTATTTCAGAGCCTTCTTTGCTGCAAATCCTGTTCCACTAAGAACATTAAGACATTTCCTTCACCAGCAATGGGTCTGTTTCTCTGAGTGGGATGGAGCAGTTCTGGAGTTTTAAGATTCCCAAATCTGATCAGTTACCTGTCTGTTGTACTAATCTCTGCAACGTTCCATTTAGGGAAGAAATCTTAATGCTTTTTATGGCTCTCAACTGACAATATTTTTCTGCAGCACGCTGCATTTATCTTGGTCTACTAGGGATTTTTGTCCTAAGTGCACTCAGAATTGCCTTTATGCTCATTGTGCAATGCCTGTGAATATACTGCTGCTCACAGCTCCAATGTTGGGGTGGCTTGTAACCTTCTATTGCTTGCTTTATAGCTGAGAGTACAACTGTATTGTCTCAGAGACATTGCAAAAATGTCAAAGAAGGCTTTCAATTTATAGTGAGGAAAGCCACTGAGATGCAGCTGCCTTGGGCTCCTCAACCACCATGCCCTCAAACCTTGCTTTCTTAGGCCTTCTCCTGGCCTTAGACAGAGTAGAAGGGGATAGTAACCAAGATGACGAGGCGGTTGGAGACCCTTCCCATTCAGCAAAGGTTGAAGAGTCTGAGATGTTCCACTTTGGAAAAGAAATGACTATGGGGGGACATGATAAAAGGTTTATTAAAATTATGCACAGGCTAGAGAGAGTTGATGCCCTTGGTTACTAGTATTTTTACAGAGGGAGAAAAAGTTGCAATGGGCAGTAGATTCAGGACAGACAAAAGGAAATACTACTTTACACAAAGAGTGTTTAAAACATGGAATTTGCTTCCAGAGGATGTAATGAAAGCTATAAGGTAAAGGTAAAGGTATCCCCTGTGCAAGCACCGAGTCATGTCTGACCCTTGGGGTGACGCCCTCTAGCGTTTTCATGGCAGACTCAATACGGGGTGGTTTGCCAGTGCCTTCCCCAGTCATGACCGTTTACCCCCCAGCAGCAAGCTGGGTACTCATTTTACCGACCTCGGAAGGATGGAAGGCTGAGTCAACCTTGAGCCGGCTGCTGGGATCGAACTCCCAACCTCATGAGCAAAGCTTTCAGGTGGCTGCCTTACCACTCTGCGCCACAAGAGGCTCTTAATGAAAACTATAAGCATCTTGAAAACCCAATGAAAGCTTAATGAAAGCTATAAGCATCTTGAAAACCCAACTGGCTGCATGTGGATGAGCAGGGCATCAAACCCAGTTTCTCAGATTAGAAGCCACCACTCTTAACCACTACACCAAGCTGGCGGGGTGTACTCTGGTCCAACAGGGGTCACCCTTCCCTACCCTTTGTGAAGAAGAATTATCCTTGCAGGAGGCTGTGACTGGGTGGAATCATGTGTCTGCTCCCTTCCCTCTCTGGCTAGGGACAGAAGCATCCTGGGGGTGCTTCAAACTCCTGCTGTTGTGGCTTGTAGCCCTGCTTTTCGGGTGTGCCTGTCATCTTGTGCATCATCTTCCTTACCTTCACTGTGCATGGCAGGCCCAGGTCAAGGGCACAGTGTCTGTAGGGCTTTGGAAACCAGTAAATGTGGTGATGGCAAAGTCAGCAACAAATTTAAATAATGCTAAAGAAAACTGAACAAAAACAATGTTAAGAGAATCTCTGGCTTTCTAGCAATTTCCGTATATGCTTATACATGTATGGAATTTAGCATAAAAATCTGTTGGTTTCTCTATAATTCTGCTGTATTACAGTGGTCCCTCAAAAGACAAATAGACCAGCTTTAGATCAGATCCAGGCTCCACTCTCAAATAGCTAAACTAAGGAGGCTGTTGGACTTTACTCACATAAATAGAAGGGAAAAATCAGTGGAAGATGCTAAGAGAAATTGAAGTCACCAGGATAACAGGAGGACCCAAAATGCGATGGATTGACTTGCATTTGGCGATGGAGCCAACTTGGTACGTTGGTTAGGAGTGCTGACTTCTAATCTATTAAGCTGGGTTTGATTCCCCGCTCCTTCTCCACATGCAGTCAGCTCGGTGACCTTGGGCCAGTCACAGTCCTGTTAGAGCTCTCCTGTTAGAGTCGCTGAGAGCTGCACACCGTCCACGGTGTGTAGACGCTCTTCCTCCCATGGTTACATGTTGTCAATGAAGGGATCCATCTGCTCAGAAAGAAAGTTTGGCTCGCATTGTCTCCACAATTTGTGGTTTCCTGCAGCACCCTAGTGCTGCCATTTTGTGGTGGTGACCGTTACTTGCTCTCAAAATTCCAGAGATGCCCACGGGCTCAGGACTCTTTTTTATTGCATCATTTGGTCTGCTTTGGTTTGGCAGGCATTAAGCACTCATGAACTAATCAGCAGAACTTAATATGCTATCAGGGAGAAACAGAGTCAACATCAAGCTTCAGTAAAGTAGATGTCTCCTTGGTTATTTTGCCATTAATTTCACAAGAAATGTTGATGTGTGAAAGAAAGAGAAAGCTATGGCATGTTCCGAATGACAGTGGGTTCCTTCTTGTGGCCAGTCAGTCAGATTTCTGTAGTCTCTTCCAGCTAAATGGATGGTAATGGACATTTCCAAGGCTTGTTTTGCAGGAAATACTCAGATCGGAAGAAGACAAGACTCTGGGTCATTCCTTTCCGTTTCAGTACTGTGTTGGATGCGGCTGGCCTCTCTGATCAGTCTGTGGTTAACCTTCCTCCTTGATTCTCCTCTCTGTTACTAATGTGTGAGCATTTGATAAGCCATCCTTTCTTGCTGGTCACACCCACTTTGGAGTATTTAGATCACAAGGACAGGTCCTTTTGCCCATGAAAAAGGTTACAAGTAATCATAGAGCAGCTGTGCAATCCAAATTGTGAGGGAGCCCGCACATGTAACAAAATCCCTGCTAGCTGGAAGGATTGATGACGGCTGTCTCTTAGTTTCACAGAGTGAACGGGTTCAAAGGGTATCCCTGGTTTTCTCCCCCTGACCGGTATAACGTCTCCTAGAACAATATTGTTCAGGCACTGGGAAAAAATGGCCCTGCACATTCACATGTCCAACCCTTCGTCTTCACTGGAGTGGCAGCACCTCCTGGTCGCTCTAGGAGCCAGCTTGGTGTGAGAACTGGCCTGATGTCACTGTTAAGAGCAGTGACCTCTAATCTGGAGGGCCAGTTTGATTCTCCACTCCTCCACATGCAGCTGGCTGGGTGACCTTGGGCTAGTCCCAGTTCTGTTAAAGTTATTTTTGCAGAACAGTTCTCTCAGAGCTCATACATAGCCCCACCTCCCTCACAGGGTGTCAGTTGTGGGGAGAGGAAGGGAAGGTGATTGTAAGCTGCCTTCAGACCCCTTCAAGTAGTTAAAAAACCAACCTTAATTGTTGATTAAAACTTTTTCAGTGAGGTGACCCACCAGTCCAAATATACTTGTATGGTGACTCACCCAGGGCTGGCCAAAATGTTTTGGCACCCTTGACCCCTTGAAAGTTCAGCATTCTGTTTTCTGTAGTGTCTAAGCAGAGGTTTCTGAAAAACCAACACACATTACACAAAGAGTGGAATGGCTCCCACTACAAAATTCCATCAAGGAACAACTCAACATGGTACTGCTTTACTCTGCTCTGGTTCGGCCTCACTTGGAGTCCTGTGTTCAGTTTGGGGCCCCCCAGTTGAAGAGGGATGTTGACAAACTGGAACATGTTCACAGAAGGTGTAAAGATGCGAGCAGCAGAGTCAGCAGTCGGTGTGCAGTGAAGCCTCCAGACAGGAAAGCAGGGAGGTTTTGAAGGGAAAGGAATGGTGAGAGATGAGAGTGGAAGGGCTAAAGTTTGGAAGCATAGGAGGGAAGGCAGGTGCAAACTGATGGATGGCCAGGCGGGGGAACTCTCCAAAGTATGTTTAGTGAGTAGGGTTTTTTAGTCTCTAAGGGTATGGTGTGGAGGCCAGGGGAGGCAAGCAAGGGAGTGAGCAAAGGATTTGAAGAGCAGGGCAGCAGTCAGGCAGGTGTTTACAGGGCACTGAAGGAAAGAAGGCAGGGGCAAGCTGGTATTTGGGAGGGGGGAACTCACCAAGGTATGTTTAGCAAGTAGTGTTGTTTGTAGTCTCAGAGGAGATGGTCAGGAGTCCAGAAGAGTCGAGCAGCATTGTCACCGATGGGTGTGCAGAGCAGTGTAGCATTCAGGCAAGAAATCAGGCAGGTTTTGACGGGGCACTGAAGGGGGAAGGAGCGGGTGAGAGAAGAGACTGGGAGGGCTGGAATTTCATAGAATCATAGAGTTGGAAGGGGCCACAAAGGCCATCTAGTCCAACCCCCTGCTCAATGCAGGATCAGCCCTAAGCATCCTAAAGCATCCAAGAAAAGTGTGTATCCAACCTTTGCTTGAAGACTGCCAGTAAGGGGGAGTTCACCACCTCCTTAGGCAGCCCATTCCACTGCTGAACTACTCTGATTGTGAAAAACTTTTTCCTGATATCTAGCCTATATCGTTGTACTTGTAGTTTAAACCCATTACTGCGTGTCCTCTCCTCTGCAGCCAATGGGAACAGCATCCTGCCCTCCTCCAAGTGACAACCTTTCAAATACTTAAAAAGGGCTATCATGTCCCCTCTCAACCTCCTTTTCTCCAGGCTGAACATTTCCAAGTCCCTCAACATATCTTCATAGGGCTTGGTCCCTTGGCCCCAGATCATCTTCGTCGCTCTCCTCTGTACCCTTTCATTTTTATCCACCTCCTTCTTGAAGTGAGGCCTCCAGAACTGCACACAGTACTCCAGGTGTGGTCTGACCAGTGCTGTATACAATGGGACTATGACATCTTGTGATTTTGATGTGATGCCCCTGTTGATACAGCCCAAAATGGCATTTGCCTTTTTTACCACTGCATCACACTGCCTGTTCATGTTTAGTTTACAATCCACAAGTACCGCCAAGGTCTCATTCGCATACAGTGTTACCTAGAAGCGTATCCCCCATCCAGTAGGTATGTGTTTCATTTTTCTGACCCAGATGCAGAACTTTACACTTATCTTTATTAAATTGCATCTTGTTCTCATTTGCCCATTTTTCCATTGTGTTCATATCTCGTTGAACTCTGTCTCTATCTTCTGGAGTATTTGCCAGTCCTCCCAATTTGGTGTCATCTGCAAACTTAATGAGTAGTCCCTCTACCCCCTCATCTAGATCATTAATAAATATGTTAAAAAGTACCGGACCGAGCCCTGAGCCCTGAGGTACCCCGCTACTCACCTCCCTCCAGTCTGATGAAACACCATTGACAACAACTCTTTGAGTGCGGTTCTCTAACCAATTCCCTATCCACCTGACTATCTGAAAACCCAGATTGCACTCCTTCAATTTATCTATCAGAACATCATGAGGAACCTTATCAAAACTGTACTAAAATCCAAGTAAACGACATCAACCGAATTTCCACGATCCAGCAAACCTGTTACTTGGTCCAAGAAGGAAACCAGGTTGGTCTGACATGACCCATTGGAGACAAATCCATGCTGACTTCCCTGGATCACTAAATCCTCGAGATGTTTGCAGATTACTCCATTATCTTCCCTACAACAGAGGTCAGACTCACTGGTTTGTAGTTTCCCAGGTCATCCTTCCTCCCTTTTTTTGAAGATCAGAATAACATTTGCTCTCTTTCAGTCCTCCGGGACGTCTCCAGTCCTTAAAGAGGTCCCGAAGATGATGGACAAGGGCTGTGCAAGTTCTATGGAAAGTTCTTTGAGTACTCTCGGGTGCATTTCATCCAGCCAGGGGATTTGAACTCATCCCGTGCAGCTAAATGCCTCTCTGTCCATGTCAACCTGCTACCCAGACGCTATTCCTTGACTACTGCCAACTCTGGATGTGCCTAAACCCTTTGACCTGTGGGAAAAAATAGATGTAAAAAAGAAGCTGAGCCTTTCTGCTTTCTCTGTATCCTCTGTTAGAGTTTGTCCATCTGCACCCAACAGTTGGGAGCATAGGAAGGCGGGCAGGTGCAAGCTGTTGTTTGGGGGTGGATCTCACCACGTTTGTTTAGCAAGTAGTCTCAAATGCAGATCTGCATTTTTAAACCACGTGTCTTTATGCTGGACATAACACAATGTAATATCTTGTTGACCACTGTATGGGGTAAAATACATGTAGGAAAGACACCCACCCCCAAGCAACAGAACACATATGTGAGGAAACAATACTGGCAATTTTAAATGAAAATCTTTTACGATAGATTTTACATCTGAAACTGTTTGAAAATGTCATTTTATGCTTTGCAATTTTATGCCAATAAAGGTACTCTGAATCTGAATCTATATGAGGAAAAATCAAAATGTGAAATAGTCCTTTTGAAATTTACAGATTTTATTCTGAAACCGTGCATTCAAACTTTGCCCATTAGATGTGCAAAGTAGATAGGAAAATAAGGCGGTCTTACATGTGGACTCAAGTAGGATGAGAAATGAAAATTGCAGAATAGGAACTGTAGAAAATTACATAATGATTCTGATCTCCCCAGCCCAGATGATGATGTAATTAGCTTAAAGTAGTGAATACCTTTTCCCTTTTTTTCTCTATGAATAAGAATGCAAATGACCCATTCTTATTTCCTTTGTGTTGTTAAGGAATTTTACAAGGGTTGAATATTCAGATTGTTTCTGGGTGATAAAGAAGGTCTGGTAATTATGGATGAGGGAAATACTTGGGGTTTAAAATTCTGTTTCTGGTTGAAAATAATAGCAGGTTCATAGCCATATGATGGATGGCCGCCCTGACTCTCCCCCAGAAGCATTAGCCAGCTGCCTGGAAGCAGTGACGAGATGGCTCAAGCAGAGTCGTCTGAAGCTCAATCCTTCAAAGACGGAGGTCCTGTGGCTAGGTAGGAAGGGCCCATGCGAGGAAGCGCGCCTGCCCACCCTGGATGGCGTGCAGCTCTCTACGGCTCACTCCGCCAGGAACCTAGGCGTGATTCTGGACACCTCCCTCACAATGGAGGCCCAGATCACAAAGGTAGCACGGCTGGCATTCTACCATCTCCGCCAAGCCAAACTACTAGCGCCCTACCTGGCCCCGGAACACCTAGCCACAGTGATCCATGCGACGGTCTCCTCTAGACTGGACTTTTGTAACTCGCTCTACGCAGGCCTGCCCTTAGCCCTGACCCGGAAACTACAACTAGTTCAAAATGCAGCAGCCAGGATCCTCACAGCAACACCATGGAGGTCTCATATCCGGCCTATTCTCCATCAGCTGCAATGGTTACCAGTTGAATTCCGGATCAGACTAAAGGTTCTGGTAATTACCTTCAAGGCCATATGCGGTCAGGGCCCAGTGTACCTGAGGGACCGCCTCCCCGCCTATGCCCCCAAAAGAGCTCTGCGCTCTACTGCCTCCAATCAGCTAAGGATCCCTGGCCCTAAAGAAGTCCGCCTGGTCTCGACCAGGGCCAGAGCATTCTCTGTTCTGGCCCCCACCTGGTGGAATGAGCTCCCAGAGGAGATCAGGGCCCTGACGGAGCTTAAACAGTTCCGCAGGGCCTGCAAAAAGGAGCTCCTCCACCAGGCATTTTGCCGAGACCAGACGTAATCAATCAGCGACCAAGGGCCCCTGCTCCCCCCCCTCAGAATCCCATCAATAAGCCCTGGACCTGTTTGTATTACTATATTGTTTACTGTTATACTGTGTTGTTATTTGGTTACAATTATTAGTTATCAGTTATACATGTTCTACAGACTGTTTTATGTATTGTTTTCTGTTATAATGTAAACCGCCCTGAGCCTCCGGGGAGGGCGGTATAGAAGTATGATAAATAAATAAATAAATAAATACATGATTATGACCAGTGGTCAGTTGGATAATGATACTTGACCTCAGTGTGTCTAAGCCAGTTTAAATGGTACAGAGGCCTGATAGGGCCAAACTAAATGTGACAGGAGTCATAGGTCTGATCTAAACCGAAGGTTGTCCTCAGGCTGGAAATGGAGACTGAGGACTTGGAATCTCCCATAATAATGGGGGAGGTTGATGGGAAGCTGGTGGGGGGGGGGTTGGCCAATCACGAAAGCTACTCCCTCCGGCTTCATGCAGATTGGGCATCATAGTGAATGCATTTTAATGACAATTGCTCCAATCTTTGGGTACTCCATGTGACTGGGCATGGATTGGCTTATGACCGATTTTCCTGTGTTCTTGTGGGAGGAGCGAGCCATTGAGTTCTCATACTCCCAATGTCCTCTCGATTTTTAGCACTGCGCTTCACCTGGGACTGCCTTCGCTAAGGTGGCCATGATGGTGGGTGAATGCTCATGCCATATGCAGACACAGACTTGGCTGTTGAGGGCAGAGGTGGCTACCGCCAAATCTGAAAATCTACCAGAGTGCTACCAGGAGCTGTCCCTAACATTTGTTGGGGAGGAGTGTGACCAGTTACCCCTTCAGTATTCCCCAACCTTTTTGTGGTTGATGACCGCCTCCGGGGATGGGGGAGAGCTGGCGACCAGGTTGCAGACCGGGGGTTGATGGCCCCCGGTCTACTGGGCCCACAGTCTGTGCCATAGAATTGAAACCAGGGATCGTACAACCCAAGGCTTATATTACATGAGCCCTGTGGAGCTGGCTGAGCTCAAGAAATTTATAGACAAAGATCTTGCTTGTGGTTTTATCTTCCCCAGTACGTCCCCTATGGCAGCCCAGCCCAGCCCTTCAGTGCCATCTTAAAGACAAATGCCTACCCCATTCACCTGATCAAGGAATTGTTGGGGCTACCAGGCTTGACCTGAGAGAGGCATATTTCCAGGTGAGAATTGCCCTTGGGTATGAATGAAAAATTGCCTTTAATATGCCTATGAGCTTGAGTACCTTGTCATGCTATTTGGTTTGAGAAATACCCCCAGAGTTTTTATCAATATCATCATTGAGGCCTTGCATGACCTCCACAAGGGTATCGTTTTCTCCATGACATTCTTTAGGATGCTTAGGGCTGATCCTGCGTTGAGCAGGGGGTTGGACTAGATGGCCTGTATGGCCCCTTCCAACTCTATGATTCTATGATTCTGTGATTCTTGTGTACAGCCAAATGCTGGAGGAGCATCTGGCTGTATACACAGCTTCTCCTGGACAACAAATTCTATTCTAAGCTCTTCAAATGTGAGTTCTATAGGGAGAGTTGGACTACCTGAGGTACCAGATGTCTTCAGAGGGCATCCAGATGGTCCCTGCCAAAGTCCTTCCTCGGTTTTGCAAATTTCGACTGTGATTTCCTTCCCCACTTCTCTCAGGTTGCCCTGCCTATGACTGATCTGTTGAAAACCTGTGGGACAGGGGAAGGTACAAAGAAGCCTGGTATCTGCCTGGACTGAGACATGCCAAGCCAATTTTGAAGAACTCAAACTCTTGTTTACAACCAAACCCATCTTGAATCACCTTGACACAGACAACAAATTCATTGTTCATGTCAATGCCAGCGATATGGATATGAGGGGGAGGGGTTTGGGGGGAAGATGGGAGGCTGTGCAATTATGCCTATATCTCCTGCAAGTTCTCCATGGCCAAGCAGACTTGGGCCATGTGGGAAAATGAGGTAGTGAAGAATGCCCTGACTTCCTGGGCCCAGTTTCTTGAGTGGGCCAAGGAAACTTTCCATGGTTGGACAGATCACAAAAACTTTGAGGCTCTGTGCAAACCGCACAACTTTAATGGTAGGCAGATCTGGTGGGCGGCTTTTTTTCTTGTTTCAACTTCACTCTGAGCTGCATCCTTGGCTGATCAAATTTCCTTGTTGATGCTCTCTCCCATCTGCCCCAAGAAGAAGAAGAAAAAGAAGAGTTGGTTCTTATATGCTGCTTTTCTCTACCTGAAGGAGTCTCAAAGTGGCTTACAGTCACCTTCCCTTGCCTCTCCCCACAACAGACAGCCTGTGAGGTGGGTGAGGCTGAGAGAGCCCTGATATAACTGCTCGGTCAGAACAGTTTTATCAGTGCTGTGTCACCCACCTGGCTGCATGTGGGGAAGTGCAGAATTGAACCCGGCATGCCAGATTAGACGTTCACACTCTTAACCACCAAACGAAACTGGCAAATGGGAGGTACTGATGAATACGGTGCTTACTTCCCACAAACTGTGTTTGTTGGTCCAGACCCGAAGCAAAGCCGAAGTTATTCCCCCTTCCCCATCTTGAATTGGCAGGGGGTGAGCCAGGATGTTTTCAGGGAAGCTCTTAAGAAAGATCACAACATTCTGCAGCTGCAGGGGCCCCTTACTATGGTGAATGCATTGCTCTATCATAGAATCATAGAGTTGGAAGGGGCCATACAGGCCATCTAGTCCAACCCCCTGCTCAACGCAGGATCAGCCCTAAGCATCCTAAAGCATCCAAGAAAAGTGTGTATCCAACCTTTGCTTGAAGACTGCCAGTGAGGGGGAGCTCACCACCTCCTTAGGCAGCCTATTCCACTGCTGAACTACTCTGACTGAAATTTTTTTCCCTGATATCTAGCCTATATCGTTGTACTTGAAGTTTAAACCCATTACTGCATGTCCTCTCCTCTGCAGCCAACAGAAACAGCATCCTGCCTTCCTCCAAGTGACAACCTTTCAAATACTTAAAGAGGGCTATCATGCCCCCTCTCAACCTCCTTTTCTCCAGGCTGAACATTCCCAAGTCCCTCAACCTATCTTTGTAGGGCTTGGTCCCTTGGCCCCAGATTATCTTCGTCGCTCTCCTCTGTACCCTTTCAATTTTATCGACGTCCTTCTTGAAGTGAGGCCTCCAGAACTGCACACAGTACTCCAGGTGTGGTCTGACCAGTGCTGTATACAATGGGACTATGACATCTTGTGATTTTGATGTGATGCCCCTGTTGATACAGCCCAAAATGGCATTTGCCTTTTTTACCGCTGCATCACACTGCCTGCGCATGTTTAGTTTACAATCCACAAGTACCCCAAGGTCTCGTTCACACACAGTGTTACCTAGAAGAGTATCCCCCATCCAGTAGGCATACTTTTCATTTTTCAGACTCAATTGCAGAACTTTACACTTAACTTTATTAAATTGCATCTTGTCCTCATTTGCCCATTTTTCCATTGTGTTCAGATCTTGTTGAACTCTGTCTCTATCTTCCAGAGTATTTGCCAGTCCTCCCAATTTGGTGTCATCTGCAAACTTGATGAGTAGTCCCTCCACCCCGTCATCTAGATCATTAATAAATATGTTAAAAGGTACCGGGCCGAGCACCGAGCCCTGAGGTACCCCGCTACTCACCTCTCTCCAGTCTGATGAAACACCATTGACAACAACTCTTTGAGTGCGGTTCTCTAACCCAGTCGTCCCCAAGCTTTTTATCACCGGGGACCACTCAACGCCGGGGACCACTCACCGGGGACCACTCAATGCCTTTTACTGAGGCCCGGTGGGGGGGGGTAGTTTACTCCTCGACTCTCAACCACTGCCCTAGCGCTCCCTGATCGCTATGGTAATGTTTAAACATCCCTTCAAAATAAGATACAGACTCGCCACAGCAATGAAATGTGTTGTAAAGGGCTGGGGTGGATGAAGTAAAGGGCTGGGGGGGGGGGGAGAAGGCCCGGTGGGGGGGGTAGTTTACTCCTCGACTCTCAACCACTGCCCTAGCGCTCCCTGATCGCTATGGTAATGTTTAAACATCCCTTCAAAATAAGATACAGACTCGCCACAGCAATGAAGTGTGTTGTAAAGGGCTGGGGTGGATGAAGTAAAGGGCTGGGGGGGGGGAGAAGGCATCCTTCGGGGCCCACCTCCAATTAGTCGAAGGACCACATGTGGTCCGCAGCCCATAGGTTGGGGATCGCTACTCTAACCAATTCACTATCCACTTAACTATCTGAAAATCCAGAGTGCAGTCCTTCAACTTATCCATCAGAACATCATGGGGAACCTTGTCAAAAGCTTTACTAAAATCCAAGTAAATGACATCAACCGAATTTCCCCGATCCAGCAAACCTGTTACTTGGTCAAAAAAGGAAAGCAGGTTGGTCTGGTAGGACCTGTTGGAGACAAATCCATGCTGACTTCCTTGGATAACCAAATTGTCCTCCAGATGTTTGCAGATCACTCCCTTTAATATCTGCTCCATTATCTTCCCCACAACAGAGGTCAGACTCACTGGTCTGTAGTTTCCCGGGTCATCCTTCCTCCCTTTTTTGAAGATCGGAATAACGTTTGCCCTCTTCCAGTCCTCCGGGACATCTCCAGTCCTTATCAAGGGCAATGAGTCTATGTTCCAGAGACCCTGGACAGAATCTGCCACGACAGCCAGGTGGTTGGACACTTTGGTTTCATGAAAAGTTTCTGTTTGGTCAGAAGGCAATTCTGGTGACCCTGCCTCTGTAAGGATGTGGAGGACTATATGAGATGTTGCCCATTCTGTTTCACAACCAAGCAGGGTGTGAGAAAATCTCCTTTTGAAGCCCCTGGAGATACCACAATGTGCATGGGATGTCAGCTCCATGGACTTCATCACTGACTTTCCCCCTAGCAATGGGCAAACAGTGATCCATTTTTGAAAAAGGCTTACGTCATGCCCTTTGCCACTCTTCCCACTGCCCAATGTCTTGCATAGTTGCTTATTCATCACATCCTCCCTCTTCACTCCTTTCATAACAAAATAGTCTCTGACTACAGAGCCTGGTTTTTCTACCACATCCTGGCAGGCCCTTCTCAAATTAGTGGGCTCAAATTCTCATTACCTACCAGCAGGATGACTAGACGTTGGTGCTTCCAATGGGCAAGTATATATACAACAATGCCCCCATCAAAGCACTGGCCTCTCCCACTTTGAAATCATCTTTGTTAATGCTCTATGGCCCTTCCATTTGCTTGATCCCATGCCAGTGGACCCTGGCTGTATTCCCCCTCGGGTGGGCGAGTGGGTGGCAAAGGCGTGGAGTCATGGGAGGGGGGGTGGAATCTCTAGAGGGGGCTAAAGCTGACTATAAAAATGGTCTGACTTGAAATGGTCCCCCAGCCCCAGGTTCAAGGCAGCAGACATGATTTTCATCTCCACAAAACACCTTAAGAACCAGCACCCCAGCAAGAAAGTGAACTACCATTTTGTGGGGCCATTTAAAATGTTGGACATGGTCAATGAGGTCACGTCCTGGGTGGAGTTGCCTTCTTCCTTCCACACAGTCCATTCTGTGTTTCTCGTTAGTCTTCTGAAGACAACACTGGCGCTTGATAAGTGGCACCCTGACAGTCCACCTCCCCACTGGTCATGGTGGGGGAGGACATTCATTATGAACTCTCTGACTTGTTGAACTCAAAGGTATATAGGGGGCTCTTACTGTACTTATGTTGCTTGGAAGGGTTTTCCTGACTCTTCAAGTGATTGGGTGGATGCGGAAGACATTTCTACTCTGAAGCTGGTTCACAGTTTTGTTGAGGCTTACCCCAACATGCCTAGTCCACCACCACCATGACTTGGGGGATCCCAGGGAGTCCCCCTTAAAGGTGGGTGAGTGCCATGTGCCATGTAAATCTTTTCTGTGTTTCCTCATGCTGGAGTTATTCCTCTACTCCACCCCTCCCCTCCCGATTTCTTTGTACTTAAGCCTAGAAAAGGGGCTTTTCCGGTGAATCTTGTGCAATGCAAATCGTTATCTCTGTCCTTGCTTTGTGGTGTAAACATGTAAACTAGCTGCTAAAGACAGCTGAGGCAATCTAGCCTTGATGGGCAGACTGTGCATCTCCAGGTTTCACACATTTCTTGATCAAACCATTCTGTCTTGAAAACAGGTTTTCCCGCAAAGTACTGGGGCGCTGGAACCCAAGCCTATATAAGTACCATTCTTTGACAATCCCTGGTTCTGTGAGTGCCTACTGATGTCTATTCCTGTAAAGTGCCTTTAATAAAGACTAACAGTAGTTTTGTTCCTACCGCTTGGGATTGTGTTCTGTTGTTTCTTGTACTGCATTGCTCCTGGACAGCACTTCATTGGTCATGACAGTATAGTTAAGAGTTTTTTTTTTCTAGTTTTCTATTCAGGGGGAAATATCCATGAAGATGGGGTCCAATCAATGTTTAACTATGTCATTCTGATGTTCATTGGCCTCAACCAAAGTGCTGGCAGAAGAGCTCCATTTTGCAGGCCCTGTGGAACTGTTCCAGTTCTGGCAGGGTCTTTAGCTGTTCCAGGCCAGAGCCAGGACAGAAATAGTCCTGGCTCTGGTTCAATCAATATGTGCTTCTTTTGGGTAATGGATCACCAGTATATTGGAATTGGATGATCTCAATGTTCTTAGGGGGGTATAGGCAACTAAGTGGTCCCTCAGGTATGCTGGACCCAGCAGCATAGAATCATAGAATCATAGAGTTGGAATGGAACTCCTGGGTCATCCAGTCCAACTCCCTGCACTATGCAGGACACTCACATCCCAATTGCTCATCCACTGTAACCTGCCACCCCCTTGAACCTTCACAGAATCAGCCTCTCTGTCAGATCCAGCCTCTGTTTTAAAATCTCCAAAGATGGAGAACCCACCACCTCCTGAGGAAGACTGTTCCACTGAGAAACCACTCTAACTGTCAGGAACTTCTCCCAGATGTTTAGACAAAATTTCTTTTGAATTAATTTCATCCCATTGGTTCTGGTACGTCCCTCCGGGGCAAGAGAGAACAACTCTGCTCCATCCTCCACATGGCACCCTTTTAAGTACTTGAAGATGGTGATCAGATCCCCTCTCTGTTGTCTCCTCTCCAGGCTAAACAGACCAAGCTCCCCCAACCCTTCCTCCTACGTCTTGGTCTCCAACCTAGGGTTTTGTGTGGCAGCATCCATATCGGCCATTCCAGGCCGACGCAGCCAGTGCCACGCCGTGGACGGGAGGGGAGGCACGGGCACCAGTGTGCAACTCGGCGCACAGACAAAAGCTCTCATCTCTTTAAATTTTTCTGCCCACGGGACTCTACGCAACATACCTTTAAGTCTGTTAAAATCTGCTTTCCTGAAGTCCAGTCTGTACGTATGACTAGGTAAAGGTTTGGAAAGTTGCACCATGTACTAGAGGGAGGCAAGAGGCCAAAGAATTTCTCCCCAGACTCACAAAACTACAATTACTAAAGACAATATCCAGTGACTTCCGTAGAGCAATGGAATCTGATGAGAGCTGTAGCTAAAATATGAAGTTCATTTGAAGGTCTCATAGAATCATAGAATAATAGAGTTGGAAGGGACCTCATGAGTCATCTAGTCCAACCCCCAGCACTATGCAGGACACTCACAACCCTATCGCTCATCCACTGTAACCTGCCACCCCCTTGAGCCTTCACAGAATCAGCCTCTCCGTCACATGGCTATCCAGCCTCTGCTTAAAAATTTCTAAAGATGGAGAACCCACCACCTCCCGAGGAAGCCTATTCCACTGAGGAAATATAACTAAAGAAGCCTTTTTTGCTATGTTTAGCACTTCTTGCTAGTCTAAGCTCATATTGCGCTTTAGCTTTTCTAATACTTAACCTACATTTATTGATTATTTGTTTATACTCATCCTTGGTAATAAGGCCTTCCTTCCATTTCCTAAATTACTCTTTTATTCCTGAAATCATTTAACAACTGCTTATGGAGCTACCTTGGCTTCCTTAGGCTCCTTCCATCTTTCCTTCCCAAGGGAATTGTTTGTGATTGAGCCTTCAGTATTTCACTTTTAAGAAATTCCCAGCCCTCTTGGACTCCCATCTCTTTAAGTCTTTCTAACCACGGGACTCTACCTGACATACCTTTAAGTCTATTAAAATCAGCTTTCCTGAAATCCAGTCTGTACGTATGACTTTTCTCTTTCCCACGGTTGAAAATTCCAAAAGCACATGGTCACTGCTACCAAGTGTGCCCACTACTTCTACCTAATCCACCAGTTCTTCCCTACTGATGAGAATCAAGTCTACAATAGCAGAGCCCCTGGTTCCCCTCTCTACTTTCTTGGGACTGAAGCTGTCAGCAAGACAAGTTAAGAAATTAACGGAGTTTGCATTTTTAGCCGAGTTGGTCTTTCAACAGATATCTGGGTAACTGAAGTCACCCATGACCACTGTTTCCCCCCTCTTTGAGAATTGTGTAATTTGGTCCTGGGGTATCTCATTCAAGTCCTCTGGCTTGTTGGTCTATAGCAAACCCCCACAATAATAGCAATTTCATTTCCTACTCCTTTTCCAAATATACTCAACTGAACTTTCATGATCAGGTACCTGTATTTCTTCATACGTATGAAGATTTTTAACATAGATTGCTGCACCTCCCCCCTTCTTTACCTGGTTGTCCCTTTTGAATAGACTGTACCCCTCAATTCTAGTATTCCAATTGTATTATCCCACCAACTTTCCATTATTCCTATTAGGTTATAATCCCATTCCTCTATTAGAACTACTAGTTCCTCCTGCTTGTTTCCCATACTGTGTAGAGACATCACAATCCATTGTTTGTGATGATGATGTTATCCGTTCAGTCGTGTCTGACTGTCTTCGATTCTATAGGAAAGACTGCCATTCACTCCTGTCTGTGAATGCTTCTTTCAGTTGGTTCATGGTCATCCCTGTGTCGGCTTTGATCGTGTTGAGCCAGCGGATCCTTTGGTGAGCACATTTCCTTTGGCCGCTGATCATGCTGAGCTTTAATGATTTTTCTAGTGAGTTTGATCGCATGATGTGTCCAAAGTAAGTGAGCTTTAGCCGTAATATCTTCCCTTCTAAAGCTCACTCAATAGAAAAATCATTAATGCTCGGCATGGTCAACTGCTAAAGGAAATGTGGTCGCCTAATAGTAACCCCTCTTATTGATATTGTAGGCCATGATCCAGAAATGCAAATTGTTTCCGCCAATACCAGTGACGTAGCCAGTCATTAACTTGCATGATTTTTCTCTCTCTTCCTAAGCCACGACCACTTATAGGAAGAACTGATAAAAACACAACCTGCACGCTATGGTCCTTTACTTTCCCCCCCCCAGATCCACAAAGTCTTTCTGTTGTGCTACATGGATACAACAACAAGCCTTTAATAGCATATCAAAGTACAATATAAGGAGGGAAAGTGCAAAAGGATCCACAGCTGCACAGAGAAAACAAAGGCAGAGATCATGCTTTAGAGCAGTGGTCCTCAACCCGCGGGCCGCAGACCGGCGCCGGGCCGCGAAGGCCTAAGCACCGGGCAGCTAAGGCCTCGGCGCCGGGCTGCGGCGCCGTCTTCCCTCCCCCCTGAAAGCGAGAAGCTCGCCAGGCAGCGAGCAAATCGGCCGCCAAAGCAGTCCGCGCATGCGCGTTTGTGCTGGGGCTGCCGCGCGTGCGTGGGCCCCGGGACGCCCTCTCCGCTCACCACTCCGCAGCGGTCCATGGCAAGTAGAAGCTTTCGGACCGCTGCTTTATAGTAGGACAAAATACATTCACAATCTCTGATGGCAAGATATAAAAACTTTGTTGGTTTTTTTTTCATAAGATTTTTATTTTTATTTTCCAGGATTAAAGATAATGAAATACATGCAATCTACATTGTTAGTACAGAAAAAAGAAAGGTTATACTCTTCATTTAATACATTTAGTTCCCCGTTTCAATCCCCTTTTGTATTATTTTCTTAAATAGTTCAGGTGAGGGCCCCATTGTTCTCGAAAGGCCTCTTTTGTTCTTCCGTTGACTATCAGTGTCAGTTTAGCCATCTTGGCAAAATCAGCTAATTTATTCAGCCAGTCTTCTGTCGAGGGTAGTTCTTGCGTTTTCCATTTCTTGGCCAATTCTAGTCTTGCTGCCGTCGTCGCATAGAAGAATCATAGAATCATAGAATCATAGAGTTGGAAGGGGCCATACAGGCCATCTAGTCCAACCCCCTGCTCAACGCAGGATTAGCCCTAAACATCCTAAAGCATCCAAGAAAAGTGTGTATCCAACCTTTGCTTGAAGACTTCCAGTGAGGGGGAGCTCACCACCTCCTTAGGCAGCCTATTCCACTGCTGAACTACTCTGACTGTGAAAAACTTTTTCCTGATATCTAGCCTATATCGTTGTACTTGAAGTTTAAACCCATTACTGCGTGTCCTCTCCTCTGCAGCCAGCAGAAACAGCATCCTGCCCTCCTCCAAGTGACAACCTTTCAAATACTTAAAGAGGGCTATCATGTCCCCTCTCAACCTCCTTTTCTCCAGGCTGAACATTCCCAAGTCCCTCAACCTATCTTCATAGGGCTTTTTTACCGCTGCATCACACTGCCTGCTCATGTTTAGTTTACAGTCCACAAGTACCCCAAGGTCTCGTTCACACACAGTGCTACCTAGAAGCGTATCCCCCATCCAGTAGGCATGCTTTTCATTTTTCTGACCCAGATGCAGAACTTTACACTTATCTTTATTAAATTGCATCTTGTTCTCATTTGCCCATTTTTCCATTGTGTTCAGATCTCGTTGAACTCTGTCTCTATCTTCCGGAGTATTTGCCAGTCCTCCCAATTTGGTGTCATCTGCAAACTTGATGAGTAGTCCCTCCACCCCGTCATCTAGATCATTAATAAATATGTTAAAAAGTACCGGGCCGAGCACCGAACCCTGAGGTACCCCGCTACTCACCTCTCTCCAATCTGATGAAACAGCATTGACAACAACCTCTTTGAGTGCGGTTCTCTAACCAATTACCTATCTGAAAATCCAGATTGCAGTCCTTCAACTTATCCATCAGAACATCATGGGGAACCTTGTCAAAAGCTTTACTAAAATCCAAGTAAATGACATCAACCGAATTTCCCCGATCCAGCAAACCTGTTACTTGGTAAAAAAAGGAAACTAGGTTGGTCTGGCAGGACCAGTTGGGGACAAATCCATGCTGACTTCCTTGGATCACCAAATTGTCCTCCAGATGTTTGCAGATCGCTCCCTTTAATATCTGCTCCATTATCTTCCCCACAACAGAGGTCAGACTCACTGATCTGTAGTTTCCCGGGTCATCCTTCCTCCCTTTTTTGAAGATCGGAATAACGTTTGCTCTTTTCCAGTCCTCCGGGACATCTCCAGTCCTTAAAGAGGTTCCGAAGATGATGGACAAGGGCTGTGCAAGTTCTCTGGAAAGTTCTTTGAGTACTCTCGGGTGCATTTCATCCGGACCAGGGGATTTGAACTCATCCAGTGCAGCTAAATGCCTCTCGACAACCTCTCTATCCATGTTAACCTGCCACCCAGACACTATCCTTTGGCTACGGCCATCTCTAGATGTGCCTAAACACTTTGACCTGTTGGAAAAAACAGATGTAAAATAGGCACTAAGCCTTTCTGCTTTCTCTGCATCTTCTGTTAGAGTTTGTCCATCCGCACCCAACAGTGGGCCTATTGCCTCCTTCACTTTACATTTGCTCCTCACTAAACTGAAAAATCTTTTCTTGTTACAATGGGCTTCCCTGGCCAATCTTAGCTCACTCTCAGCTTTGGCCTTTCTGATGATTGATCTACAGTGCCTAGTAACCTGTAGGTACTCTTCTTTAGAGCTCTGTCCTTCCCTCCATTTTCTGAACATTTCCCTTTTCTTTCTTAGTTCCTCTTGAAGTTCTCTGTTCATCCAAATAGGCTTCTTAGAGCTCCTGCAGTGTTTTCGTCTTTCTGGGATAGTCATTGATTGAGCATGCAATAGCTCTTGTTTGAGTAGCGCCCACCCTTCACATGTTCCCTTCCCTTCCAGCATTCTCGTCCATGGTATGACACTCATCATGTCTCTGAGTTTATTAAAGTTTGCCCTACGAAAATCCAACATCCGCGTCTGGCTACAAGCTTCCTTGGCTCCCCATCTCAAAAGGAATTCTATGAGGACATGGTCACTTCCCCCTAGGGTCCCCACCTCCTTCACCTCATCCACCAACTCTTGCCTGTTGGTCAGTATTAAGTCCAGTATGGCTGAACCTCTTGTGGTTTCATCTACCATTTGATAAATGAAATTGTCAGCCAGGCAGGTCAGAAACTTGCATGACTGAGGACGCTTCGCAGAGTTTGTTTCCCAGCACACATCTGGGAAATTGAAGTCACCCATGATGACAAGGTCCTGCCGCTTGGATATTTTCTCACGCTGCTCACAAAGTGCAGCATCCACATCCTCTCGTTGGTCAGGCGGTCGGTAGCAGACACCAACCACTACACTGTTTGTTTTCCCCTCGCTTATTTTCACCCAGATGCTTTCCACTGTAGATATGCTCTCCTTCACTAGAATTTCCTGACAGGTAAGCCCTTTCCTCACATACAGTGCCACTCCTCCACCTCTTCGATCTATTCTGTCTTTTCTGAACAGTTCATATCCATCCACCATTACATTCCAGTCATGAGAATCATTCCACCAAGTTTCTGTGATGCCTACTAGAATAAACTTTGTGTGTGGGAGGCACTGCGGAGGAACACTTAATAACATAGCTTCAGCTTTCATAGGAAATCTAAGACCCCACATTTTCTGCATAATAGTATGTATTTTTGCCCAGAACTTATAAACTTTTTCACATCTCCACCACATATGAAAAAAGAGCCTATATTATCATCACATTTCCAACATTTGTTGTTACAATTTTTGGCAATTTTAGCGATCACTTTTGGTGTTACATACCACCTATAAAACATTTTATACCAATTTTCTTTAAGTATTTGACTATTAGTATACTTTGGTATTCTAGACCATACTAGCTCCCATTGTTCCATTGTCACATTAGTCTCAATATTTTGCATCCATTTGATCATACATGGCTTAACCCGTTCCATTTCTGTCTCAGATATAAAACTTTGTGACTGGTTCAATTATATCAGGTTTCTGGGATGTCAAAAGAAACTGAATCTTATGTTCATCCGAATGCAGTTCTCTTTTACACAACAGTGAGTTCCTACATGGATGAGAAGGAAGGGGTAATGTTCTATGGGCTTGACGAGCCTGTTCAGCCATTCTGTGACATCCTTAATGCATGCACCAGGTAGGCAGGAGACCTCTTGAGACAACAAGCCTGGTCTACACACTTTGGCTTCTACGCCTCTCAGCAGGGAATTCCCAGTTATCAGTACCTGTTTCTTTGTACCCTTGGGAGCAGGCCTTAAACTATCTCCTGTGTGGGGGGCTGTGAAGTGTATTTTGTGGGGCTGCAGGGGGGGCTGCAGGGGAAAAGACCTAGAACTCTCACTTGTGGGGGGCTGTGATTTGTTTCCTGGTCTTCGTGGGGGCTTGGGGAATTGCTCATGCTCCTGTGTTCCTGTAACATCATAAGGCAGATCCTGGAACTGATTGCTGAGTATCAGTGGGGCAGACCTTATCCTTATTCTTCTAAAGCCTTCCATTCATTACCCTCCTGTGTTTGGTGTGCCTTTGTTTTTTTGTTTTTTTATAGCTCTCCCTCTCCCTGCCCTTGCTCTCTCAAGAGTGCTTCATAAGTTCTGCCTAAGAACTCTTCGCTCTCCTTTATATGTTGCAGTGTATTCAAGCGTTCCGCTAATCCGCATACCTTCTTCTCCACCAGACCACTAATCTGCACTTGCTGCATGTGTAAAAGTCATCACCCTGAGGTAAGAAGAGAAACATTCTGCAGACAGTACATGTCACTTCCTCAGCTTTTTCAGATGTCATGCCACTTTGATTGATTCCAAATGCTTCTCAAACAGTCACTGAAACCTTTGGCTTGATCCTCTGGTGAAGAGCCAACAGCCAAGAGTCCTTTAACTCTTGTCCTTTGGCTCCTTACAGAGTCTTCTGGCTTGATCCAGAACCCGAGTCCTTTGTTTTTGAAGTTTTGCATGCAACAAAGGCATGCACTTTGGGCAAACAAGAGCCTTTTATAGTACATAGGCCCACTCAGCAGAGGGCAGAACTAGCAATCAACTCCTGAGTCAGCTCCTGAGACACCACTTCTTCCTTCTCCCAGCTCCAAGTGCTGTTGCCTCTGACAAGCAAGAACCTTTTATAGCAAAAAGGCCCACTCAGCAGAGGGCGGAGCTGGCAGTCAACTCCTGACTTAGCCCTTGATGTGTTACTTCCACCTTCTCCCAGGTCTAAGTGCACCTGACTTATGAGTCATACTTGACTTGATTGGTCAAAAATTGTATTAGCCTCTTCAGGTGGGTAAGTCTTTGTATGCATGTTCTTTGCGTGCCAATCTCCAGGTAAGATCTGCAGATCTCTTACTCTTATGGGTGATCTACAGATGACTAAGATCAGTTCCCCTTGAGAATATGGCTGCTTTTGTGGGTGAACTTCCTGCTGAGTTTCGTCCTCTCCCCACTTTGGTGTTATACCCTGCTGAGGTGCCTTTCTTCCCCTCCTTAGGCTCCATCTTCAAAATTTCTAGATTGGTATTCCTAGACCACGATTGATGACAAAATACCATGTCATAAGAATGTCCTAAAAGAATATTGTGCGCTAGCTACAGCTCTGTCAGTTGAAAATTATGTTTATTCTTCAGAACCCAACCACTACTAAAAAGGAAAAGGCAAAGCAGCATTCTTCAGGCTTCTGTATGTGATTCGTGGAGGAAAAGAGAGCTTTGCTTGAAATAAAGTTTCACTGCTCCAAGTTTCATTAAAAATATTTTAAACACTTTTATTGGCAATTGTTGGCCTAATGAAAAATAGCAAGCAAGTTGCAAGGACTACTGGCAAGTACAGGAGAAGTTGTATATACATTAGCTAATTTGTCCATCTTGAAAATGATTGTGCCAGTTTATTACTTGGAATGTCGTATCGCTAACACACTAGTCACAGAATCACAGAATCATAGAGTTGAAAGGGGCCATACAGGCCATCTAGTCCAACCCCTGCTCAACGCAGGATCAGCCCTAAGCATCCTAAAGTAGCGGTCCCCAACCTTCTTCTGGTCGGGGACTGCCTCCGGGGGTGGGGGAGAGCCAGCGGCCCGGCTGCCACAGTTGCTCATAAACGCGCATGCCCATTTGCTGCGCATGTGCGTTTTGGCCACCAGGTGGCGGTAACACGCATGCGCAGAGTTTCCGCACATGGGCATTTTGGCCACCAGGGGCGCAAACGCGCATGCACGGCAGTTCCGCGTGTGCGCGTTTGCGTAGCTGGCGTGCCGGCTGCCACGCCGGCCTCTTTCCCCCCCTCTCGCTGCAGGGGGGAGTTAGGCGCGGCCGCTGGCGGCTCGGTATGATGGCCTTGGCGGCCCGGTATCGGGCTGCGGACCAGGGGTTGGGGACCCCTGTCCTAAAGCATCCAAGAAAAGTGTGTATCCAACCTTTGCTTGAAGACTGCCAGTGAGGGGAAGCTCACCACCTCCTTAGGCAGCCTATTCCACTGCTATTCCACTAGTCAAGACACTCTCCTTGTAAAAGTCACAGTTAAGGCTTTTGCTGCTGGTTTATGAGGAAACTGAGCTTCACCAGTGTGCTGCTAATTGCTTTGTAAGTGTAACCAACCCTCTCTAGTGTTTAACTGAATCTTATTGCTGCTCAGTGTCAACAACGTATAGAGAAAGTTGCAGTAATCACTTAATGGACAAATTGGTTGCTGAAAATAGAGTCTGACTTTAAGAAGATTTGCATTTGGCTCTGTTCAAGGAGGCAGTGTGGCCAATGGTTGATAAGGAGCTGTGAGTTTGCAGGGCTGTGTGTGTGCTTTCTAGTACAAGACATCATTTTCCATAGATGTCCTTATGTAAGCCACATTCTCTCTGTGTGCACCTCCTTCCTTGAATATGGGGATAAAAATCTTGTCAAACTTGTGGGACTTCTGAAAGGTTTGGTGGTGGAAGGTGCTGCTGCGTCACAGCTGACTTATGACAACCTTACAGGGTTTTTGAGGAAAGAAATGTGCAGAGGTGCTTTGCCATTGCTCACCTCTGCATCATGACTCTGGCATTCTTTGGAGGTCTTCCATCCAAACACTAGCCAGAGCGCTTTCACATCCAAGATCTGACAAGATCGGACTTTCCAGGGCAGACCAGTCTGCATGGGGTTTTTAATCCACTCTCAGTCCAAATAAATCCTTCCCCTCTGCACTGAATTTGATTTACATTTTGATTTTGGGAACTTTAGATGTTTCCTCTGCAATATGCATGATTGATCTGTGGTGACCCTACCTTTCCCCCGTGATATCCAGGAGTGGATATGTCACCATATTTGAAAAACCGCCTTTGAAAGCCACCAATATAAGTGTAGATTTCTGCTTTTTGTGAATCAAGTGTTTAATTCCAGGGGGAGGAAAGAGCAAGACCCGGGTTCAAATCAATCTGATTTCTTCAGGATTGATAATGGAAAAACAAAGTAAGTGCAGAATCAGCCCAAGTCAGGACTTTGTAAGTTTATAACAAGACAATGACTACTAACCAGAATGTCTGCCATGTTTTTACTGGAGGTCTGGAAGGTTGAAAGGGTTCCCCTGTTGCAGAGCCCAGTGATGCCTTTAAGGTCAACAGTGTTTAATTCTGAGTATAAAAAGGTGGTCCAGGAGGAGGCGGAGCCATGGCACTTGGATAGCTCGAATACTTCGAGCTCCTGTTCCACTGAGGGTCAATCACTGCTGTGATTGACAGAATCGGGTTTTGGGTACGCTAACCCAACCATAAATCTTCTCAGGAATTCCTTGTGAATCTCTGGGGCCTCTCTGTTCCGCAGGGAAATTAATCTCCCACTGGAACGTAAGCTCAGTGTGCACAGGGTCCAGCAAGCGCCGTCCGCCATCTTAAAATCTTTTTTCCTTTTCCTCTTTTTTCAACTCTGCAATCTACAAAGCTTCTTTTAATCTACAAAGATAATTGGATACCTCCCAGCAAGACCTTCGACTCACCACAACTCCGGAGTGAAAACATCTGGCAGACATCAGATCGAGCCTACAAACAGTGAGTGGGGTTTCCCTCGGCACCTTCTTCCCTGGAATGAACTCTCGGCGTGGAGAGTTGCTCTCGCTAATCCAAACAAGCCAGAGTGACAGGATTTATTACCACTGAGGGGGTGAAGCAGCCAAATTCCAAGATATTGAGTCATTAATCAACGCAGAGATGCAAGTGCTTTTCCGCTTCTCCGTCTTTACTTTTCCCCCCGTTTCTGGCTCTGCTTGATGCCACCTCATCATGAGGTAGGCTAATTTTCTTTTCTAAGCGAAGAAGGACTTAAATCAACTCAAACTAATAAGTAACAGCTCTTATTATATCTGTTTTTGGTCTTCGAAGATAAGAGAGATTAGAGCCGTGGAATCTCGCGAGAACTAAGCTCTAGAAACATTCCTTTAATTCAAAACAGACTGTTGCTTTCGTTAGGACTCTGTAGGACCTCTACTGGCTATTTGCAAAATTGCAAATATATTTTGGAAACAACATATGCATAATTGACTAAGTCTAACAAAATTCCAAACCTGGAACATGTTTTCGTTTAAAAAATTTGCATATCTTCTAGATAAACAAACACAAAACCTGAAAGAATCTCTAAATGGTTCACTTAAAAATATGCTCATGGAGTTTAAAGGCATTAAGGAAGAAGTCTCTAACAGGAATGATGAACCAATAGTAGTGGCTGATGATAGCTTTAAACAAGATGGAAAATCACCAGCAGAAGAGGAATCTGAAATTATGGAGATGGAAAAGGGGATGTCAGAGTCTTGCAGCTCAGATAAGGACACCCTACCTGAGAAGATATATAGCCACTCCAAAGCAACAATACACAAGAAAGACATATGGATCTGCGGTGAAAGCAATCGATTGAAAGGAGCTTCATGGAAAAACATCTGTACTGATATTGGAGTCCAGGAGGTACAACTGCTTCAAGATTTATCGATGTATACTTCGAGGGAAAGACTACAACTGTACTTTCCCAGCCAAAGACCAATAGGACAGAACATTAGTCAACGGGAGCCACAAGACGTAATAAGCCTCGAAATGAGACCTCCTTAAGAAGCTTGGGGAATGGAAATGCAACATGCAACACAGTGGTCGAAATTCCTTTCCTCTTTTACCTCCTTTATGTAGCCATATAGGCAATATAACTAGTTAAGAAGTTAATCTGGGGTCTAAGATCTTTTAAGTAAGCTGAATTTGTATTATTAAACCTAATTTCGCAGTGGCTACCAGCCCAAAATCAAAGCATAACTAAAAGGAGACACCTAATGGAATGGGCTTACATTATAGTGTGGGGTTTTAGATTTCCAATGATAGCTGAATTTGAATTATCTAGCATATCTATGTAGTGACTTTCAGCCTAAATTTAAAGCATAACTAAAAGAAGGTTTCTAGCTGAGGAGGTGTATATATAACTAACGAAAAATCTTTTCTATTAATTAATGAAGACTCCATTTTATTATTTCTGGTATTAACAATGTATACTTATATATATTTGTTTTTCTTCTTTCCGTACAACTAAGTAGGCTTATTTTTTTTTCTCCTTTTTCCCTTTTTCTAGTGAAAATGTGGAGGGCTCTAGGACTATGTTAAGTATAAACTGTTTATGATTGTTAAAACTATCAGAAACTATGCAAACAAATGTTGAAATGATGGTAACAAAGTAGACTTCTCTTTTTAAATGTGGTGCAAACGTGAAAAAGTCTATAAAAAGTCTATAAGCTTTGGGTAAAAGTCCATAATATTGTAGCCAGTCTATAATCTTAAATGGAGAGAAGAGGGTTTGTAAGATTGAAACAGGGAACCAAAATGTTTTTCCACAGTGCTTCCTAACCCACATACAGAGCTTCTTCTACTATGCGACGACGGCAACAAAACTAGAATTGGCCAAGAAATGGAAAACGTAAGAACTACCCTCGACAGAAGACTGGGTGAATAAACTAGCTGATCTTACCAAGATAGCCAAACTGACACTAAGAGGCCTTTCAAGAATAATGGGGCCCTTACCTGAACTATTTACAAAAGGGATTAAAAATGGGGAACCAAGTGTATCAAATGAAGAGTATAGCTCTCCTTTTCTGTATTAACAATGTAGATTGCATGTATCTCACTGTTTTCAACTCTGGAAAATAAAATAAAAACTTTATAAAAAAAAAAAAAAAAAGGTGGTCCAGAAGAGATGCAGGAAATTATAATTTAATTATAATTATAAGTTAATTCACAATTATACATTCTATGTAAACGTTCTAAAATGTTTTATGTAAACCGCCCAGAGCCGTAGGGAAGGGCGGTATAAAAATCTAAATAAATAAATAAATAAGTGACTTAGCCTAATATCTGTTCTGTCAGGTAGTCAACCATCACGAGACAACAGGCTGGATAGGGGCAGTGTATAAATGCCAATAATAAATAAATAGTGTATGTGTATGAAAAGTGAACTCGGTTTGCAGCTGACTTAGGGCAACCTCAGCAGGGTGCTTTCAAGGCAAGTCATGAAGCAGATGTGGCTTGCTGGTGCCCATCTCTGCAGCGTCTTCCTCGATGGCCTTCCTTCCAAGTACCGACACTACTCAGCTTCCTCAATACGGTGAAATTGGCTGCCTTCCTTCCCACCATAAATGAATAGAAACGGTTATGAAAGATAGAATTACTAAGCCATTTCCAAAAGCTGAGCTGATTGGTTCTTGGTGAAGCCCTGTCTCACCAATGTTTTGGAGTTCTTTGAGAAGGTTAACAAGCATGATCCAGTAAGTATTATATAATTGGAATTTGTCTTCCTCAGAAAAGATTCCAGAGTAATTTTAGCAGATGTGGGAGAAGAGAATTTATGGATTAAAATTGGTTCTTTGATAGGAAGGAGTCCAACATCATTCTGAGTATAAACTAACGCTTTATACTAACGCCCGAAGCATGGGCAATAAAAAGGAAGAGCTGGAACTTCTCATGCTGATGGAAAGGTATGATCTAGTAGGCATCACAGAAACTTAGTGGAATGATTCTCATGACTGGAATGTAATGGTGGATGGATATGAACTGTTCAGAAAAAACAGAATAGATCGAAGAGGTGGAGGAGTGGCACTGTATGTGAAGAAAGGGCTTACCTGTCAGGAAATTCTAGTGAAGGAGAGCATATCTACAGTGGAAAGCATCTGGGTGAAAATAAGCGAGGGGAAAACAAACAGTGTGGTAGTTGGTGTCTGCTACCGACCGCCTGACCAACGAGAGGATGTGGATGCTGCACTTTGTGAGCAGCGTGAGAAAATATCCAAACGGCAGGACCTTGTCATCATGGGTGACTTCAATTTCCCAGATGTGTGCTGGGAAACAAACTCTGCGAAGCGTCCTCAGTCATGCAAGTTTCTGACTTGCCTGGCTGACAATTTCATTTATCAAATGGTAGATGAACCCACAAGAGGTTCAGCCATACTGGACTTAATACTGACCAACAGGCAAGAGTTGGTGGATGAGGTGAAGGAGGTGGGGACCCTAGGGGGAAGTGACCATGTCCTCATAGAATTCCTTTTGAGATGGGGAGTCAAGGAAGCTTGTAGCCAGACGCGGATGTTGGATTTTCGTAGGGCAAACTTTAATAAACTCAGAGACATGATGAGTGTCATACCATGGACGAGAATACTGGAAGGGAAGGGAGCATGTGAAGGATGGGCACTACTCAAACAAGAGCTATTGCATGCTCAATCAATGACTATTCCAGAAATACGAAAACACTGCAGGAGCTCTAAGAAGCCTATTTGGATGAACAGAGAACTTCAAGAGGAACTAAGAAAGAAAAGGAAAATGTTCAGGAAATGGAGGGAAGGACAGAGCTCTAAAGAAGAGTACCTACAGGTTACTAGGCACTGTAGATCAATCATCAGAAAGGCCAAAGCTGAGAGTGAGCTAAGATTGGCCAGGGAAGCCCATTGTAACAAGAAAAGATTTTTCAGTTACGTGAGGAGCAAACGTAAAGTAAAGGAGGCAATAGGCCCGCTGTTGGGTGCGGATGGACACACTCTAACGAAAGATGCAGAGAAAGCAGAAAGGCTTAGTGCCTATTTTACATCTGTTTTTTACCACAGGTCAAAGTGTTTCGGCACATCTAGAGATGGCTGTAGCCAAAGGATAGTGTCTGGGTGGCAGGTTAACATGGATAGAGAGGTTGTCGAGAGGCATTTAGCTGCACTAGATGAGTTTAAATCCCCTGGTCCGGATGAAATGCACCCAAGAGTACTAAAAGAACTTTCCAGAGAACTTGCACAGCCCTTGTCCATCATCTTCGGAACCTCTTTAAGGACTGGAGATGTCCCGGAGGACTGGAAGAGAGCAAATGTTATTCCGATCTTCAAAAAAGAGAGGAAGGATGACCCGGGAAACTACAGACCAGTGAGTCTGACCTCTGTTGTGGGGAAGATAATGGAGCAGATATTAAAGGGAGCGATCCTGCCAGACCAACCTAGTTTCCTTTTTTGACCAAGTAACAGGTTTGCTGGATCGGGGAAATTTGGTTGATGTCATTTACTTGGATTTTAGTAAAGCTTTTGACAAGGTTCCCCATGATGTTCTGATGGATAAGTTGAAGGACTGCAATCTGGATTTTCAGATCGTTAGGTGGATAGGGAATTGGTTAGAGAACCGCACTCAAAGAGTTGTTGTCAATGGTGTTTCATCAGACTGGAGAGAGGTGAGTAGCGGGGTACCTCAGGGTTCGGTGCTCGGCCCGGTACTTTTTAACATATTTATTAATGATCTAGATGAGGGGGTGGAGGGACTACTCATCAAGTTTGCAGATGACACCAAATTGAGAGGACTGGCAAATACTCCGGAAGATAGAGACAGAGTTCAACGAGATCTGAACACAATGGAAAAATGGGCAAATGAGAACAAGATGCAATTTAATAAAGATAAGTGTAAAGTTCTGCATCTGGATCAGAAAAATGAAAAGCATGCCTACTGGATAGGGGATACGCTTCTAGGTAGCACTGTGTGTGAACGAGACCTTAGGGTACTTGTGGATTGTAAACTAAACATGAGCAGGCAGTGTGATGCAGCGGTAAAAAAGGCAAATGCCATTTTGGGCTGTATCAACAGAGGCATCACATCAAAATCACAAGATGTCATAGTCCCATTGTATACGGCACTGGTCAGACCACACCTGGAGTACTGTGTGCAGTTCTGGAGGCCTCACTTCAAGAAGGACATCGATAAAATTGAAAGGATACAGAGGAGAGCGACGAAGATGATCTGGGGCCAAGGGACCAAGCCCTACGAAGATAGGTTGAGGGACTTGGGAATGTTCAGCCTGGAGAAAAGGAGATTGAGAGGGGACATGATAGCCCTCTTTAAGTATTTGAAAGGTTGTCACTTGGAGGAGGGCAGGATGCTGTTTCTGCTGGCCGCAGAGGAGAGGACACGCAGTAATGGGTTTAAACTTCAAGTACAACGATATAGGCTAGATATCAGGAAAAAGTTTTTCACAGAGTAGTTCAGCAGTGGAATAGGCTGCCTAAGGAGGTGGTGAGAGCCCCCTCACTGGAAGTCTTCAAGCAAAGGTTGGATACACACTTTTCTTGGATGCTTTAGGATGCTTAGGGCTAATCCTGCGTTGAGCAGGGGGTTGGACTAGATGGCCTGTATGGCCCCTCCCAACTCTATGATTCTATGATTCTATCTATGATTCTATCATCTTCCCAGCACCATTCCTGCAATCAGATTTGCATCCCTCGTGCCTTCATCACTCACGAGGGATGAGCCAGTTTGGTGTAGTGTTTGGGAGTGCAGACTTCTAATCTGGCATGCCGGGTTCGATTCTGCACTCCCCCACATGCAGCCAGCTGGGTGACCTTGGGCTCGCCACGGCACTGATAAAACTGTTCTGACCGAGCAGTGATATCAGGGCTCTCTCAGCCTCACCCACCCCACAGGGTGTCTGTTGTGGGGAGAGGAATGGGAAGGCGACTGTAAGCTGCTTTGAGCCTCCTTCGGGTAGGGAAAAGCGGCATATAAGAACCAATTCTTCTTCTTCTTCTTCTTCTTCTTCTTCTTCTTCTTCTTCTTCTTCTTCTTCTTCTTCTTCTTCTTCTTCTTCTTCTTCTTCTTCTTCTTCTTCTTAATGAAACTGGACCATCAACTTCAGGGAGTTTAAGGATTTGCAGAGCCTGTAGCACCAGAGCCAGTCTAACGAATCCTTTGGCCCTAGCAGAGTACAGTTGCAGCGAGGACAGCCAGACTGGGGTTCCTACATGGTGGAAAGAGGTGTGGTGATCTTTCTCCCTAATGAATTGTGTGTTTAGACCTCCCTACTTTCCCCATTTCCTCCCCTATTGCATTGGAAGGCCAGACACATTTCAAATTATTAATTCAGAATAAAAGTGCAGCCTCTGAATTACCCATTAGCGGTAGCAACAAGGTCTCACACTTTCCCCACTCATCATATCCATCGGCAACTTTTAGATGCTTCAATACATAATCCTTTTCACCCCTGGCTGCCAGATTTCCTCACTTCCTTGCTTATCACCCATACATTTTATAATAAATTATTGTTTAGCAGATTGGGCATGACAGCGAAATGGCCAGTCATTTAACTCGCACTAAATGTAATGGGAGTCTGTTATCACTTGACGCTTGCAAAGGTCAACATGCTTGGGAACTGGGAAGATGAAAATACAGGGCATGTTCTCCACATATCAAAGTTAATTCATTTAAAAATATTTCAGATTACCATCCCTCCAATTTTCTTCTGCTTTTAGCTCCCAAAGAAGCATATATCAAAAACTGTGTGTACGCCAATAAGCAGAGAGCATATTAGTTTCCTATAATAAGTATATTTTGACAGTTTCAGATCCAACTACTCTCCTAGTTTCAGAGTGGAGGTGAGTTTGTATGTTTTTGTGTTTGTGTGTGAGGGAAGTATACAAATGCCTGGAAAGAACTAAATGCTGAGGAATATTGCATATGGATCCATAATAATTTTTGTTCATGTAAAGAAGAAACCAGGAGGAGTGGGAAATAGAGCAGAGTGTACCTACAGAACAATAAAAGGGGGCAGGATGGGATAATGTTTTTCACCAGGACGACTGTGTCCCAAAATGAGCAGATTCTTGTCCACCATGATGGCAGACATTTGTTTTGGAAACAAACTTTCCTTACATCTGTAAATGTTGTTTTATACGATATGCAAAATATTGTCTCCAAAACAAGGAAAGGGACCAGCGCAGCCTTTGCCAAAGGTGCTCTTCGCTCTTTGGTTAGGAAGGTTATCTCTCAGTGATGTGAACGGTGTCTACGCATGAGATGTCTGTCTGCGAGGGATACAAGATGTGCTGAGACTGGAGGGTAGCCTTCACTCCAGATCTCCAAGCTGATAGTCTTGGCACTTATGATTTTCTGATCAGCCTCCCTCTCTTCTCCCAAATTCACCTCAGACTGTGGTCTTTATTTTATTTTTTCATAAACTATTTTCTTAATGATGTATATTGTACCAATGAATGTGTTTCAATTTGAGGCCTTTTCCCCCTATCTGCATCCCCACCTAGCGGCCTTACGTAAAAGAAGGACTCCATTCACCAATGAAAAAGAATTACCTAAATTCATAATAATTTTATCCTATTTCCCTTAAGGTGGTTGTGGAGCTACCACATAAATAAACTGGTTCGCTTTTGAGATCAGGCTAGCCTGGGCAAGCTAAGTCAGGGCATGAATAGATCAGGCAGTTTGGAAACTCCTGAATATAGAAGCATCGAAGGACTTCAGTAAGAGCATTGTCGGATCTAAGGACCCTTGATGTGAATGTTCACTTTAACAGTGTTACTTCAATGGCTAATTGAAAACCAGCTGCTTCCCTGTTGCATTATCTGAAATCTTCTGTAGCTTGTCCGGATCAGACAGGATGTGTCTCTTGATTTGTTTTTTTGCTTCCTTTTGTATCGTATGCACTCACAAAACAAGAAGTTCTGAAGAAGTATTGCTTTTACTAAACAAAGGCAAGCCAAGGCCTTGTCTGGGAACGGCCAGTCCTGTATCTTGTTGGGAAGATCCCACTCCCCACTTCCCTCTGGTGGGAAGCAGGGTCTTCTCATTAGAAGGGCCCACAAGAAACCCTTTGCATTAGCCATGTTAGTAATGCCAGGAGATTCTGCCACAGCTGCCACTGCCTGGATCCATATGGTGACTACAGATATTAACCTGAAATACTTTAAAAGGCTGAGGGCATAATTCTAAATTGAAAGCATATTAGCTATGATTTCAGATTTCATATCCCCTCTGTTTCATCGCTGCATAAATCCACTTTTTTCTTTTTTCTAATCCTCTCTGGGCTTTGAGATTCTTAATTCTGTATTATATATCTATTACACTGTCTACCAATATATACAAAATGCAAACAAATAAGCACTGAAAAATGGAGAACAGAACTGCTGGCAAAAACATAAACAGATCCCTCCCCCCCCCCCCCAAAAAAAAGATTAAATAGAAATCCACGTATCTTTAACCACTCCTACGGAGCGGATTAAATAAAGCAGTAAGGGCTACTGGGGAGGAGTGAGGGCGGGCCCTGTCCAGGATAAAAACTCAGAAGGCCCAAATAGGAGCCGCAAAGCAGACACAGCGAGGCTGCTCCCGGGGCCGGGGGAAGGGCCCGGGTCGATGCCGGGTGGGTGGGCAGTGGCCTTCGCCCGGCCCCAGGAACAGACGTGTCACAGACGCGGCTGTTCCCACAGCCTGGAGAACAGGTTCCCCAGGTCGCCGGTGGGTGGCCACGCCATGCCAGCCCCCGGGAAGCCTTCGCCTTGCAAAGGCTTCCCCGGGGACGGGGGCCTAGTGCCCATTTTATTTCAGGATAAAATGGGCTTAAATTTTCGTTCCTGCATAATAGAGGTATTGAATACCTTGGAGAAGCTGGGAGAAGGAAAAAGAGTGGGACCATGAGCATCCTACTCAAATCTAGACCATAAAGGTTTAGGCCTGTAGTTTCATCATCTGGAAAAGTTGTCACAAGAAATTCAGCATGCAGGAACTATTGCCAGGCAAAGGCAGAGGTATTTGTACCAGTCACCCCTAAGATTTCTGTCATACCTGGCCTGTCCAGAAACTTCATAAAAGGTAAAGGTATCCCCTGTGCAAGCACCAGGTCATGTCTGACCCTTGGGGTGACGCCCTCTAGCGTTTTCATGGCAGACTCAATACAGGGTGGTTTGCCAGGGCCTTCCCCAGTCATTACCGTTTACCCCCCAGCAAGCTGGATACTCAAACTTCATACTGACTGCCAATTACAGAGGCCAATGTTGCAAATTCACAATTTGTTCTGTGTCTGGCATGGGTTCTGTGACTTTTGGACACAGAGTTCCTGGTAGCACGTTAAGTGAAAAACAGTCTCAGATTCTAAGGTTCCTGGTTCAAGCCTCTTCACTTCCTGATGGGGTTGTGGTTCAATGTTAGAACACTGGCTTGGCCTGCAGAAGACCGCAGATTCAGGTCCCAACCATTCCAGATTAGGTAGAATCTGGAAATGTGAAAGAGCTCTACCTGAGACTGGGGAGAGCCAATGCCTATCTGAGTAGGAAATGCTAACTCTGATAGATCAGGGTATGTTCAATATAAGGCAGTTTCATGTGATTGATATGTTGACTAGTCTCTCCAGTCTGGAATCTAATTCTGGATCTCAAGAAAGAAGACTCAGATACCAAATGATATTTTACATATTTCTATATTTTCTTTTTAGATATAACTATCTCTGGTTTTGGCCAACTTTTTAGATATAACTATCTCTGGTTTTGGCCAACTGTTCTCTTCGGACTGAAATACAACTTCGGACTGATTACGGCCCAAGTGGAGCAGCGGAATAAAGAGCAGAGCCACATGTCAGTGAAGCACTATCCCCAGTTCTCTGGTATCTCTGTGGATGTTACTGCTGTCAAGACAGGTGCCCCAGGAAGTTCAGTGAAAGTAGCCTATCTAAGAAGTGTCTTGCTGAGAAGGGATGGGCACTGACTAGGGAAACTTGGCTTGGGTTTGCATTAGGCATATGTGATTGGGTTCAGGACGTGGGTTTGTGTTTGAAGCATGCATCCTATGATGATTCGGCCATGACCAGTCTCTACAACAGTGTGGATCCATGACATTGTACCTGGCCTTGGATGGACTTTGCTTTTAAAACACCCCAGGAGGATTTGGCCATGTCCTGAATCATGTCGCCAGCAGGCATACTGAAAGGCCATAGTGGCTCCTGACAGATGATTCTTCAAGTCTGGAACATACTCTGTCCAGCAGCATGACCTGGACCAATTAGGCATGGGGACAAAGGGCTGGGCTGGTGCTCACACGGCAGTGCGGCTGATCCCCACTCATGCATGTCATTGCCGCTGACCTGACCACCTCCCAGTCCTGGCTTACTTTAGGGCCTCCAATGCCCTGTGGCAAAGGAACACTGATTTTTTTAACAATCCCTTTTTTGCTGTGGTCAACATCAGTGGCCAGGCTAGGCCACATACCAGGAAGAGCTAATTTTTATTGTGAAAAGGTGCATGGGAGGGAAGGCTGAAGTCCCCCTGCCACTGTTGCAGATGTAATTTAATGAGTACTTGGAGAAGCTGGGAGAAGGTGAAAGTATTATATCAGGAGCTGACACAGGAGCTGACTGCTAGCTCCACCCTCTGCTGAGTAGTCCTTAGTGCTATGAAAGACTCTTGTTTGCCAGAGGCAGGCGCCAAAGGCAATACTAAAAAAAACCCAAAGACTCTTGGGCTCTGGGTTGGTTCTTTGCCAGAGGATCAAGCTGAAGTGTAGGACTGTTTGAGGAGCATTTCAGATTAATCAAAGTGGCATGAAGACTGAAGAAGGTTGCGTAGTGACATGTACCATCTACAGAATGTTTGTTTTCTTACCTCGGGGGGACTATTTTTACAAATGCAGCAAGTGCAAATTAGTGGCTCTGCTGGAGGAGAAGTTCTGGGGATAAGAGAAACGATTCAATAAACTGCAGGAGGACGGAAATCTATCAAAACAAAATCAGGAGTACCTATCACAGGAGGGTAATAAATGGAAGAATGTTACAAATAGGAGTAGAAGAATAAAGAGAAGGTCTGCCCTACTGATGCTCAGCAATCGATTCCAAGATCTGCCTGAAGAGGTTGATTCAGGAACACAGGAGCATGTGCAATTCCCCATGAAGGGCAAGCCCCAATGTAGACCAGGGAAAAAGTCACAGACCCCCACAGGTGAGAGTTCTAGGGCTTCTCCCCCAACGACCCCACGAAGCTCAGAAAACACTTCACAGGCCCTCACAGGTGAGAGTTTAGGTCTGTTTCCAAGGGTACAAAGAAGCGGGTACTGGTAATTGGGGATTCCCTGCTGAGAGATGTGTAGACCAGATGTTGTCTCAAGAGTTCTGCTGCCTACCTAGTGCATGCATGAAGGATGTCACAGAATGGCTGGACTGGCTCATCAAGCCCACAGATCATTACCCCTTCCTTCTCATCCATGTAGGAACAAATGATACTGCCCAGCAGAGCATGAAACATATTAAGAAAGACTTTGTGGATCTGGGGATAAAAGGTAAAGGACCTGGGAGTGCAGGTTGTGTTTTCATCAGTCCTTCCTGTAAGTGGCCATGGCATAGGAACAGAAAGAAAAGTCATGCAAGTAAATGACTGGCTAAGTCACTGATGTCATCGGGAAAGGCTTGGATTTCTGGATCATGGTCTAAGATGTCAATATGAGGGGCTACTTTCAGAAGACAGTGTGCACCCTCACAAGGAATGGAAAAAGTATTTTTGGGAGAACCCTTGCTTACCTGGACCATTTATATAGTGGAGGTTTCATGCTGGAGTTTTAGTCGTGGCAGGTTGCCCCACCTCTTCCTGCACCCACACGGGGGAGCATTTGGCCCAGTGCGGCTCATCTGGCCTCAATTTGTGCTCCTGCACAGGAGCTGGGACAGTGAATTTCCCAGTGTGTAAATGGTCCTGGTGAAGAGGGATTTAAACTAAACACAAAGGGGGAGCAAGACGTAAATTCAGAACTTGGTGTGATGGCAAAAACTGAAGATGAGAAGATTGCAAATCTACAGGGAATGTTACATAAGCAGGGAACTACTAGCTTACAGTTAAACAGCTCCAAAATAATAAGCCTCCTGACATAGATAATATTCCAGTGGAACCACTCAGATCTGTTCCACCTGAAGCAATCACAGCATTATGCCAAAAAGTCTGGGAAACTGACACATGTCCAATAGACTGGAAAAGGTCTGTTTTTATCCCATTATTAAAGAAAGTTGATGCTCGCATCTGCTCAAAAAATCGAACTAAAGCTCTGATCTCCCTTTCGAGTGAAATCTTATTGAAGATCACCCGGAACAGTCTCAAATCAACCATTGATGCTCAGCTACCGGATGTCCAGGTTGGTTTTTGATATGGTTTCGGCATCTGAAACGACATTGCAGATTTGCGCTGGATTCTTTAAAAAAACATGAATATAAAAAGGCCATTGATTATTCTAAATCAATTGACTGTGTTGATCACAGGAAGCTATGGGATGCCTTAAATGAATTGGGAGTGTCGTCCCACTTAACCTACCCCGTCAGTTCATTGTACACCGACCAGGAGGCCACAGTACTAACAATATATGAAGACACTGATTGGTTCAAGGTTAGCCAAGGAGTGAGACAAGGCTGTTTCTTATCACCCTTTCTTTTTAACCTATCTGCAGAGGTAATTATGTGGAAGCTTAATCTGAAAGAATCTATGATCGGATTCAAAATTGGAGATCATAAAATCATAAAATCTTTGCTATGCAGATGATTTGTTGTTGTTAGGTGCGAAGTCGTGTCCGACCCATCGCGACCCCATGGACAATGATCCTCCAGGTCTTCCTGTCCTCCACCATTTCCTGGAGTCCATTTAAGGTTGCACTGACTGCTTCAGTAACTCCATCCAGCCACCTCATTCTCTGTCGTCCCCTTCTTCTTTTGCCATCGATCGCTCCCAGCATTAGGCTCTTCTCCAGGGAGTCCTTCCTTCTCATGAGGTGGCCAAAGTATTTGAGTTTAATCTTCAAGTCAAGTCAAGTCAGATTTTATTGCATGTAGCCATAGGCCATTACAATACAAAAGAAAAATATAAAAGGATTTAAAACATTTCAAATCAGTAATAAAAAGAATGTGCAATCTCAGACAACAATCACTTAACATCATAAAAACATTTCCAGACTACATATGTCCACCTATCCTAAAGCTCCTCTAGGTATTTGCTCTCTGCAGCACCACTCTGGCCCTTATTTTCTTTGCTGCAAGGGCAAATAATGACATTTTGTTAGAAACAAATGAATTAGTATCTGCTAACAAAAACACAAGTTTTTCCTGGTCAGATTTATCATTTAGCCCATCTAGTAGGCCAGCTAGAAATTTGGCCCTAGGATCTGTATACAATGGGCAAGTGAGAATGTAATGTGGGAGATCCTCCAGGACTAAAGCTCCACAAATACAGAAGCATTGATCTTTTTGGTGTTTTATGGTATCGCCCACTCAGTAGAGCTGTTGGCATTGTTTGAAATCGCATGGAGGTAAAAGCTACTCTGAGACTATGAGTTGAAAGATAGACTAGATAGGAAGATCTCAAATGGTTTGTTTTGAATAATTTGTACCAGGGTGGACTTTTAGATTGCAGGATTAATGATCTATCAATCAAGGCATCTGTCTCTAACCAACTCAGTCTCTGAGTTGGTTATTATCTCCTGAAGAGTTTAACAGGTCATCTGGGATGGAATAACGTGACAAAATGTTATTTAAAAGTCTGGAGCGAGAAGGATCTTTGGCCAACAAAAGCTTAAAAGATTGTTCACTAAGTGAATTTGAACTTGATGTTCCATGCTTCCATTTCTTCCATACTTTTACAATGGCCAAATGTATGCGAGCCCTAATTGAGGGCAGGCCAGTTTCTGCTCTGATAAGAGCTGCTGATGTCCCCTTTGGAAGGACTAAGATGCGCCTGAGAAAAAGATTTTGAATAGTTTCTAAGCTGGTAATAATATCTTCCTTCCAACCCCAGATTTCAGCAGCATACAAGAGGTGAGGGACGACCTTGCTAGTAAATAGTTTCAAGGCTGGGTCTATAAGATGTCTTCCCTTTGTGTAGTAGAATCTCAGAATAGACCCAACTAACCTCAGTGCAGAGGACTTGATGGGAGTCCCTGCGATTAACTCTTTTACATCCTAGTAATGACGCTATTAAATGCTATGAGACTATAGTCAATCGGCTCAAACCACTGTTAATAAACAATAGACCAGTAAAAGCTATATCTTATACAAGCAGTGGATGGTTTGATCAAGAATGCAAAGCATTCAAAAAAGCCTTGATCTCTTGCATGAGACAGGTCAGGCGTGGTAACTCTGGTGTTTTAATGTCCCATCTTCTTCAACTCAGATCTCAATATAAACGCCTACTTAAACAAAAGAAAATGGATCATGCTAGACAGTTATGGAATGAGTTGGAATTGGCAGTCTATGAAAAGAATGATCCTCGGTTCTGGGAACTGGTCTCTAATGGTTTAAGTAGTTCATTGCGTCAATTTGAAGCACAAATCCCAGGGAAAGTTTGGTTTGAGTATTTTAGCAAGGTTTTTGGAGTTTCATCTTCAGGATCAGGCCTTCTGAGGAGCAGGCAGGGCTGATCTCCTCTAGGACTGACCGGTTTGTTCGCCTTGCAGTCTTCTCCAGCACCAGAGTTCAAAAGCCTCAATTCTTTGACGCTCGGCCTTCCTTATGGTCCAACTTTCGCAGCCATACATTGCAACTGGGAATACCATAGCCTTGACTAAACGCACTTTTGTTGGCAGGGTGATATCTCTGCTTTTTAGGATACTGTCTAGATTTGCCATAGCTTTCCTCCCCAGGAGCAAGCGTCTTTTAATTTCTTTGCTGCAGTCCCCATCTGCAGTGATCTTGGAGCCCAGGAAAATAAAATCTGTCACTACCTCAATTTCTTCCCCATCTATTTGCCAGGAATTGAGAGGGCCGGGTGCCATAATCTTTGTTTTCTTGATGTTGAGTTTCAAGCCAACTTTTGCACTCTCCTCCTTCACCTGCATCAACAGGCACTTTAGTTCCAATTCACTTTCTGCCATTAGAGTGGTATCATCTGCATATCTGAGGTTGTTGATGTTTCTCCCTGCAATCTTGATCCCTACAAGTTAAATAGGCAAGGTGACAGTATACAGCATTGCCGAACTCCTTTCTCAATTTTGAACCAATCAGTGATTCCATGTTCAGTTCTCACTGGTGCTTCTTAACATGCATATAAGTTTCTCAAGAGACAAATAAGATGCTCTGGTATTCCCATCTCTTTAAGAACTTGCCACAATTTGATGTGTTCCACACAATCAAAGGCTTTAGCATAGTCAATGAAGCAGAAGTAGATGTTCTTCTGGAACTCCCTAGCTTTCTCCATGATCCAACGTATGTTGGCAATTTGATCTCTAGTTCCTCAGCCTCCTGCCTGTACTTTTGGAAGTTCTCGGTCCACATATTGCTGGAGCCTAGCTTGTAAAATTTTGAGCATAACTTTGCTAGCATGAGAAATGAGTGCAATTGGAAGTGTGGCCAAGATGTCGTTCTGAGAGGATTGCATTGCAATCACTGAAGCCTGACAGGGGCCAATTGTGGAAGCAATTGGCAGAAAAGAGGAGGGGTACGCAAACCCCACCTCACCCTTCTACCCAGGAAGTCCTAGGGAACTCTTGGGGCCGTTTCCAATCCTTTAGGGAGTATATCTCCCTGCATTACAGGCTGTCGGTGTTTCAGGTCAAGAGGACGACCGCCATATTCTATCTTGGACTAATCTTCTAAGCTTGGAACGACCAGCTGATAAAAGCCTGCATTTTTCCTAGAGCATCTTTTTTTTTCTCTCCAGCTTGAAGAGAGCAGAAGTCTGAGGAACACAAAAAATGTGAGTGCTTTGCTTGGTTTCCACTTCTTCAAAGATAGGCATTCCAACCTCCCCCTCCTCCTCTTGCCCGAACTAATTTACAAGAGAATTCTTTCTTCGGCCGGGAGGCAAGCCAGCTAAATACACTCGCTAAAACGGACAATGAAAGAGCTTGAGAATTTGTTAATGAGAGCTCAGGGGAAGTTTCTGAAAGAACACAGAGATTTTGCAAACTGATAACGTCTAAGCACCCAAACTCTCACGAGACGAGACTTTATTACATATTGCGTACAGAAATGGAAAATCTAACAAACGCACAGATGTTTTATTTGTTAAACAAAAGCAACTTAGAGATACTGAAAGCAGTTAAAAAGATTGAAAATGAAATTCAAGATACCAGGAAAGAGCTCTCAGATAGAATCGACGGTTTGAAGAAAACAGCTGATGAAAACACAAATCAGCTGGCAACATACCAAAGTCCAGATGCCAGACAACAGAAGTAGGAGACAACATTGGAAGCAGAACCACAAGCTAGGAACACTAAAATTAAAGACGTCCCAGAAGAACTTGGGAAAACAGATCTAAGGAAGGAAATTACAAAAAGCCCGGAACACTACATACAGGAGGAAGAGATCTGGATTGATAAAGTATTCAGAGCCTACTCAAAGGCGACTGCAAGCAAGAATCAACCAAGAGACTATTTTGGCCCTGACAGAAAGGCGGCCAGAAATACTCTATACAGGAACCATCAGGTGACAGCGCTGAGTGGGGTGGATCAAGAAACACAAATACTTCGAGACCCACAAGCAGATACATCATGAAAAAGAACACAATTTCATTTTCTGCGACCACCTGAAGAATGTGATGAACAGTGGAGCATTCACTTGGCTTCCTGTGGGAAAGACAGCAGCAGTAACTCTTAGGTCAGGGCCAATATATGAAGAGAACTGACTTTATACTACCTAAGACAATAATAGAATATATTCTCATAACAGATTATACTCTCATATGTATCAACAATTACTTTGCTAAGAAAGATGGTAATAACTTCTAGATTAGGATTAATATGTGATGAATATGTATGTTAAAAGAGGATGGCAAACTATAGTTTCATATGTAGCAATAATTATTTGGTTAGTTGATTGTCTTTTTTTTATAATTTAAGCGATGGAAATTGAGCACGTACGTTTCAAGATAAGAAAAAGAGAAGAAGAAGAAGAGTTGGTTCTTATATGCCGCTTTCCCTACCCGAAGGAGGCTCAAAGCGGCTTACAGTCGCCTTCCCATTCCTCTCCCCACAACAGACACCCTGTGGGGTGGGTGAGGTTGAGAGAGCGCTGATATCACTGCCCGGTCAGAACAATTTTATCAGCGAACAATAAAACACAGTACACCAATCACAACAAGGCAAGACAAGAAAGGCGGCCAAGTTCATTCAACTAACCCAATTTCCATACCCACACTAAAAGGAAGGGGGAAAAAAACCTCTGAGGTATTGTATGTTTTGAAGTCCCACCTCCAAATCTCCAGGAATATTTCCAACCCAGGGGTAGCCAACCTCCAGTTGGGGCCTGGAGAGCTCCTGAAATTACAGCTCATCTGCAGTGTATAAAGATCAGCTCCCCAGGCAGAAAGGGCTACTTAGGACAGGGTTGTGGTGGAGAACAAACATTTAAGGCCTCCCACACAGGTTGTTGTTGTATTGAAAGACTTGAGGCCTACTGCACAGGGTTGTTGTGCAGATGAAACAGGAGGCAAAAGAACCTCCGCAACAGCATCCAGTTTTGTCTGCAGAAAAACGCAGTGCAGTAGGCCTCAAATCTGCAGAGTTGCAAAGAAGAAATACACATGGCTTGACTGTTTCTAACTCCTGGCCAGAGCAATATTTTAAGTGAGAAGGGGCTTTTCTATGGTCTCCCAGTCCTCCAGCTGTTAGGCAGAAGGGGAAAGCTCCCCTCCTCAAAAGGAATGTGCTTACCCATGACTATCCCAGAAAGACGAAAACACTGCAGGGAGCTCTAAGAAGCCTATTTGGATGAACAGAGAACTTCAAGAGGACCTAAGAAAGAAAAGGGAAATGGAGGGAAATGGAGGGAAGGACAGAGCTCTAAAGTAGAGTACCTACAGGTTACTAGGCACTGTAGATCAATCATCAGAAAGGCCAAAGCTGAGAGTGAGCTAAGATTGGCCAGGGAAGCCCATTGTAACAAGAAAAGATTTTTCAGTTATGTGAGGAGCAAACGTAAAGGAGGCAATAGGCCCGCTGTAGGGTGCGGATGGACAAACTCTAACGGAAGATGCAGAGAAAGCAGAAAGGCTTAGTGCCTATTTTACATCTGGAGAAAAGGAGGTTGTGAGGGGACATGCTAGCCCTCTTTAAGTATTTGAAAGGTTGTCACTTGGAGGAGGGCAGGATGCTGTTTCTGCTGGCCGCAGAGGAGAGGACACGCAGTAATGGGTTTAAACTTCAAGTACAACGATATATATCAGGAAAAAAATTTCACAGTCAGAGTAGTTCAGCAGTGGAATAGGAGGTGGTGAGCTCCCCCTCACTGGCAGTCCCTAAGGAGGACCCCTAAGGAGTACCCCTTAGGAGGTGGTGAGCTCCCCCTCACTGGCAATCTTCAAGCAAAGGTTGGATACACACTTTTCTTGGATGCTTTAGGATGCTTAGGGCTAATCCTGCATTGAGCAGGGGGTTGGACTAGGTGGCTTCCAACTCTATAATTCTATGATTCTATGCCCTCAGACTCCCCTGCATTGTTCTGGGAAATGCCTCGTTCCCCTCAGGGGCTGTCAGAGGCTCCTTCACAGCAGGCCTGAAGGGAGGGGGCAGAGAGGGAGAGTATTCACCAGCCTCCTGCCAGCTTGGCCAGTGTTCTGAGACAAAGGGAGGGAAGTTACCATTGGACATGATAGTTAGGACAGCCTTGGGGCGAAAAGGGCTGGTGCAGCCTGTCCAAGCCTCTGTTCTCATCCCCCTTGGCAGCCCTACTGACCTCCTCTCCCTGCGGTGGTCAGGGGCAGACTGGTAGCGATGCCTCCAGATTGCCCCAGGCCAGGCTGGAGGGCGGGATGTCTTGCCTCTCTATTGGTCCCAAATCCGGGGGGGGGGGTGTCTTAGGATTTCTTAGGCACGGACTTAGCTTTTTATTATACAGGTAAGCTGTTCCAGAGATGCTGTAGCAATATACGACTCAAATTTTCCTCTGTATGATGCTATAGTGGAAAATATTCAGTATGGAGTGGTTTGAGTTGAGCAGCCAATCCTAGTGGTTTGAGTTGAGCAGCCAATCATGAGTACAATTAAAAGGGATAACCATGAATATCATTCCTGTCCCCCACTCCTGATTCTTCCTCAGAAAAGTTTGTTTACTTTCGCCACCATGGGATGCAATGATTCATGCACCAGATCTGGAACATCTTGTCTTCGCTGTCATTTTTTCTTCATCTCATTAGTTACGTTGCATGCTTGGCTTCTTACCATTGTTGTATCAAATCTATGTAAAATGTTCAGAAATGCATGTTTATGATCAAAGGCACTTGTATTATGTTGTTTTTTTAAAAATTGTAATACAGAGGGGAAAGGGGATAGGGGAACAGAAGGGACTGAAGAGGGACTTGTTCTTCGAAGCACTTCACTGTTTTGCTACAGACCAATAGCTCCATTATAATTTTTCCTAATTTGTAAAATTAAAAGCTAGCAGTCATTCATGTTTTGCTGGAACAAAACTCCTAATTATTATGTTTCTCTGTTGATCTTGAACTTGCCCCCCCTCTGCCCTTTAGCACCTCTAATAGGTCACCAGGTTAAAACAAAATTGAGAATTTACTGAGGGGGTCAGCCTTTCAGTGGCTGGTTTCCTTTCTCCAAAGTCGAAGACAGAGGGTTACAATTGGGGAAGAGCAGTTGTGCTGTTACAAACTCCATTGTGGGGTTCCACAAGGTGTGGTTGTCTCCCTGACCCTATTTAACATCTTTAAAGGTAAAGGTAAAGGTATCCCCTGTGCAAGCACCGAGTCATGTCTGACCCTTGGGGTGACGCCCTCTAGCGTTTTCATGGCAGACTCAATACGGGGTGGTTTGCCAGTGCCTTCCCCAGTCATGACCGTTTACCCCCCAGCAAGCTGGGTACTCATTTTACCGACCTCGGAAGGATGGAAGGCTGAGTCAACCTTGAGCCGGCTGCTGGGATTGAACTCCCAGCCTCATGGGCAAAGCTTTCAGACGGCTGCCTTACCACTCTGCGCCACAAGAGGCTCTAACATCTTTATGTGCTCCCTAAATCAGCTCATCCAAAGGTATAGGCTAGATTGTCACCAACATGCAGATTTATTTATTTGTTTGTTAGTTTATTTACTTACTTATTTACTTGTTTGTTTGTTTATTTATATACTGCCCTCCCCAGAGGCTCAGGGTGGTTTACATAAAACATATACATAATACAAGAAACAATCCATAACATATAAATAACTGTAACATTAATACTAATACTGAGGGCCTTTTCGCACAGGGATCTTTGTTGCAAATTGTTTGCGGAATGAAAAATCGCCATTTAAAATAGTGGAATTCGTCGTTATGCATACCTGCCTTTGTAGTGGAATCAGTTGCGTTTTTTAGCGTTTCCCACAGGCTTCCGGTCTCGGCAGAAATCGCTAGAAAGGAAGCGCTATTGCCAAGCTCGTCCCGCCCCTGGCCGTCAAGCAGCCAATGGGCAGCCGTTAGCATGCTCCCAAACAGCCCCTTTCCCTTTAAGAAAGGTTTTAAAAAAAAAAAACGACCCATAGCAACGAATCTAGGTAGATTCGTTGCTACGGAGAGACCCATCCAGCTGCCTAATGTGAACTGTCGTTTGATTGTATGATCATTTGCACGCTGCCTCGAGTGATAAAAAAAAATTCCCCCCCCCTTCTCACGGGCCCGATTTTCGGCTGAATTTATGTGTAAAAAATAAAGGGACTTTATTTCAGCAAACGGGCTTTTCAGTGGTTTGTGCTTAGTGACTAAAGGTGAAGGACTGAAGCCAGGGAAGCCTCTAAACAGAAAGAGGCTCGCCGGTGCGTTTATCCCCGCTCGCTCGGAGAAAAAAAAATGGCGATCGCTTCGCCGGAAGTTTGGAGGAGAGAGCCAGGGGGAGGGACTTTGAAGAACCAGCAACAATGGTAACGCACAGGTCTTTAGCGCTACTGTTGCAGATTGGTTGCAGGAGTGTATCGCTATCCGGAGGGTGAATCCACTTTTCTGGATTCCCCTGAAAGCGCCACAACGAAGCGCTTTTTGCTGATTGGTTTCAGGATTGATAATTGTAACAGCGCAAACAGTGCAAACAGTTCCAGGAGCAGAGCAGAATGATGGAGTTCTGGGAAGGAAGAAGTAGGAGCCCTTCAGATGTTGTGGGTTATGCCTGGCCTCAGCCAAATGCCTGGTGAAAGAGCTCCCTTTTGCAGGCCCTGAGGAACTGTTTTATCTCCATCAGGCCCTGATCTCTTCTGGGAGCTCATTCCACCAGGTGGGGGCCAGGACAGAGAATGCTCTAGCCCTGGTTGAGGCCAGGTGGGCCTCTTTAGGGCCAGGGACCCTCAGCCGGTTGGTGGTGGTGGAGCATAGAGCTAGCTCCTGAGTGATACAAAATACAGATCTACATGGACAGCTAGTATGATCTAGCAGAGGTTAGTAAGAGATTGCATAGGTGTGGGGATTACTTGGATCCAATGGAGAGCACACATTATACCTGTGCTCTTCCAGCTGTGCTGGTGCCAGATTTTTCCTTATTTTCAAAGCCCTAAACTGTCTGGGACTCTTGCACCATCAAATATTTGGGAGTGATCTTTGATGCCTCCCTAATGATGGAGGCTCAGATCACAAAGGTGATCTGGTGTTTTTCCAGGGGAGCCAGGTGTTTTTCCATCATCACCATGAGAGGTTACTAATGCCCTGTCAACCCCAGACAACCTAGCCACAGCCATCCATGCAACAGTCACCTTCAGATTACATTACAATAACTACACCAGTAGTTCTCAACCTTGGGGTCCCAACCCCAAGTGGGGTCACCTGGCCCCTTCCGTGGGGTCGGCAGGTTGGTGGCCAAGGCGGCCAGCAGTAACAGGCAGCGGTGGGTAGTAGCAGTGGATGGCAGTGGCGGCCAGTGGCAGTGAAGCCATGGCACTGGCTGTCTCCATACTGACTCCGGATTGCTGTGCACCTGTGCACATGCCTGGGGGAGCTCGCTCAACATGCTTGCTACTCCCCACCTCCCCACGAAGCCCCGCATGGAAGCCAGCTGACCTCAGGAGTATCCCAGCTGTTTGGCAGGTGGGCAGGCGGTGAGGAGGAGCCCAACTTACCTGGCTGTGGGGCCAAGAAGAGTCAGCCAGGTGGCTTGCGCTGGCTGTCCTCTGCCCGCCCACCCAGTAGCGCAGGCCTCACCCTCCCAGATGGCCAGGAGGTCTGTGGGCGGCAGAAGGGGAAAAGAGAACACACAACCCTTGCAAGTTACTGCTGAATCTCCTTTCCTTGCCCCTCCCCACGGGGGAAACTGAGGGTGTTTCCGCACAAGGACCAATGTTGCCAATTAGTCCCACAAAGCGGAAACACTATTTTTAAAAGTTTTTAAAGTCTCAGCGTTACGCATACCTGCTTTTTTAGTGGAATCCAGTAGCGTTTCATTCGTTTCCCACAGGTTTCCGGTCATGCAAAAATCGCTAGACAGGAAGCGATTTTTCCTGTGCTTTGTCCCGCCCCTGGCCGTCAGTCAAACAAACAGCCAATGGGTAGTTGTTATCATGCTCCGGGAAAGCCCCTTTCCCTTTAAGAAAAGTTTAAAAAAAAAACACATTCCAACGAATATGCGTTAATTTGTTGCAACGGAGAGACCCATCTAACTGGCAGCTGGCGTGTGAGCTGGCGATTCATCGTTGCCACGCTCCCCCAAGTGAAAAGAAAAATCCCCTCCCCTGCACGGGCGCGATTTTCGTCCGAAAATAAAAGGGAACTTGCAAATGGGGCTGTGTTGTGCTTGGGGACTTAGGGGAGCTTTAAAGCACTTCCGTGGTGGGACTGTAGCCGGAGAAGCCTCGCTGGGTGAATGAAGGCTCGCTGGTTCGTTGCTTTCTGCTCGCTCCAAGAAAAAAAAATGGTGATCGCTTCGTCGGACGTTCGGAGGAGAGAGCCACGGGGAGAGACTTTGCTGGAACCGCAACAATGGGAACGCACAGGTCTTTTTTGCTAGTGTTGCAGATTGTTTGCAAGAGTGTAGCGCTTTTCGGGAGGTGAATCCACTTTTCCCAATTTCCCTTTAAGCGCTACACCGAATCGCTTTTTGCGGGACTGTTTCAGGAGTGTGGCAGATTGTGTGCGACATCATGCGGAACTACAAATTAGTAGCGTTTACAATTTGCAAGCCTTCTGCTACATTGAAGTCGTGCGGAATAGCCCTGACTGGTGCGTGTTGAAGTCGCCCCTTCAGGCAGGCTGCAGTGGCCACTGATGGAATCCTCACAGCTCCTCACCGACTGGCCTCGCCAGCCTTTCCTGGGCAGCCGCAGAATGGCCCGGCTGGCCGCAGAGGCATGGGGAGGTGGCGCGGAGATGGCGGCGGGGAGCCTTGGGGCAGAGTGGCTGCCTCACCTGGCCACACCCCTCCACTGAGGATGAGAAGGGACACCTTGGGGAGGCTAATGGGGGCCCACCCGCTCGTGGCATTGTGATTGTGGTGTTACCGCGGTTGAGAACTGCTGCTCTACATGAATCTACTCCTGCCATTGACCCAGAAACTGCAACTGGTACAAAATACAGTCACCTGGGCTCTTATTAGAACACTGTGGATTATTCACATATGACCTACCCTCCAGCAGCTGCATTAGTTGCCGGCTGAATTCCAGATCAAGTTAAAGGTATTGGTTTTAACCCTTAAGGCCATATGTAGTCTGGACCCTGCATATCTAATGGAGTGCTTCTCCCAGTGTTCCCCTAAAAGAATATTAAGATGGTCCAATACTAACATGTTGGTGATCCCTGGCCTGAGGGATGTCCATCTGGCCTCAACCAGGGACAGGGTCTCTTTGGAAGTGGCCGCAGCCTGGTGGAATGAGCTGCCAGTTGATACTTGGGGCTTGATGGAACTATCCAAGTTGCACAGGGTCTGAAAATCAATGCTGTCCCACCAGGCATTTGGTTGAGGCCAAATCAAACTATTTGCCAATAAAATCTATGGGCCTCCCTCCACTCATTTCTGTCTTTACCTAATTAGAACCAGAATAACACCCTGTGTCTGTCTGTCTGTCTGTCTGTCTGTCTGTCTGTCTGTCTGTCTGTCTGTCTATCTATCTATCTCAGGCTCAGGGTGGTTTACATAGAACTGAAAAACTATATATACTATATAACTACCGTATTTGCCGGCATATAAGACGACCCCCCAACATTTCCACTCAAAATATAGAGTTTGTTACATTACATTACAGTACTATGGGCCACTATGGGCAGCTAAGTCTATCCCAACTGAAGTGCACCCTGCGCATAGGACGACCACCCCACTTGGAGGCATGTTTTTCAGGGGGGGGGGGAATAAGTCTTATATGCCAGCAAATACTGTAACTATAACATTAATATAACATTGATATTATTAACTGGTTGAGGCCAGGTAGGATTCTTTAGGGCCAGGGATCATTAGCCGGTTGGTGGTGGCTGAGCATAGATCTCTTTTGGGGGCATTAGCAGGGAGGTGGTCCCTCAGGTACACTGTGGAACTAAGAGGTAGACTAGCAGAAACCACTAACAAAATAACATAACGTTGAATTCTTTAAATGGTATTTTAACTGTGATTGTATATGTTATGTTGTGAACTGACCCGAGCCTGCTCTCAGAGAGAGGTGGTATATAGAATCACCTGTTCCCTCTTAATAAAACAGTAAGGGGTGTTGGGGTGGGCTGTGTCCGTGATCAAAACTCCTGGATTGGCCCCTTGGCCCCGGACTGACAAGCGGAGGGGCCAATCGGAAGACGCGAAGCGCCTTCCGATTGGGCCCTCACCAGGACAGACCAGAGTTCCAGGGCAATCTGGAGACATGGCTGCCAGTCTACTCCTGACCATCGCAGAGAGAGGAGGTCAGCAGGGCTGCCAAGGGGAATGAGAACAGAGGCTGCGCCAGCCCTTTTCGCCCCAAGGCTGTCCTAACTGTCAAATCCAACTGCAAATTGCCCCAGAACCCTTACAGAGCTGACAGGAGGCTGCAGAGTGCTCCCCCTCCCCTCCCTCCCTTCAGGCCTGCTGCGAAGGAGCCTCTGACAGGCCCTGACTGAGGGAAGGAGGCCTTTCCAAGAGCAACGCAGGGGAGCCTGAGGGCTTTCCTTTTGAGGGGGGGGGGAACTTTCCCCTTCTGCCAAACAGTTGCCTGACAGGGAGGCCACAGAAAAGCCCTTCTCACTTAAAATACTGCTTTGGCCAGGGGTTAGACACAGACAAGCTATGTTTCTTTTTTCTTTGCAACTCTCTGCAGATTTGAGGCCACTGCACAGCATTATTCTGCAGACTAAACTGGTTCTTTTGTCTCCTGTTTCATCTGCACAACTGCCCTGTGCAGTAGGCCTCATCTTTCAATTCAACAACAACCTGTGTGGGAGTCCTTAAATGTTTCTCCTCTACCACAATCCTGTCCTAAGTAGCCCTTTCTGCCTGAGGAGCTGATATTTAGGGCCGTTCTGCATTCGTCCAAAATAGCACAATGGTTACTAATTGAAATCGCTACAGTTTTGCCGCTATGCACAACGTCGTTGACAATCTGCAACACTCCTGAAACCGATCCGCAAAAAGCACTTCGTTGTAGCGCTTTCAGGGAAATCCCAAAAAGTGGATTCACCCTACGGAAAGCGCTACACTCCTGCAACCAATCTGCAACACTAGCGGAAAAGTTCTGTACGTTACCATTGTTGCGGTTTCTGCAAAGTCCCTCCCCCTGGCTCTCTCCTCTGATCTTCCGGCGAAGCGATCGCCATTTTTTTTTCTCCGAGCGAGCGGAGATCAATGCACCAGCAAGCCTTCGTTTGCCCAGCGAGGCTTCTCCGGCTGCAGTCCCTCTGTTTAAAGTCACCAAGCACAAGCAACACAGAGGCCCGTTTGCTGGTTTATTTTCCCTTTTTTTTCACACTGTTTTCGGCCGAAAATCGCGCCGTGAGGGGGGGGGATTTTTTTTTTCACTCGGGGGAGTGTGGCAACGATGAAACGGCAGCTCAAACACCACCTTCCTTAAACCTTCCTTAAAGGGAAAGGGGCTGTTTGGGAGCATGATAACGGCCGCCCATTGGCTGCTTGACGGCCAGGGGCGGGACACAGCTCAGCAATAGCGCTTCCTGGCTAGCGATTTTTGCCGAGTCCGGAACCCTGTGGGAAACGATAGAAACGCAACTGGATTCCACTACAAAGGCAAGTATGCATAACGACGAATTCCACTATTTAAAATGGCGATTTTTCATTCCGCAAACAATTTGCAACATGGATCCTGGTGCGGAATGGCCCTTATACTCTGCAGGAAAGCTGTAATTCCAGGAGCTCTCCAGGCCCCACCTGGAGGTTGGCCACACCTGGGTTGGAAATATTCCTGGAGGTTTGGAGGTGGGACTTCAAAATCATACAATGCCTCAGAGTCCAGCCTTCAAAGAAGCCATTTTTGCCTGCACTTGGGAGGGAGTGGTGCAGGTGTGTCCCTCCTGGGCTATAGGCTATGGCCAGCCCTTTCTAGTAACTGTTTGTATTCTGGGGCACAGACAGGCAAACCAGCATCAGTCCTGTGAGTCTGGAAAGTACAGGAAGATCTAAATAAATATTTTCAGCCTTTGGGTAGTAAACAACAGGGTACAAAAATTCGTTCTTCTTCTAAGGAGCAACCATTAAAGAAGCATGCGGCCACGTAACATTTTATGCCACAATTCCCAAAGGTCAGTCCTCTCCCATACTTCCACACCACAGGTTGTTGACACCCATATCTCCACACCCATACCCTCATTTGCCACCACGCCACCACAACCTCCCACACAACACACACATTCAACCCCATGCCCTTAGAGACTAGACAACTCCTCCCCTTCCTCTTCTCACTGCCAAGCTCTAGCGCCCGTTGTATTCTTGGATACAATGGGCTTTGCCTCTAGTAGAATCATAGAGTTGGAAGGGGCCATACAGGCCATCTAGTCCCACCCCCTGCTCAACGCAGGATCAGCCCTAAGCATCCTAAAGCATCCAAGAAAAGTGTGTATCCACCGTTTGCTTGAAGACTGCCAGTGAGGGGGAGCTCACCACCTCCTTAGGCAGCCTATTCCACTGCTGAACTACTCTAACTGTGAAATTTTTTTTCCTGATATCTAGCCTATATTGTTGTACTTGAAGTTTAAACCCATTACTGCGTGTCCTCTCCTCTGCAGCCAACAGAAACAGCATCCTGCCCTCCTCCAAGTGACAACCTTTCAAATACTTAAAGAGGGCTATCATGTCCCCTCTCAACCTCCTTTTCTCCAGGCTGAACATTCCCAAGTCCCTCAACCTATCTTCATAGGGCTTGGTCCCTTGGCCCCAGATCATCTTCGTCGCTCTCCTCTGTACCCTTTCAATTTTATCCACGTCCTTCTTGAAGTGAGGCCTCCAGAACTGCACACAGTACTCCAGGTGTGGTCTGACCAGTGCCGTATACAATGGGACTATGACATCTTGTGATTTTGATGTATATAAAACTAATAATAAGATTTAGTGAACAAAGCTTGCTTAGGGGGCCCAGCTCCATAAAAGTAAAGCTGGCCCCGCCTTGCCAGGGACCTCCGAGATTTGAAACAGTTCTGGAGGATCTGGAAAATGGAGCTGTTCTGCCAGACCCATGGCTGAGGCCAGGAAATTAACATCAAGAAGACACTGGCCTCTCCGCTTAACCCATCCAGCCAATTAATTTGCCCAAACAATGATTACCACTCCACCCCCTGACAGATTTTAATTGCAAACAGAATGTGGCCTTAATCAGAATTTTAAAGCCTAAATTATACATTGTTTATGTAAGTTGTTTAATGGAATGTTTTAACCTGATGTTACCTGCCCTGACCCTATTAGGGAAGGGTGGGAAAGAAAAACTGTTTTATTCTAATAACGACAGCATTGCTGCCAGGCCAGAGTCTATCCATTTTGTCCTCGTCTCCTCCAGGAACCTTCTGAGGAAAGAGGAATGCTGGGAAACAGAAAAGGGGAGGGGGGGCTCCCAAAAACCTGTATATCTAGTCAGGAACCTAGAAGGTTGAGCAGCTAAAACATACAACAAAATACATCTATTTATTTCAAAGTGCACAGAAGCAAGACTACAATTTCAAAACTACATTAGGAGATCGTAGATAAAATGGGTGTTACGTCACATCCATTAAGACACTGCATGCAGCAGCAATAGTACTCGCATGTGCATAAGCGTCTAGTCCACAACAGTGGTTGCACATACAAAAGCCATTAGACCAAACATGCTTCAGCCTTGAGGGCCTTCTTCAGTGGTCTAAATAGTGACAACAAACAAACTTGCCTGGAACAGATAATCTCTACTTTTAGTGTGGCCCATTCCACACAAAGTTCAATGTAGCAAATTGCTTTTGGAAAGAAAAAACGGAATTTTAAATAGTGGAATTCGGCGTAACGCATACGTACCTTTGTAGTGGAATCTAGTTGCGTTTCAATCATTTCCCACAGGTTTCCGGTCTCAGCAAAAATCGCTAGAAAGGAAGCAATTTTTGCTGTGCTTTGTCCCACCCCTGGCCGTCAATCAAGTGAGCAGCCAATGGGCGGTTGTTACCATGCTCCGGAAAAGCCCCTTTGCCTTTAAGAACAGGTTTTTTAAAAAAGAAAAACACACGTTGCAATAAATATGCCTTGATTCCTTGCTTCCTCTTAACGTAGAGACCCATCTAGCTGGCAGCTGGCGTGTGAGCTGGTGATTCATCGTTGCCACACTCCCCCGAGTGAAACCCCCCTCCCCCCGTGCAAGGGCGTGATTTTCGGCCGAAAATAAAGGGAACTTGCAAACAGCCCCGTGACTTGAGGGGAGCTTTAAAGCAGCTCTGTGGAGGCACTGCAGCCGGAGAAGCCTCACTGGGTGAATGAAGGCTCGCCGGTTTGTTGCTCTCCGCTCGCTCCTAGAAAAAAACATGGTGATCGCTTCACCAGAAGTTCAGAGGAGAGAGCCAGGGGGAGGGACTTTGCTGAAACTGCAACAAAGTTAACACACAGGTCTTTTTCGCTAGTGTTGCAGATTGCTTGCAAGAGTGTAGCGATTTCCAGAGGCTGAATCCACCTTTTGGGATTTCCCTGGAAGCGCTACAACAAAGCACTTTTAGTGGGACTGTTTCAGGAGTGTGGCAGATTGTGTACGACTTGGTGCATAACTGTATATTAGTAGCAATTACAATTTGCCACACTCCTGCAACATTAAACTTGTGTGGAATGGACCTGTGTGTTGCTGCATGCAATATTTTAATGGGTGTATTATGATGCCTGTTACCTCTTAGTTTATATCTACAATCTACAAATGTTACTTTAAATTGTAGTTGCTTAACAGGAGGGCATGTTTTTCCCTGCTGAAGGAAGACGCAACAAAATCAATTTTGGAATAAAATAGGCCCTGCTTGTATTTACAATTCACCCTGGAGTGTTGGCACGGCATGAGGAGGGATCCTACAGGTATGGTCAGTCAACTGTAAATAACCTGGTCTCAGGTGGCACCCTTTTGTTCCCACCTAGGCATCAGCCCAGACTGGGATTCCCCTTGCCAACTGAAACCACCCTGGGATAATGATGAGGATCCACTGGGCATAATCATCTGTCTGGCTCCCCAGCCACCTGGCAATCCTAGCTTGCCACCCCAGCCGGGATGGCACCCTGCTCACATATGCTCCATCTCTCTTGGAGATCCCAACCCAAAGAGAGACTGATACGCAGGCCAGTCTCTCCCCAAAGGATCCTCCCATGCCAGACTACCAGAGAACAAAAGGCCATAAGGCCTTTTTCCCGCCAACCCTCCCAAAGCTGCAGCCAATCTGAAATAGCAGCCAAAGATCGCAGCCCCAATCAGACAAATGCACACCATCTTTTTGATAAAGTGCTTCTAGCTGGTGTGGAGTGTCTGGATGCCGAATAATAGATGTTCCTTGTCCTATCAGGAGTTTTGCAATGGCCTTTCCCACTTTACATCTGGCCAGGTCAATTTCACTTGGATTAACAGCACCCCTCCATACATGGTGTTCCAAAAACTCAGACCATAAGATTTGAGCCTCTGGAAGGCTAAAGTGGAGAACTGATAGCTCTTTATATAATAAACTAATAAATTTGCCTAACTGTATGATGATGGTAGACGGTGCCTCAAAGTTAAAAATGCTTGAAACAACATTCAACAAAGTTGACCACTTCATGCCTAGATGACCCAACCATCTGATGTCAACATGCTTCCTGAGACCAAGATCCTTATCCCAGCCAGACCTAGAAGTGTATCAACTGGCCCAATACACAATGCTGTGACTCAAGATTAGAACGGATTGCCTTGCAAAGAAGACTGAAGAATTGAAAGAATTAGTGACCCAGATTAGGTATACATAAGATTTCTAAGCAGATGACTGACCTCCAACGCGCTATGGACATTATCTGCTCAGGAATCATAGAATCATAGAATCATAGAGTTGGAAGGGGCCATACAGGCCATCTAGTCCAACCTCCTGCTCAACGCAGGATCAGCCCTAAGCATCCTAAAGCATCCAAGAAAAGTGTGTATCCAACCTTTGCTTGAGGACTACAAGTGAGAGCTACCACTATGAAATGCTTGCATGGCAGCACCAATGCAAAATGAATGGACACTATAATGTTTTCCAGCGAAGCCTCAGGTTAGGCCTAAAATGGCCGTGAACAGGAAAGGCAAGTGCTGTCTGTATGCATAAAAAGGATACCTGGGATAGCAGGCCAAGTATTCTGCTGTGCTGCGCACTGGGCAAGGCAAATGTGCTGGTGATAAGGGTAATATGATGGAGGCACCACGACCCTTTTGGTCTGTTTTTGACCTGCATAATCAAACTTGAAGTTCAGAATCTGAAATGGAAATATCATCTAAAGTAAAAGCTGCTGAACCCACTTGTGTCCTAGGAGATGCCAGCTCTACTTCCTAATGGACGGTCAGCCGGATACCCCCCCCCCCGAAAACATTTGCTAGTTGTTTGGAAGCAGTGGCTGGATGGCTCAGGCAGAGTCGCCTGAAACTCAACCCCTCCAAGATGGAGGTCCTGTGGCTGGGCAGAAGAGGGCAGGACCAGGAAGCACATCTCCCATGCCTGGATGGGGTGCAATTAACACCTGCACCTTTTGCCAGGAATTTGGGAGTGACCTTTGATTCCTCCCTTTCCATGGAGACTCAGGTCACAAAAGTAGCCTGGACGGCATTTTTCTATCTTCGCCATGCTAGGCAACTAGCGCCCTACCTGTCCTCAGGCCACTTGATCACAATGATTCATGCAATGGTCACTTCCAGATTAGACTACTGTAACTCACTCTACGCAGGCTTGCCCTTGTCTTTGATTCAGAAGTTACAGCTGGTACAAAATGCAGCTGCCAGCGTCCTCACTGGAACATCTTGGAGGGCCCATATTCAGCTGGTGCTTCAACATCTACACTGGTTACCAGTTTGTTTCCGGATCAAGTTCAAGATCTTGGTTTTGACCTTTAAGGCTATACGTGGTCTGGGTCCTGTTTACCTGTGGGACCACTTGGTTGCTTATGCCCCCCGCAGGGCTCTTTGCTCTGCGGGTATGAACTTACTGGTAGTCCTGGGCCCTCGGGACGCTCACCTGGCCTCGACCCGGACCGGGGCCTTTTTGGTCCTGGCCCCAACCAGGTGGAATGAGCTCCTGGAAGAGCTAAGGGTCCTTTCCACAGGGCCTGCAAGATGGAGCTCTTCTGCCAGTCCTTTGGTTGAGGCCAGGGCGGAGCCCTCTATTCAGTCTGAGATCCCCCATGTCCTTCTGTCCATCTGTTAATATCGTAGTAGCCGAGATGGTATGTTTGGTCCTTTAAAAGTAAGCAGAACCTTTTGAATCTGATTGTACTTATTCAAAACTTCTACTGATGTTAAGTCAACTTGAGAAATACTTAACAACGCACTCAGATGTCTAATCGTCATTCGTTTGCCATTCCATGGAATATGTTCCCCATTGTAATGACAAACAGTAAGACAAACTTTGCTTCCTCATAACGTAGAGACCCATCTAGCTGGCAGCTGGCGTGTGAGCTGGTGATTCATCGTTGCCACACTCCCCCGAGTGAGCTTATCGCATTCTGTCCTTGACCACTACTTGCCGAGCCTGGTGCTTTAATAATTAAAGTGTCTATCTTGGAATGAAGCAAATCTAGTTTATTATATAAAAGCTCCACAGTTTTTGCAATATGTAAAATATTAGCCATTGACTCCAGTTTCTCAGCAGAATTAAAGTTGGAAACTGAGTTCTCAACTGGAAGCTGCGTGGAATTCAAATTATTATTGTCGTTACGACATTCCTGGGATCCCGTGGAAATAATTCTTGAGTCATTAATATCAGGCAGATCAGATAGAGTAGAATATCTGTTAGAGGTAGGAACTTGAACAGGAAAAAAGTTTCCAATTTTCAGCTGTTTAGAAGCCGGGGGAGAATGTCCCTCTGCCTCCCTTCTGCGTTTAGTCGATCCCATACTGGAAGAGATAACTGACAAGTTAAACCAACAAAGAAGGTCTTAATTAAACTTATCTTTACTGAAACTTGGGACCCTTGCAGCCTGCAGCCTTCAGCTATTTCAGCTATTTCAGTGATTCGAAGTCAAAATAAGCTTCATACGGAGCAAAACGCCAGCTCGTAACTCCTTCCAATAAGGGAATATATTTATAACTATTTTATTTTTGTTCAAGAATTAGCAAAAAAAAAAAAAAAAGGGCTTTCTTGACTTAGCTGTTGTGGCATCAGAAACTGATTTTTGGCATCGTTGTGCCTCTGCAATAGGCTAGTTTGCCCCCTCGTCACGGCAAGGAATGCGTTGTTGTTAGTTGCGAAGTCATCTGTTAATAAATAGATCTGTCTCCCCACTCTCACCAGTAAGACAGTCCGAAGGCTGGCCCTGGCTGGTCGAGTGGGTGACTTTAGTTTTTTCACTTGCTGTCTTGTCACTTTTAGTAACTGTAATTATGGGTTTTTATGGGTTTTATTGTGTTTTTACTCTTTTATTATGTGAACCGTCGTGAGCCCAATTGGGAATGGCAGCAAATAAACAAACAAACAAATAAATAAATAAAAACTCACTGCTGCGAAAGGCACCAAAAAAGGCCATCATACAGGCCACATTCAAATGTGCTTCTTTGTATGCAAAAAAACACACCATACCTAATTGATTCTGCAGATCATGAAGCAAATAAAGTGTTATAGGATGCCTAGAATCCATCATATTGGGAGCCTCCAACCCTCTACTGCTCATCTAGCTAAAAAAGAAGTACCTGGGCCCCATTGGCCTTCCTATAAAATGATACGCTAGCGAGATGTACCCGCATGGACTTAGGTGAAATACCTGCTGACTTAAGGTGTGCTGGATAGGTCTGGCTGAGAGTGTGTGACTTGGGTTGGCCGCTTTGGCCATCCAGCCTGAATTAGCTAGTGCCGCCATGTGGGGTGGGAGGGGCGGCGCTGGTGCTGGCATGCCACCGGCACCGCCCCTCCCCCCCCTGCACTGAGTTGCTGGCTGCTTTGTACTGGAACGGCTGCTTTGGCGGCCAAATTGCCCAACGCTATGTGTAACAGACGCTAGCTTCAACAGCGTGAGTGGGGATTAGAACCCGGGGCTCCGGAAGACTAGTCCGACACTCTTAATCATGACATCCCACTAGCTATCGACAAATGAATACTACAGCCCTTCTTAAAGCTCCTTCTTGAACCATTACGTTATAGTGTAGGCTTATTGTATGTGTGTTCTTACAATATCAGAAGAAGAAACCTATCCAAAGGCAATACAATAAACTTAATACTCTCAAAAACAAGAATAGTCTTTCCTTATTTGTCTTTCTTTTCTTATTCCTTTACTAGCTTGAAAGGCCTTCCCTGGATCCCCTCCCCCCATGCCACTTAAGGTGGCTGTGGGCCGCGCGGACTCTGGAGCAGCTCGCAGACAGATCAAGTGGCGCGGGTGGGGGCTGGCCAGCTCATCAGCAGGCCCAGGACAGAGCTCGTTAGCAGGATGGGATGGAGCTCGTGAGCACAAGGTGGGATGGAGGTCGTTAGCAGCCCTGGATGGAGGTCGTTAGCAGGACGGGGTGGGACGGAGGTCGTTAGCAGTTCAGAACGGAGGACAGAGGTCATTAGTAGGATGGGATGGAGGACAGAGGTCATTAGCAGAATGGGATGGAGGTTGCTAGCAGCCTGGGACAGACCTCATTAGTGGCCTGGAGGGCTTACCCCCTCCATGACCCTTCATGACCCTGGAGGGCTTACCCCCTCCATGACCCTTCACCCAGGGCCCTCTCCTCTGACTCGCTGCTGGCTCCAGCAGTGAGGCGCATCTGAGAACAAAGTGGCTAGCGTTCAGGAATGGAGGGCAAGAGCTGTAGTGGCAGGGCCAATCAGGTGGCTGCATCCTGATTGGCCCTATTCCAACTGGGACACTCCAGACATGTTCCACCCCCCAAGCTGTTTCACAAATATTAAGAGGAACAATGGACAAGGATTTGTCAGGACATCTACCAGAACGGCATCCTGATAATGTCTGTCTTCAGTGGAAAACAACTTTCCTCATTGGGAAGTCCTAGATAAAAATACAAATAATTATCTTTAATTAGTATTTTTGTCAAATTCTGAATCTGCACTTACTGGGTCTTGCTGAATTCAGATCGATTTGAACTTGGGTCTTCCTCTATCCCCGCTCCCCATTGAAACAAAATGTTCTGCACGTGATTGGGGAAGCTAAGAAGGGGGGGGAGCCAAGTGCAGCAGGAGCCTCTTTCTTTTCTCGAAGGGGGCGGGATTGGTGACAGCAGAGGAGGGGGAATAAATCCAAGAGGAAAATCTCTGCCTAGAGAAGTTAGGGCTTCTGGAGCTTCTGTTGAGAAAAGTTAGGGCTTCCCCTTTAACCTGGGAATGAGGAAGCCTTTGAACTGACGCCCTGGCTAGGGCTTTTCTACAGCATTGGAGGCTCGGCAACAAGTTATTTCAGGGAAAGCAAACAGCTGCACGCTGATGCCGATTTTTCAAATATTGAAGATTATATCCACTCCAGGATATCGTGGGGGAAAGGGAAGGGTCACGCTGGATCAATCATGCTTGTTGCAGATGAAAAATTTAAGCCACCGAAAATAATAATGGAAATCGCATTCAGTATAGACAGCAGGGACTGAATTGACCTGGGACTGGAATAAAAGCTGCATGCAGATTCAGCCCAGGACTTCCTGCCGAAGAAAGTTGTTTTCTATGGACATTACCAGGATGCCGTTCTGATAGAAGTCCTGACAAATAAAGGAATAAGAAAACAAAGAACATATAAGGAGACTATTCTTGTTTTTGAGAGTATTAAGTTTATTGTATTGCCTTTGGATAGGTTTCTTTTTCTGATATTGAATTCACTTTGAAGCCGTCCTATTTATCTTGTTATACCTTGTGTGTTAAGTGCTGTCACTTCCAACTAAGGATACCAGCCTCCAGGTGGGATCGGGGGGGGGGGGATGGAATTTCAGCTAATCTCCAGGTACAGAGATCAGTTCCTCTGGAGAACGTGGATGGCTTGGAGGGAGGACTTTATGACATTGTAACCCACTGAAGCCCCTGTTCTCCCCAAGATCTATCCTAAATCTCTAGGAGGTTCCCGATCTGGATCTGGTAACCCTACTCCTCCATCCCCTGCCCGTGGAGGGGGGGCTGGCAACCCTCCTACTGTGGCAGGTCCTGCAGTTATGAGGGCACTGGTAGTCCCATTGATCTTAAAGTGGTTTCATGATTCTCATCCAGGTAACAGAGGTCTGAGTGTCGTGTGAATCTATGCCTTTGAATGGAGGGTTCTGTAGCAGCTCTTGGTTGAAAAACATGCCTTCAGCTGGCCATGCTGCCATTGCAGAGAAACCCTTTTTACTTGGTCCTGCAAACAGGCTGAACCAGGTCAGGGCTGTCAAAGCAAATGAGAAGAATTGGAAGTTAGCTGTTGACATGTGCTAATTTGCTGTTGAATTTTCAGTGTGAGAGTGAAAACGTCTCTTCCACTGTTTGTAACTTTGGAAGGAATTGTTTCAATGCAGATTATGACCTGTGTTATATAATTGCATTATGTAATTAAGCTCATTAATTGATAGGAACAGAGGAAAAGAATACAACACCACCAAGGAAAAATTTATTCCTGGAGCTGAGGTATGTCATCGTATGGTTGTTTCGGTCTTATTTGCTAGAAAATGCTTAGCAAGGAGCCAGTTCCTTTTGCACTCGGGTGCAAAAACGTTGCTACCTTTGCCTGGTTCCATGTTGGATGTCTTGTTTCAAGATGTTTCAGGACCACACATGCATCTTCACATTGATTGCACATGTATGGGTGTACTTTCCTTCAGGTAAAGAATACTGGCAGTGAAGCCTTGCTTGCAAAGATTAAAAACAGTTCCAATCTGGAGTCAGCAATGTGCTGTGGCTGATTTTTTTTATGCCAATGAAATTCTTTTGGTTGCATTGATAGTAGCATAGCATCTAGGCCAGGAGAAGGAATGGTTTTAGTGCTCCATGCTAGTCAGACCTAGTCTGGAGCACTGAGGCCAGTTCTGAGAACCATACTTTATGAAAGATGTAGATGTAGACAAGACAATCAAGATGGACAAGGGTCTAGAAAACAGCCCTTACCAAGAAAGACTGAATGACCAAGTGAGGTGAGACTGGATCATGCTGCTTAAATACTGGAAAGACTGTTACGTAGAGGAGAGCATAAGAAGAGCCCTGTGGTTCAGACCAGTGAAGGTCCATTTAGTCCAGCATCCTATCTTATGCTGTGGCCAACCAGTTCCTTTCCCAGATGTTGCCTCTAGGCAACAAAGATTAATTTGCTGCCTCATAATAGGTCAATATGAGATGTAGTTCGGTAGATGTCAGTTGAATATCAGGAGGAAGTTCTGATGTTCTACTGCTGTACTATTCAGTTCTAGAAGGGATCCACTTATCAGGGAAACAAGAGAAGAGCTCTCCATCACTTGATGATTCAAGCAGAGGCTGGACAGCCATCTGTTGGGAACATTCTTGCTTTTGATTTCCTGCAATGAGTAGTGATGGAACTTGATATAATCTGAAATCCTTTCCAGGCCTTTGGTTCTATAACTTAATAAGTTGTCTTGCAAGGTTAATTGCCTTTCTTAGAAAAATTGGCCTAGCGTGACTTCAGTTCACTGATTTTTCCTAATGATGTGAGTTCAAATACTCTGTGGAATTCCTGCATGAGCAGAATTGTGTATTCCCGTTTTTATCAACTTCCTGACTTCTGAATGACAGAATCAATTCACTTGATTTTGATGAGTGATGATCAGATTATCCAGGCATGAGTGCTGCCATCTTGGAGTTGTCGGGGACCCGCTTGCTAACTGAAAAAACAGGGTGCCCCTTTGAAGAAAACGTCACGCCAGGCCTGGTGAATGATACAACAGGAACAAGCTTTATTTTCAGCAACGTGGAGTCCGCTGGTATGGAGTAAGAGCTTCCACCGAACTCCAGGTGGAAGCTCCCTTTTATACAAAACCCACCTCCTTAGGCTGTATTGCCCCACCCAGTACTTGCGGAGGGAACATGCTGATACAATCATGACTCATGCACATATGCGAGGTTTTCCGGGGTTCCTGATGGCCCATTTTCCTGGAACAAAGGGCCATCTCCGGGCCCTTGTCAAAAGGTGGAGGGGGACATTGAGGTTCTTTAGCGGCCATTGCCACCTCAATGATCGGGTGGGGCGCCCAGCTGCCGGCTTGCCTATGATCACCATGCCCTACCTCCGTGATTGCGGGCGCCTCTGATGGCGGGGTTCGGTCCGGTTCCCAAGCCACCAAGGACCGAACCACGACATTCTGCCCCCCCAAAGGTCCATTCTCCAACCCCCCGGGACGGCCAGGATACCGCTTGTGGAAACGTTCAGTAAGTCGGGGCGCAAGGACGTCCGCTGCCCAGACCCATTCCCGGTCCCCCAAAGCGAAGTCCTTCCATTCCACGAGGTACTGCAACTTCCCCCTGTGGAGTCTAGAGTCCAGGATATCCGCCACCTCGTGGTGCTCCCCCCCCGGCAGGACCTCGGGCGCTGGCGGGGAAAACACGGGGTGCCAAACGTCACCGTCCGGAGTTTTTTTTAGAAGGCTCACGTGAAAGACGGGATGGATGTGCCGGAGGTTCTTGGGGAGCTTGAGCTTGACCGAAACTTCGTTGATCGGGGCCAAGACCTCGAAAGGCCCCAAAAACCGAGGGCCTAGCTTCTTGCTGGGCAAATTCAACCGTAGGTTCCGGGTGGAAAGGTAAACTCGATCCCCCGGTCGGATCTCCTCAGCTGGTCGTCTCTTCCGGTCGGCGTCCTCTTTCTGCGCTGCCTTGACTTTGTGGAGCTGCTCCTGCAGCGACTTCCAGCAGCTCCCGGCACGCTTCCCCCACTCGCGAAGGTCGGCCGATTCCCGGGCGGGGACCTCTCCAAGCTCCGGGAAGTGTCTCAGGTCTGTCCCGTAGACGACGGCAAAAGGCGACATCTCCGTGCTGCTGTGGTCTGCGTTGTTGTACGCGAACTCGGCCAGGGGGAGCAGGGGCACCCAGGTGTCTTGATGATAGGAACCGAAACACCGCAAGTACTGCTCCAGTACTTGATTAACCCGCTCGGTCTGCCCGTCCGTCTGGGGGTGGTAAGCGGAGCTCAGCCCTTGCTCGATGTCTAACAGGCGCAGGAAAGCTTGCCAAAACCGGGACACGAATTGTGAGCCCCGATCGGAAATCACCTTGTCCGGCAGCCCGTGCAGTCGGAACACGTGATCCAGGAACATCCGAGCCAACTGTGAAGCACTGGGGACACTGGCGCAAGGAATGAAATGGGCCTGTTTGGAAAATAGATCTACCACCACCCAGATCACCGTTTTCCCCTTGCTGGGAGGCAAGTCTGTTATAAAGTCCATGGAGATCACTGACCACGGCCGGGTCGGGACCTCGAGCGGGTGCAGCAGACCTTTCGGCTTGCCAACCCCCGGCTTGCAGGTCAGGCAGACAGGACAACCACTGACGTAAGCTTTTGTGTCCCGCCGCAGACTGGGCCACCAAAACCGCCGCCGGGCCAACTTCCAGGATTTTACGAAACCGAAGTGCCCGGCGGTCTTAGCATCGTGGCAGAGGCTGAGGGCTTCCCGTCGTAGCCCTTCCGGGACGTAGACAGCCTCCCCCCTCCGCCAGAGACCGGAGTCCAAAATCAAGGAGTCCCGGAGCTCAGCCAGCTCCTCGTCTGTCTCGTAGGCTGCCACTAGGCGGTCTCGGAGCGGGGCGGTCGCCGGGTCGGGCTCCCATTCCTCCCTGGCCCGACGCCTAGTGACGACCCCCCGTCCCAGCTGCTCCTCACCAAACACGGACCTGGTGCAGGGAGCGTACCCCTCCCCATAATGCGGCAGACGGGAGAGGGCGTCCGCGAGGAAATTCTCTTTGCCGGGGATGTGACCAAGCTTGAAATTGTACCGCGAAAAGAACTCCGCCCACCTCATCTGCTTGGCGTTCAGGGATCGCGGTTGCCGGAGCGCCTCCAGATTCTTGTGATCTGTCCAGACCTCGAACGGCTCCTCTGTTTCCTCCAGCCAATGCCGCCATTCGGTGAGGGCGAACTTAATCGCAAACGCCTCCTTCTCCCAGGTAGACCAGTTCCGCTCCGTTTCGGCGAATTTTCGTGAGAGGTAGGCCGCCGGCCTCAGCTGTCCCGCCTTGTCTCGCTGCAGGAGAACCGCCCCGGCTGCTGCGTCGCTGGCGTCGACTTGTACCACCATCGGCTGGGTTGGGTCGACGTGCAGTAGCGTGGGCTCAGACGCGAAAGCTTGCTTGAGGGCCAGGAACGCTGCCTCCGATTTCTCATTCCAGCCGAGCGCTGCGCTGGGCCGCGTGGCGCGAGGACCTCTCCCCTTGGTACCTAGCAAGTCCGTGAGGGGAGCCACTACGGAGGAGTATCTGGGGATGAAGCCTCTAAAAAAGTTAGCAAACCCCAGGAAGCTTTGTAGCTGTTTCCGGGTGCGGGGCCTTTCCCAGGCCAGCACCGCCTGCACCTTCTCGGGGTCCATAGCTATGCCCTGGGCTGAGATGCGGTAGCCCAAATAGTCCAGGGAGGGACGGTGGAATTCGCACTTAGCCAGCTTCACGTATAGGTGGTTTGCCAGCAGGCGCTTTAACACCTCCCTCACCAGGGTCACGTGCTCTTGGGGATCTTGGCTGTAGATCAGGACGTCATCCAAATAAACAACCACCCCCTGAAACAGAAGGTCCTGCAACACCTCATTAATTAGACTCATGAAAACCCCAGGTGCCCCGCTTAAACCGAACGGCATCACTTTAAATTCGAATTGTCCCAATTGACAGTTAAACGCTGTTTTCCACTCATCCCCCTCCCGGATGCGTACCCGGTAGTACGCCTCCCTTAGGTCCAGCTTAGTGAACAGAGTCCCTTTGCCCAGCCGGGCCAGCAAATCCGGGATCAGCGGGAGGGGGTAAGCGTTCCCCGCTGCGATGGCGTTGAGGCCCCGGTAGTCCTGGCACAGCCGTCGGGACCCATCCTTTTTCCGGACGAACAAGACTGGAGCTCCCATGGGACTGGAAGCGGGCCGGATGAAACCTCGGGCCAGATTTTTACCCAAAAACTCCCGGAGGTCCTTGAGCTCACCCTCACTCATCTTGTAGATGCGCCCTTTGGGTAGTACCGCCCCCTCTGGGATGTTGATAGCGCAGTCCGTGCGGCGGTGTGGGGGTAGCTCGTCCGCTTCCCGCTCGCTGAAAACGGCTGCGAGGTCTCGGTACTCTGGCGGGACCTCGGGCTCTGGTATCTCCTGCTGCGCCGCCGCCGCTCCCCTGGGACGCGCCGCCGTCCTCTTGTGGCTGGAATTCTCGTGGGGGACCCGATGCCGTGCACCCACCGTCAAGTCGAACTTCAGGGTCCCCGCCCGCCAGTCCACCACGGGGTTGTGTTCCTTCAGCCAATCCAGGCCCAACACCGCCCGATATCCCGCTACGGGGACCTGGATCAGCCACCGCAACTCTTGGTGGTCCCCTATGTGGATGGCGATAGGACCCACCTCCTCCCCGAAAGGTCCCCCCTGAATCGGGCTGCCGTCCATCTGGACGAAAACCAGGGGAACCTTCCGAATGCGCTTCGGTAGCCCCAAAGCCCGGGCTATCTGGGGGTGGACCATGCTGTGGTCGCATCCAGAGTCCAAAAGAGCCTCCCCCACCCAACTTAGTCCGTTCCCCGGGTTCCGGAGCTCTAAAATTACCACGTTCGGAGGTCGCGCCTCATGCTGTAGGGGTTTTCCCTCGCACCGCGGGACCTGCTGCCCGGCGCCGTCTACAGCAGGTCCTGGCCGTTTTCCCGTCGCCTGGGCGCTTCCCGGTTCGTTGCGGAGGTCCTCCGCCCGGCGTGCCTGCTGGGGGCGTGTCGCACCTCCCCCCTGGGAGAGCCCGCGGTCCTCCCCCCCTTGCCGTTGGCACGCTGCTGCGAAATGTCCTGACCCCCCGCATTTCAGGCACAGACCTCCCCGGCGTCTCCTTTCCCGCTCGGGGTTCGGGGGTCGTTTGGGGCGAGAGTTGTCGGGGCCCGGTCTCGGCGCCTCGGCTGACCCGCCTTTGGCCTCCCGGGGGGGTGCGGCGGCCCAACCCAGGCTGGCTTCCAGCTTGGCGACCACAAAACACCACCCCTCCAGTGTAGACAGATCTTCTTCCGTCCCCTTGATCACGGCCCATTCCCTGAGCTTCGGGTTAAGGCCCTCCCGGAAGTACTCGATTTGGGTCTCCTCGTTCCAGGAGAACACCTTGCCTGCTTCCCTCCGGAAAATGTCTATATAGTCCATAACCCCCCTAGTACCCTGTCGAAGTCCCTTGATCCGACTCTTTGCCTTGTCCTCAGCCTGGGGGTCCTGGAATCGTCGGCGGAGCGCGACCACGAAGTCCTGCAGGTCCCGAGTTGCCGGGTCGCCGCGCTCGGCCAACCCTAGGTACCACTGACCCGCCTTGCCCTGGAGACACGAGGCCACCCCCCAGACCAAGTCCTCGGAGTCCTCATACCGGTCTCCATACCTCCGGGCATGCGTCAGCGCGTGGAGGAGGAACTGCGGGAGGTCGTCCGGCGTCCCGTCGAAACGCGCCTTAAGCTCTGGGGGGGAACGTTTTGGAGAGTAGTCCGACCCCCTCCGGATCCGGGATTCTCGGCGTCCGCCGTCTCGTCCTGCTCCGCTCCACCGGCTACCAACTTGCCCAACGACGCCGTGCCGCTCCCTGCCTTGCACGTCGCTCCTGCGTTGGTCCGGCTCTCGCCGCCCCGTCGGCTCACCCGCTCCCCCGAGATCCTCTGCTGTCTCGCCTCTCCGCTGGCCGTCTCGCCTACTCGGGACTGAAAACTGCTCCGGGTCGGGGTCCGGGGCCCGCTCACCAGTGCCGGGCTCGTCCTCGTCGCTGGAGACGTCCTCACTCGACGCGATCCCCTCCGCCGTTGTATTACCAGTCCCTCCGGGCCCGGCCCGAGCTTGCTCACGGGCTTCAGCTGCCTGCAAGCGCCTGGCCAAGTCCGCCATGGCCCGCCGCAGGTCCTCTAGGGATTCCTCAGGTCCTACCGGGCGAAGCGTCTGCCTCAGCTGGGTGTCCCAGGTTGGGGCCAACCCCCCAGACCTCGGCGCGCTCCCCGCCGTGCTTGGGAACCCCATGGCCCGGCGCCTTCCCTTGGCCGCCGCTGCCGAGGGTCTCGGGGTCCCGGACAGCTGCTCCTGGCCCCCCGATTTTCGGAGGAAATCTCCCGGGGACATTAAACTCATGTTCCCGGGGTTCGTGGGGGTCGAGACCGCCCCGTTGCTTGAAAACGCCATCTCTGGATCCGTCCCGATAAGCGCTCGGATGCGATGCCGACCCTGGAGTTCGGTGGGAAGCTCTTACGATGTCGGGGACCCGCTTGCTAACTGAAAAAACAGGGTGCCCCTTTGAAGAAAACGTCACGCCAGGCCTGGTGAACGATACAACAGGAACAAGCTTTATTTTCAGCAACGTGGAGTCCGCTGGTATGGAGTAAGAGCTTCCACCGAACTCCAGGTGGAAGCTCCCTTTTATACAAAACCCACCTCCTTAGGCTGTATTGCCCCACCCAGTACTTGCGGAGGGAACATGCTGATACAATCATGACTCATGCACATATGCGAGGTTTTCCGGGGTTCCTGATGGCCCATTTTCCTGGAACAAAGGGCCATCTCCGGGCCCTTGTCAAAAGGTGGAGGGGGACATTGAGGTTCTTTAGCGGCCATTGCCACCTCAACGATCGGGTGGGGCGCCCAGCTGCCGGCTTGCCTATGATCACCATGCCCTACCTCCGTGATCGCGGGCGCCTCTGATGGCGGGGTTCGGTCCGGTTCCCAAGCCACCAAGGACCGAACCACGACAGGAGTGCAGGGAGCATGCCTTCTATATCTGTGAGAGCACAAATCCCACATGCAATTAAATGGTGCTTGGACTATAGCAAACCACCCCTTCAATTTGGTTGCGGGCAAATCTTGCAGTCTACCAGAGAGTTTATGTTTTCTCTGCTCATAATTGTCAGTGAAAGCAAATTGCTGTTTTGAGCCTGCTTCCCAGTAGAGGGCTGCTGTATGCACATAAATATCACTTCCATGCTTTATTAGGGGCATTTGAGGGCCTTTTTTGTGGCGGTACGTATGGTATTGAGTACCAGCACTTTTTTGGGGGGGGCTCCCCCAAGTCAACAATAATAAAACAACAAAAATATTTAAAAGATATTCATACACTATAAAAATAGATATAGACTTAATACAAACAGAGTAGAACAGGAGATTGCTGAAAATTCCATGGAATATAATATTAGGATCAGCCAAGTTCTCAAAACAAAGTATAAATGTTCAAGATTAGCAGTATTCTTTTTCAGGTGAGTTGTTTGTGGATTTTTGTTTTTTGAAAAGGGGTTGCAAGGTGAGGAAACAGCACAGGAGAAGCCACAACATATAGTATTAACAGTAACACAGAGTGGGAGAACTGTTTTGTGGAGTTAGTCATACTAACAGGTCTTGGCTTCTGCCAAAGCATGCTAGAATAGGGCAGTATATATCCCTTTGGAAATACTGAAATTAGTTCCAAGGGTTATGCTGAGGACTACAGCAAGGGATTTTGTTGCTCTAGATTTATAGGTTGCTCAGTGCAGCCAAGCCAAGTGAGCAGTGAGCACCCCAGCAGTGAGACTGGAAGGCAATCACACCCGTAGGCTAAGCCGGTTGCCTCCTCCCATGTTACAGGTGTCTGGGAACAAGCTGAGACGGAGTGGTGTACCTGCATTAGACTAGGATGCATTAGACTAGCGGTACCCAACCATTCTTTGGTCAAGGACCACCTCCGGGGCGAGGGGAGAGCCGATGGCCCGGGTTCTGCACAGCAGCTGCGCGCAAGCATGCATGCGCAGTTGCCGCGCATGCACGTTTCCGGCACCCCGGGCCCTAACGCGCATGTGCAGCAGCTGCACGTGCGCGTTTGCGTTGCCGGCGTGACCGAGCCTGCCTCTTCCCCAAGCTTCTTGCTGTGGGGGGGGGGAGGCAGGCGCGGCTCCCGGCAGCCTGGTACTGTGGCCTTCGCGGACCGGTACTGGGCTGCGGACCGGTTGATGACCCCCGCATTAGACGACACATTCTTAGTCATGATGTCTCAGTTTAAGCATTCTTTGTGCTAGTGACCATTTGCAAACAGGCTGATCACAGAATCATAGAATTCAAAGGGGCCATATAGGCCATCTAGTCCAACCCCCTGCTCAACGCAAGATCAGCCCAAAGCATCCTAAAGCATCCAAGAAAAGTGTGTATCCAACCTTTGCTTGAAGACTGCCAGTGAGGGGGAGCTCACCATCTCCTTAGGCAGCCTATTCCACTGCTGAACTACTCTGACTTTGAATTTTTTTTCCTGATATCTAGCCTATATCGTTGTATTTGTAGTTTAAACCCATTACTACGCGTCCAAAGAGCCTCTTGTGGCACAGAGTGGTAAGGCAGCAGGCAGGCAGTCTGAAGCTCTGCCCATAAGGCTGGGAGTTCAATCCCAGCAGCCGGCTTAAGGTTGACTCAGCCTTCCATTTTATTATTTATTTATTTATTTATTTATTTATTTATTTGATTTCTATACCGCCCTTCCATATGGCGGTTTACATACAACATGGGGGATACATGGAACAAATTAATACATAACAAATACAGCAACAGCAACACAATGCAATAACGCAATTTCAGTGAACATCTGCATAAACAGTACAATAGGCCAAGGCCTCTAGAGAGGACAGACTGATTCAGGACATGGAGGGGATGTCTGAGGGGGGACCTGTTGACGGTCTCAGGCAAATGCCTAGTGGAGGAGCTCCCTTTTGCAGGCCCTGAGGAATTTTGGGTGTTCGGACAGGGCCCTGATCTCTTCAGGGAGCTCGTTCCACCAGGTGGGGGCCAGTACAGAAAAATTTCTGGCCCTCATTGAAGACCGCTGTGCTTCTTTGGGGCTAGGGATCACTAGCCAGTTGGCAGTGGCAGAGCGTAATGCTCTTTTGGGGGTATAGGCAGAGAGACGGTCTCTTAGGTACACTGGGCCCAGACCATGTATGGCCTTGAAGGTAAGAACCGAAACCTTAAGCCTGATCTGGAATTCAATTGGAAGCCAGTTGAGTTGTTGAAGTACAGGCCGGATGTGAGATCTCCATGGTGTATTTGTGAGAATCCTGGCCACTGTGTTTTGGACCAATTGCATTTTCCGGATCAAGGCTAAGGGCAGGCCTGCGTAGAGCGAGTTGCAGAAGTCCAGTCTAGAGGTGACCATCGCATGGATCACTGTGGCTAGGTGTTCTGGTGCCAAGTAGGGCACTAGTAGCTTGGCTTGGCGTAGGTAGTAGAAGGCATGCCACGCTACTCTTGTGACCTGTGCCTACTTAGAAAGGGACGCATCGAGGATCACTCCCAGGTTTCTGGCAGAGTGGGCTATTGTATCACTTTCTGTATCTAAGGTTGGAGGAAGGACATGGCGGAGAGTCGAGATTATTCTGTAAAGTGACTCGCAAATGCCTCACAGCTAATATCCAATTGGCTATTGTTTTGGTGCTCCTTGCGGGATCGAAATACCCTGAACAGTTGTGCTGGGCATGAGTGCGTAGACGCGATGCATGTTGAGTAAAAGTTGCATTTCACTGACTTCACCGCCATCTCATCTTTCATCTGCATTTTATAAGATGCTCTCGATTCTTCGTCACAAGTCTTTCTCCAAACACGCTCTAATTGTTTCAGTTCCAATTTCTTCCAGCGTAGTTCCTCAGTATACCAGGGAGCCCACTTGAGACGGGGGCAGAGAGGACGTCTGGGAGCTATCTCATCGATGGCGGCCTGCATCCTGTCGTACCAATCGCTGACCAATCCATCTAGAGAAGTGCCGGGAGGCATTGGGTCCCGCAGAGCATTCAGGAATCCAATTGGATCCATAAGTCTCCGTGGGCGAGCTGAAATGTGCTCGGCGCCCAACTGAAGTGGAGGTAGCAACCTAAGCCGGGTCTTCAGGGCATAGTGGTCCAACCATGGCACGGCAGTAGTCGTGACCAGATCCACGCTCAACCCCGCACCGAAAATGAGGTCCAGGATGTGGCCTGTTTGGTGGGTAGGGCCAACAATAAATTGTGAGAGCCCTGGTATTGCCATGGCTGACACCAGATCCAGCGCATTGCCCGAGGACGACAGTTACGCATGGACATTAAAGTCCGCCAGAATTAGCAGTCTAGGGAACTGTAACGCCCAGGAGGCTGCCGCCTCCAGCAGGGCTGGCAGGACATCTGGGGGTGCATTGGGCGCGCGTACCATCCTTCCGAGGTCGGTAAAATGACCAGCTTGCTGCAGGGTAAATGGTAATGACTGGGGAAGGCACTGGCAAACCACCCCATATTGTCTGCCATGAAAACGCTAGAGGGCATCACCCCAAGGGTCAGACAAGACCCAGTGCTTGCACAGGGGACACCTTTACCTTTTTACTGTGCGTCTTTTCCTCTGCAGCCAACGGAAACAGGATCCTGCCCTCCTCCAAGTGACAACTTTTCAAATACTTAAAGGGGGCTATCATGTTCCCTCTCAACTTCGTTTTCTCCAGGCTGAACATTCCCAAGTTTACAATCCACAAGTACCCCAAGGTCTTGTTCACACACAGTGTTACCTAAAAGCGTATCCCTCATCCAGTAGGCATGCTGGATGGATGGATATGAACTGTTCAGAAAAAACAGAATAGATCAAAGAGGTGGAGGAGTGGCACTGTACATAAGGAAAGGGCTTACCTGTCAGGAAATTCTAGTGAAGGAGATTATATCTACAGTGGAAAGCATCAGGATGAAAATAGGCGAGGGGAAAACAAACAGTGTGGTGGTTGGTGTCTGCTACCGACCGCCTGACCAACGAGAGGATGTGGATGCTGCACTTTGTGAGCAGCTTGAGAAAATATCCAAGCGGCAGGACCTTGTAATCATGGGCGACTTCAATTCCCAGATGTGTGCTGGGAAACAAACTCTGCGAAGCATCCTCAGTCATGCAACTTTCTGACCTGCCCGGCTGACAATTTCATTTATCAAATGGTAGATGAACCCACAAGAGGTTCAGCCATACTGGATTTAATACTGACCAGCAGGCAAGAGTTGGGGATGAGGTGGAGGTGGGGACCCTAGGGGGAAGTGACCATGTCCTCATAGAATTCCTTTTGAGATGGGGGAGGGGGGCAAGGAAGCTGGTAGCCAGATGCAGATGTTGGATTTTCGTAGGTCAAACTTTAATAAACTCAGAGACATGATGAGTGTCATACCATGGACGAGAATGCTGGAAGGGAAGGGAACATGTGAAGGGTGGGGGCTACTCAAACAAGAGCTATTGCATGCTCAATCAATGACTATCCCAGAAAGACAAAAACACTGCAGGAGCTCTAAGAAGCCTATTTGGATGAACAGAGAACTTCAAGAGGAACTAAGAAAGAAAAGGGAAATGGAGGGAAATGGAGGGAAGGACAGTGCTCTAAAGAGGAGTACCTACAGGTTACTAGGCACTGTAGATCAATCATCAGAAAGGCCAAAGCTGAGAGTGAGCTAAGATTGGCCAGGGAAGCCCATTGTAACAAGAAAAGATTTTTCAGTTATGTGAGGAGCAAACGTAAAGTAAAGGAGGCAATAGGCCCACTGTTGGGTGCAGATGGAGAAACTCTAACAGATGATGCAGAGAAAACAGAAAGGCTCAGTGCCTATTTTACATCTAGCGGGGTACCTCAGGGCTTGGTGCTCGGCCAGGTACTTTTTAACATATTTACTAATGATCTAGATGAGGGAGTGGAGGGACTACTCATCAAGTTCGCAGACGACACCAAGTTGGGAGGACTGGCAAATACTCCACAAGATAGAGACAGAGTTCAACGAGATCTGAACACAATGGAAAAATGGGCAAATGAGAACAAGATGCAATTTAATAAAGATAAGTGTAAAGTTCTGCATCTGGGTCAGAAAAATGAAAAGCATTCCTACTGGATGGGGGATACGCTTCAAGGTAACACTGTGTTTGAACGAGACCTTGGGGTACTTGTGGATTGTAAGCTAAACATGAGCAGGCAGTGTTATGCAGCGGTAAAAAAGGCAAATGCCATTTTGGGCTGTATCAACAGGGGAATCGCATCAAAATCACAAGATGTCATAGTCCCATAGCACCGAGCCCTGAGGTACCCCGCTACTCACCTCTCTCCAGTCTGATGAAACACCATTGACAACAACTCTTTGAGTGCGGTTCTCTAACCAATTCCCTATCCACCTGACTATCTGAAAATCCAGATTGCAGTCCTTCAATTTATCCATCAGAACATCATGGGGAACCTTGTTAAAAGCTTTACTAAAATCCAAGTAAATGACATCAACCGAATTTCCCCGATCCAGCAAACCTGTTACTTGGTCAAAAAAGGAAACCATGTTGGTCTGGCAGGACCTGTTGGAGACAAATCCATGCTGACTTCCTTGGATCACCAAATTGTCCTCCAGATGTTTGCAGATCGCTCCCTTTAATATCTGCTCCATTATCTTTCCCACAACAGAGGTCAGACTCACTGGTCTGTAGTTTCCCAGGTCATCCTTCCTCCCTTTTTTGAAGATCGGAATAACATTTGCTCTCTTCCAGTCCTCCGGGACATCTCCAGTCTTTAAAGAGGTTCCGAAGATGATGGACAAGGGCTGTGCAAGTTCTCTGGAAAGTTCTTTTAGTACTCTTGGGTGCATTTCATCCGGACCAGGGGATTTAAACTCATCTAGTGCAGCTAAATGCCTCTCGACAACCTCTCTATCCATGTTAACCTGCCACCCAGACACTGTCCTTTGGCTAAGGCCATCTCTAGATGTGCCTAAACACTTTGACCTGTGGGAAAAAACAGATGTAAAATAGGCACTAAGCCTTTCTGCTTTCTCTGCATCTTCCGTTAGAGTTTGTCCATCCGCACCCAACAGTGGGCCTATTGCCTCCTTTACTTTACGTTTGCTCCTCACATAACTGAAAAATCTTTTCTTGTTACATTGGGCTTCCCTGGCCAATCTTAGCTCACTCTCAGCTTTGGCCTTTCTGATGATTGATCTACAGTGCCTAGTAACCTGTAGGTACTCTTCTTTAGAGCTCTGTCCTTCCCTCCATTTCCTGAACATTTTCCTTTTCTTTCTTAGTTCCTCTTGAAGTTCTCTGTTCATCCAAATAGGCTTCTTAGAGCTCCTGCAGTGTTTTCGTCTTTCTGGGATAGTCATTGATTGAGCATGCAATAGCTCCTGTTTGAGTAGCGCCCACCCTTCACATGCTCCCTTCCCTTCCAGCATTCTCGTCCATGGTATGACACTCATCATGTCTCTGAGTTTATTAAAGTTTGCCCTACGAAAATCCAACATCCGCGTCTGGCTACAAGCTTCCTTGGCTCCCCATCTCAAAAGGAATTCTATGAGGACATGGTCACTTCCCCCTAGGGTCCCCACCTCCTTCACCTCATCCACCAACTCTTGCCTGTCTTGACCCATCAGAATCCATGCCAGATTGTCTCCATTCCTGGGTTAGTAAGGTCAGACAGACCAATCAGAATGCATTCTGGCTGAAGCAGAAGGGGAAGAAAAATTTAAATCTCAATCTATGGTCATCTGGTCTGATGAACATTCGGCGTAGATATAAATACAGACTTTCCCCCTCACCTTCATTAATGAAATCTCCAGTTGAAACTTATTTCACAAGATCTCAACAGGATTACTTACTTAAAATACAAGGATATGTTATCTAAGACAGGAGAACTCAAAGACATTCAAACCTTAATGAAAGAAGGATTGGAAATACAATGGTTAGATTTTAACCAATTGCTTTCTAGATTTAACTCAGAGTTCACCAGGCAGGTGGAGAAGGGACTCTGCTTCCAGAATTTGAGAATATTTTAGTTCAAGGTCAGATATACAAACAAGGTCAGATATATTGACCATCTGCAAGGTCAGATATACAAATTATTAAGATATGAAACTGAATCAGAACAGGTTAAGATTTGTATGATTAAATGGAAGCAGAATATTGGAACTACTGTTACACTAGAAACATGGGAATGTATATGGGTTAAAGTGCCTAAACTAACAAACAGATACTAAGATAAAATTGGTATAAGATGTTTTATAATGCCTAAAGTAATTGCAAAGATGACAAAAGGGTAAATGTAGCTGCTAGGGTCCTCACTGGAACATCCTGGAGGGCTCACATCCAGCCTGTGCTGAGGCAGCTGCATTGGCTGCCAACTGCTGCCTCGATCCGGTTCAAGGTTTTGGTTTTAACCTTTAAGGTCATATGCGGGTTGGGACCCACATACCTGAGGGACTGGCTACTGCCCTATGCCCCCTTCAGGGCCTTACGCTCTGCGGGTGAAAACCTGTTGGTCGTCCCCGGCCCGCAGGAAGTGTGCCCAGCCTCGACCAGGGCCAGGGCCTTCTCGGTACTACCTGGTGGAATGAGCTCCTGGGTGAACTGCGGGCCCTGTGGGATTTGTCAGCTTTCCACAGGGCCTGTAAAAAGGAAGTCTTCCACCAGGTCTATGGTTGAGGCTGGGGTCAACGAACCAGGGACATCGCTCCCCCCCTGGGAATCGGAGTATACGTTACTCCCCTCCACTCTCTCCTCTTCCCCTTTTTTGATAGTGGGGAGGGATGGGATTTTTAGCCATAATGTTAGTAGTTTTTAATGGGAATTTTAATGGGGTTAGATTGCTGTGACCTGCCTCGAGCCTGTTGGGAGAGGTGGGAAATAAATCTAATAATAAATCTAATAACAACAACAACAACAACAACATATCTTGGAAATGTAATGAAAAAGTGGGCTCCTTTTGCCACATCTGGTGGAGATGTGGGAAAGTATATAGATTTTGGGCAAAGGTACATGCTGTCTTAGAAGAGATATTTAATATTAAGTTTCCAGTGAAAGCTTATGTTGTTAAGTTTGTGTCCAGAATTACTTCCATCTCATGCCAGAAAATTCTTTTTCCATGCTATGAGGGCAGCAAGATTAGTTCTGGCTAAGAACTGGAAATCCCATGAGATTTATGGTTGGATAAACTTGCTGATTTAGCGAGAATGGCAAAACATGCGTCTATAGTCAACGAAAAATCAATAGAAGACTTCCAGGAGCAGTGGAGCTTCTATCTGGATGATCTCGCCAACTGAAGCCTGGAGCAAGAAAAAGGTGGGGACAGGGATGGGGACAAGATATTGTAATTAATATCTATTTCTTTTCTTTTTGTATATTCTTAAAAAATAAAAAGATTAATTTTAAAAAAGAATGCATTCTGGCTAGAATCCTCTAGAAGATCACCTCACTACTCCTGACTCTCCCCCTCCCATCATGACTCACAAATTCTGACATACAGCCAAATAGCCAATTTCTCACTTTGGCCTTGAAGAGACCTGCAAACCTCAATTAATCATACCGGCAAGATGGAGCCAGTTATTTATTGTACAGATTAACCCTTGGGGGAGGGATTAGGAGTGCCTTGCCCCACAGTGGTAGGCCCATTTTGATTATGCTTTTGCTATAGAGTTTCTGGCGATTCCTAGAGCTACTCATTACCGCTTCTGGGTTAAATGCAAAAGGGATGCAGTGATGTTGGTCACTGTAGTGATGTCACACATTCTGATAACAATTCCTCTGTTAATACTATGCAGCTTTGTGTGTATCTAACACATTCTTAAGGTTACAGATCACTATATGACATTGATTGAAATAACAATTTGTGCATTTTACATATTTCATTTATACCAAACATTATCATGTTATTATTAGCAGAGATTGAATATTTCAGTAGTGACCCATATTCCTGCAGAAATCCCCTCTCCAATAGTTTTTAGAAGGGTCTTACAGAAGGATAACTCCTATAAATAAGACAAATCCAAATTTGTATTGAGATCATGGGGCATGCATGTTTTTTTTTTGAATATCACAATAGATGTGTATATGCAATACATATTTAATTTTCTACAAAATGCGCCACTAAAGATGCTTCAATATTTCTATTGCAGATTAGTGACCTACTACGCTACATGTCTCTATAGCACATACCCTCATCCCAAAGCCTAGTCTTTAGCACAGCCATAAAATGGCATAGACGGCTCTTTTAGCCTGCTGGCCAGTTTGTTCTCCTGCCCTCTGCCCTTTGCCTTGCTTCTTGCCAGACCTCTCTGGATCCTTACTTATCCTTGCAGCTTGAACACTTGACAGGTGGCTTCTTCACAGGGAAAGCCTTCCACTCTTTATAAGAAGGCCCCCATATCTTTGCATGCTATAAGGAACAGCACTGTGCAAAGTTTTGTTAATATAAGGGTAGCAGACTGCAGCTTTTCTGAGATGGCAATAGTTCAAGCGTGGCTTTGTCAAGCCGAGGGGGGAAATGATAAGAAAAAGCATACTTTGTAGAGTTCTGTTTTGACCTCAGATGCTCTTTCAGAAATTGCAAGAAGTGCCTCTTTCCTTTTCTTATTAACGTTCAGTTAACAAGTTGAGGAGTAATTGCAAAAGACTTCAATGAAACCTTGGGTCACCAAGTCAGGCAGGATGTGGATAAACAGGCAAATCAGAATTTAATGAGTTGCCTGTAACTTTAAAGGACCAGCTTCTTGTCTAAAAAAAGGGGGAGAACATCCAGACAATCCTCTGGCTTCAGTCTGGTGCAGGAAAAACCTAAGAAAGAAGAGGCTGGAAAGCTTTTTAATGAGATTATCCATCTGCCGGGGGTGGTGGTACGGTGAATGCAATCTGATTAATGCAATGTACTGCCTGTTCAGTAATTGAATTGGGAACGATTAAGCTGCCTGTGTCGGCTGCATATTCTCCTCTGCTCCCTTTGATCAAATGAAGGCGACAGGGGTACTGATGTTGCTATAACAGCTAATGGTGTACCATTAAAAAAAATCTGAAGGTGGACGGCAGGCAGTTCCCTGTAACTGAGTAGTTTCCTACAGGCAGAAACATAGTATATTTTCCCTGCTTCTTTTTTGCACTTATTTTACATCTGTGTAATGCCAAGGTGAACATCTTGGAAATAACCTCGAGTAGCTAGATGTGGCTCTGAAAGAAAACATGTACCTGTGGGAGGGAGGATGTGCATGTGTGTGACTTAGCTCCAGCAAAAAATTTACCAAAGCTTGACTTGCATGTGGCTGTCAGTCATTTGATGAGTTTCAACCCCAGTTCTTCTGAGGTGTGAAGTTTCTGTCGATTGCCCAATAATGAATCCATGATTTGATGCAAAAAATTGATTTATTGAAAAATGCAAGTAAACCTGATCAGTACTTTGCCAGAACTGGCCTATCACATTAGAGCTTCAGTTTTATCCCAGCGTTCCAAACCCCCTCCCACTGGAATCAAAGTTTTGGTAGGAGAACATCAAAAGCCATAACAAACAGGGCTGTAAAAATCAAGAGGTCCATATCAAGGACTCTAGTTTGTACTCCCATGAATGTTTGGAAGATGGGTGGGAGCTGGTGTGAAAACATAGTGGAAGAGGGGCCCAGTTGACTGAAAGCACTAAAAGCAATGTAAAAACAAAAATAAATTCCTACAAATAAATTCCCAACTAACTACCTAAAATATGGCAGAAAACAGTCATTTCTGACATGAGGGACAAGTCTTATGCATCTGCTGCAGGCAGGAAATTTTATGATTAAGCTGGTGGTTCCCTCGTGGTAATAACAGCAATTTTGTTCCTGCAGTTGCAAGACTGGATCATCATTGGAGAAACTGCTATGAGCATGTGATAAAGCTTGTTGGGCCAGTTCAGTTTTATGCTAATACTAGGGGCAAAGCCCGTTGTATCCAAGAATACAACGGGCGCTAGAGCTTGGCAGTGGGAAGAGGAAGGGGAGGAGTTGTCTAGTCTGTAAGGGGTTGAATGTGTGTATTGTGTGGGAGGTTGTAGTGGCATGGTGGCAAATGAGGGCATGGGTGTGGAAATATGGGTGTCAAGAACCTGTGGTGTGGAATGTTCGTTGAGTGTGGGAGAGGACTGACCTTTGGGAATTTTGGCATAGTAGTTACAGATGAGCTTTCCAGAGCCATGTCCCCAGATATGTGAAGGGAAAATCAGACTGGAGACTCTTCTTAGGGGAAGATTACATGGCAACCAATTCCTCCCAGTTCTGCGTCATTTCCCTTCTTGTGTAAATTAGGCCACAGAAACCGAAATGCACCTCTGCCCTAATACACATGGGGTAGTCACAGTACACAGGTGTTCACCCTGTTCCTTCTTTTCCATTTTTTCACTGCTGATAAAACGTTATGTGCCTACATGCTTCTTTCATGGTTGCTCCTTAGAAGAACGGATTTTTGTACCCTTACTACCCAAAGCAGTCTCAAAGCGGTTTACAAACACCTTTTCCATTCGTCTCTCCACAATAGTCAACCTGTGAGGTATGTGGGGTTGTGAGAGATCTGAGAGAACTGGGAATGGGCCGCAGTGACCCAGCAGACCTAAGGTGTCTCATAGCATTTTCCAATTGTCTTCCCTTTCTCTCCCCATAGCAGACTCCCCATGAGGGAGGTGGAGTAGAGAGCCTCACAGGGAAGCTGGCAACCCTAAGAGGAAGACTCTCTGTGCACAGCAGTCTTGACCTTAGTAAGGTTTTTTATATTGTTTTTTTATTTGCAAGGGCAAGGTTATTTGCCAGGCCAATAAGTCATTTCAGTTACCATGTGCCTCCAGACATTTATTTGTTCTCTATTTACAGTTTCAGGCTGTAAATATTTATTTAGGTTTTCCTGCACTTTCCAGACTCACAGGACTGATGCTGCTCTGCCTGTCTGCACCCCTGAATACAAACAGTTGCTGGTAAGGGCTGGCCATAGCCCATAGCCCGGGAGGGACACACCTGCACCACTCCCTCCCAACTGCAGGCAAACATGGCTCCTTTGAAGGCTGGACTCTGAGGCATTGTACGATTTTGAAGTCCCACCTCCAAAGCTCCAGGAATATTTCCAACCCAGGGGTAGCCAACCTCCAGGTGGAGCCTGGAGAGCTCCTGGAATTACAGCTCACCTGCAGAGTATAAAGATCTGCTCCCCAGGCAGAAAGGGCTACTTTGGACAGGGTTGTGGTAGAGAAGAAACATTTAAGGCCTCCCACACAGGTTGTTGTTGAATTGAAAGACTTGAGGCTTACTGCACAGGGTTGTTGCGCAGATGAAACAGGAGACAAAAGAGCCAGTTTCCTCTGCAGAATAACGCTGTGCAGTGGCCTCAAATCTGCAGAGAGTTGCAAAGAAGAAAGACACGTGGCTTGGCTGTGTCTAACCTCCGGGCAGAGCAGTATTTTCTGTTGCCTCCCTGTCAGGCAACTGTTTGGCAGAAGGGGAAAGTTCCCCCCCCCCTCAAAAGGAAGGCCCTCAGATTCCCCTGCGTTGGTCTTGGGAAGGCCTCCCTCCCCTTAGTCGGGGCCTGTCAGAGGCTCCGCAGCAGGCCTGAAGGGGGGAGGGGGGGCACTCTGCAGCCTCCAGCCAGCTCTGTCAGGGTTCTGAGGCAGTTTCCAGTTGGACATGGCAGTTAGGACAGCCTTGCCCCCACAGCACAACCATCTCCACTGTGTGACTGATGGGAAGATGTCACAATTATTTTGTGGCATCCAAATTCCAAAGGTTCCTGCAGGATCAAGAAGAAGAAGAAGAAGAGTTGGTTCTTATATGCCGCTTTTCCCTAGCCGAAGGAGGCTCAAAACGACTTACAGTCGCCTTCCCATTCCTCTCCCCACAACAGACACCCTGTGAGGTGGGTGAGGCTGAGAGAGCGCTGATATCACTGCCCCGTCAGAACAGTTTTATCAGTGCCATAGCGAGCCCAAGGTCACCCAGCTGGTTGCATGTGGGGGAGCGCAGAATCGAACCTGGCATGCCAGATTAGAAGTCCGCCCTCCTAACCACTACACCAAACTGGCTCTCTGAGGCTGGAGACCCTCGGCACAGAGAAGTGAAGGGATCGTCTGCTTGACTGGCCTCTTCCTTGAGTAGGTGCAGAATAGTTTTGTGTCTGTGTGGGACCTGTGTGGGACCTTTTAATACAAGAAGAATGGTAGGGAAGCCTGCTGCCTCACCCCCTTCAAACCCATCCTGGCACTCCTTGCATTCCAACTTGCAATGGGCCTTGCTTCTAGTCTATGAAATTAGGCAGCAGCTCCTCCACACGATGGTTGGCTTTGAGGCCTCAGCACCCCTGCATTGAAACCGTTTCTTCACTGAAACCTTTTCTCCATCAGCCAGTTCCGCTAGCCACGGAGGAGCTTCAGTGGGCTTAGGCTGGTATGGTCAGCAGTGGGCTTAGAGACCCTGCTGCCCTGTGCTGCTGAGGCATGCCCATGCAGAAGAATGGTGTCATCCAACAGAGCAGCACTCAGGGATCTCAGAGCTGGAGAGAGCCCAGGTGGTTCTTGCCCTGAGACCTCTGGGGCAATCTCCTGCTTTGTGTGGATGTCTGGGAAAGCACTGAATTGTGTCTCTTAGGCCTTTTTTTAGCCCTTTATTGGCACAGTTATAGCACCATGTTGGGGATGAACCAGATCTTTTTTGTGGGCAGACAGCAATCTCCTTTCTCAGTGAAAAGGTTAGGATTTCTTCCTTTTCTGTAATAATAGCATAAAAATGAAAAATCCCTACAGATACCCCAGTCTCAGTTTGCCTGTTGCATTGCAACATAGTAGATGCTTTTTCTCATTGCTGCTGTTTCCACCCGAGGAGCTGTGAAAACGTGGTTGTGAAGCAGCACGAGCATTTCAGATGTATACTTGATAATGAAGCCTGGCAGGAGCATTTTATCCTCAAGTAAGCAGTGCTAACATTTTGCATCTTCCAAAACACACAACAGTTCAGCATGTCTTAAAATCAAGTATTTGTTGTTTCAGGGTTTAAACTGTCATTCTTCTTTCCCCCTGTCAAATTGCCAAAGAGCACTTAAGGTGTTCAGTTTTATGTTCTACCTCCGCAGTCCTACAGTGTGAAGCAACATATCCCACGCTGCAGGGACATTCATTAATGGGCTCTCTGGGAGGTAAAAAATCACTGCAACAGAGATGATCGATGGCATCCTTCCTCGTAGTTGAGACTGCCGAAACAACAGAGACGGACAAAGTGATGCTCCGAGAGCCTGCAATGAATTTCCTGGATTTCATCTACTCAGAAACTCCGTTCTAGTGGGAAAGGGTCAGACAGCAGCAAGTGGTCATGCACACACCAAAGCTCCTGTGTTGCATCAGTTATATATATATATATTACCAACTGTGATTTTGGATGGAGAAGCAACAGGAAAAGTGAAAAGCTTAACTCCTTTCCTTGGACCATGTTTCTGTTTAAAATCACTCCCACCCACTCACCTGGAGTATCTGTTGACATCATACAAAATGGTAGCGTAGGTGTTCATTTTACTAGTGACAGCTGCAGAAAGGGTTAAGCATGTCTCCTTCACTCAAAGTGGCAGCTTTCCAACTTTTGAAAATTTAATTGCAGCCCTGATCCATCTATTTACATGTAATGCGTCCTTTGTTTTCCATGTCCTAATTTCCTTGCTTGCAAGTTCCTGTTTCTTTTGGGATGCCCCCCCCCCCCGTTTCACACATGTTTGGGTCCCTCTAGGAGTTGATTCCTTATCACACAAGTTTGTGTCTGGCATATCTCACTGCAGGTTTAAACAACAGGTTTTTGTGTGAGATACAAACCAGTGTAATATCAAATCTACTACTAAAGGGAGCAAGTCATGTGCTAAAGCTATCAGTAAGTTGTTCTGATGGAAAGTCCTACACATTCATTATAATATATTGTTTATATTGTTAGGCTCACCTTTCTTGAAATCTTAAGCCCTACGTCAGTGGTTCTCAACCTGGGGGTTGGGACCACTTTGGGGGTCGAACGACCCTTTCACAGGGGTTGCGGCAGGGCAAGCCTCTCGGCTGGGGGGGGTGCCACACAATAGCCTTGTGGGGTAGATAGAGATAGAGTGTTCTTCTGTCTGGAGCAGGTGAAAAGAGTGAGATCAGCATGGTCAGACAAGAGGCAGAACTGAACTGAGAAACCTTGGGAAAATAATTTATATGCAATTATGAACAATGGATCTTCATGTCATTGGCCAGTTTTGGTTTAATTTCTGTGGAAAGAACCCTTGCCTAATTTTATGGTTGGGGGTCACCAGAACATGAGGAAGTGCATTAAAGTAGCAATCCCCAACCTGTGGGCTGCAGACCACATGTGGTCCTTTGACTCATAAAGGCTGAGGCTGGAGATGCCCCAGGGCGTTTCTATATTCCCATTTCTGTAACTTGTGTGTTCCTCTTGCGATATTTTTTCCTGTTTTACATGTGTTTTGCTTCCTCTAGTGGTCTCTGAGTGTCTGCCATATTTCCCTCCAGGTTTTTATGCTGAACAGAGGCCTTTTCTGCACCAGGAATCCAGCTCAACGCAGGTCTAATTACAGCTTCCGGATGAAATCAGGGTCGGGCCAGGACAGTCCCAAGCCTGGCATAATGCAGAGCATCATTTGCACCACAACAAGGGAATGCGGATAATCAGTGCTGAGCTGTGCTAGGCTAGATCCCTAGTGCAGAAAAGGTCATAGAGGCCAATTATGCACAGCGGCAGCAAAATTCCCACAGCCACACAGTCCCCCCCCCCCGGACTTGTGAGTGCACAGAACTGTGGGACACACAGGTTCCCCCATGCCACACGGCGGGGGGGGGGCATCCCTGCACAAAGGTGAAATAGCGTGGTAATTCTATCCCACCATTGTGGGGGTTGACAAATGCCCTGTTTGGCTCCGCAACACCACAGTGCATTTTGTGTCCCTCAGGGATACCATAGGCGTACTCTTCCAGGGCCAGCATGGGTGACGACAGTTTAGAATTCTACGAAATTGAAGAGGAGTGATGTTGAAACTTCTGTCTTTGTATCTTTTTGTTTTTATGCAGCACTTCCAGTGGTGCACATTTCTGATTACATGCATTCCTTTTTTCATATTCACTGAGTCAGTATAAATCAAATGCTTGAGTCTATCAATTGTTGACTTTGAAGCTAAAAATGAAAACAACATAAATTATTTAATCTTTAATCAACAAGTATGGGGTGCCAATCAGTCATGGCTATGGTTGCCAACCTCAAGTTAGAAGAAGAAAAAGAAGAAGAAAAGTTGGTTCTTATATCATAGAATCATAGAATCATAGAGATGGAAGGGGCCATAGAGGCCATCTAGTCCAACCCCCTGCTCAACGCAGGATCAGCCCTAAGCATCCTAAAGCATCCAAGAAAAGTGTGGATCCAACCTTTGCTTAAAGACTGCCAGTGAGGGGGAGCTCACCACCTCCTTAGGCAGCCTATTCCACTGCTGAAGTACTCTGACTGTGAAATTTTTTTCCTGATATCTAGCCTATATCATTGTCCTTGTAGTTTAAACCCATTACTGCGTGTCCTTTCCTCTGCAGCCAACGGAAACGGCATCCTGCCCTCCTCCAAATGACAACCTTGCAAATACTTAAAGAGAGCTATCATGTCCCCTCTCAACCTCCTTTTCTCCAGGCTGAACATTCCCAAGTCCCTCAACATTCCAGGCTGAACATTCCCAAGCCCTTCATAGGGCTTGGTCCCTTGGCCCCAGATCATCTTCGTCGCTCTCCTCTGTACCCTTTCAATTTTATCTATGTCCTTCTTGAAGTGAGGCCTCCAGAACTGCACACAGTACTCTAGGTGTGGTATGACCAGTGCCGTATACAATGAGACAATGACATCTTGTGATGCCCCTGTTGATACATCCCAAAATGGCATTTGCCTTTTGTACCACTGCATCACACTGCCTGCTCATGTTTAGCTTACAATCCACAAGTACCCCAAGGTCTCGTTCACATACAGTGTTATCTAAGAGCATATCCCCCATCCAGTAGGCATGCTTTTCATTTTTCTGACCCAGATGCATAACTTTACACATATCTTTATTAAATTGCATCTTGTTCTCATTTGCCCATTTTTCCATTGTGTTCGCATTTCATTGAACTCTTTGAGTGCGGTTCTCTAACCAATTCCCTATCCACCTAACTATCTGAAAATCCAGGTTGCACTCCTTCAATTTATCCATCAGAACCTCATGGGGAACCTTTTTAAAAGCTTTAATAAAATCCAAGTAAACGACATCAATCGAATTTCCGCAATCCAACAAACCTGTTATTTGGTCAAAAAAGGAAACCAGGTTGGTCTGACAGGACCCGTTGGAGATAAATCCATGCTGACTTCCTTGGATCACCAAATTGTCCTCCAGATGTTTGCAGATTTAATATCTGCTCCATTATCTTCCCCACAGCAGAGGTCAGACTCACTGGTCTGTAGTTGCCGTTTTTCTCTACCCGAAGGAGGCTCAAAGCGGCTTATAGTCGCCTTCTCTTTCCTCTCCCCTCAACAGACACCCTTTGAGGTGGGTGAGGATGAGGGAGCCCTGAGATGACTGAAGAAGAGTTGGTTCTTATATGCCGCTTTTCTCTACCCGAAGGAGGCTCAAAGTGGCTTACAGTTGCCTTTCCTTTCCAGTTAAGCTATCTACAAACCAAAAACAGCTGTTCAGTAGAGACCAAGCAATTCACGCCAAAACCTGAACAAAGGCAAAGTAACAGTCTTTACTGAAAGACAAACTATTCCACTGTTCATTCCCCCCCTTTTCCCCCGCTTCTCTGCCAGAACAATATCCAGATATAACAGTTGTTTTCACTTGTACTTTCATCAGTGAAAAGTGAAGTGTTGGAACACAAAGTTTGGAGAGGAAGTGATCTTTGCTGCTGCAAGTGAAATCAGCTGTTATATCCAGACTCACTCTGCCAGAGAATGAAATAAAAGGGAAAAAAGGAACAGTGCAATAGTTTGTCTTTCACTGAGGATTGATACTTTGCCTTTGTTCAGGTTTTGGAGTGAATTTCTCAACCTCCTGGTGAGGCCTGGAGATTTCCCAGAGTCCCAAGTCATTTTCAGGTGACACAGACCAGTTCCCATGGAGAATCTGGAGCTTTGGGGGATGGACCCTGGATCCCCTGCCCTCTCCAGGGCCAACCCCTCAACCTGGAGTTGGCAACGCTATGGGTACATCCCCGCCCCCTTCATTTCTAAGCTTCAAAGGGCATCTGATTGTCCGTTGCCTAAGAAAGAGTGGTGCTCTACGTGTCTTTGGTCTAATTCAGCAAGAAAATGTGCACATTCTTGGACTGCCAGCATAATAGAATCTTTAAACCGCCCGTGGTGCCACGGGCGTCACGGACTATATAAAGGGCTAAGGGGTTCTAGGGCGGGATGTGTCCGTGATGAGGAAGGGTCCGGATTGGACCCTTCCTCTGGACAGACAATCGGAGGGACAAATTGGCAGGCGCGCAGTGCCTGCCGATTGGTCCCTCCGATTCCCAGCCCCAGCAACTGCGAGCCGCACGCAGCGCGGCTCGCAGTTGCTCCCTTTGCCTTTGCTCCTTTGCCTTTGCTGCTGGCCTGGTGCGTCGGAGGCGCGAAGTGGCTCCGACGCGTCAGGCCGGCCGCAAGGCTGCCGGGGGCTCCCTGCCCGGCGGCCTGACATGACAAGAGGCACAAAGCGCCTCTCGCCGCGTCAGACCGCCGCCCGAGGGAGCCCCCGGCAGTCGCAGAGTCTTCAGTTGGCAGATCGTTCAGGGGCTGAAGAGTGGGTTGTCTTCAGGCCGCCGGACAGGGAGCCCCCGGCAGTCGCGCGGACCGCGGCTGCCGGGGGCTCCCCGAAAGAAGGCTGCGCGAATGTCCGCGCCTCTCCAAGTTCCAAGCCCGCCACCGCTTGCCCTGAAGACAACCCGCTCTTCAGCCCCACCGCCAGCCTCCCGTCGCCATTTTCTGCCTCGCCACCAACAGCACCGCCGGCCCGCGCCGCTGAGACGTCGACGCGGCAACTGCTGCCCACAAACAACGCGGGGAAGAGCCCGCGCAAAGGACGCCCGCCAGCCGCGCCGCCCGCAACGGCCTGCCGCCCACCAACCTCTCTCCCAGCCCACAGCCCACTCGCCCACGCCGACACCGGCGCTCCGCGCCCACAGCCAGCCACCCGCTGACGTCTCCCTCACCCCAATGACAGGTAGGCGTCGCAGCAAAGACGACCCACCTTGGACACGCACGGAGGCGGCTGCGGGGGGGGGGGCTCCCTAAGCCTACCACCAGCCCCGGAAAGCCTCTGCCGGCTGCTAGCGCCCGCTGCATTTCGAGGGCAGCGGGCTTGATTACTAGTTATGTAATAATTCATGTTTAATAGCCAGGCTTGTTCTATTTGATTAAGCTTGCATTTGGCTTGACAACTCCTGATTATCTTCCTGCCAATGAGATCTGGTCAGGAGCTCCCGAGAACTCAGCAAACTGAGTTCATCTTGCTAAGCCATTGGGGAAACTGAAGATAACTCAAGTGCATATCTTCATTTGAGCCCCACCCCAGTGTGATTATTTTCGTTTATCACGTGAAGGGATATAAATGGTATTTGCATACAGCTGCCATTGAAGGTAATTTGGAAAATTCAACGGTTGCCTATGACAGGTGCCCAGAGACAGCATTCTGGAACAGAACATCTGGAACAGAACACCTGTGGCTCTTAATTTTTTGAAAATTACTTTCCTTAGGGCTGAATCCACCTGTTTCAGTGGGACATAGTGGTTAAGAGTAGTGGACTCTGATCTGGAGAAGCAAGGGCCATTCTGCACATCTAAAACCATAGCATTAAGCCAGCACAATTGCTTAACGCTATTAAAAATCTTGCCCCTCCCACCATTTCTCACCTCCTCGCTCTCTCGGTTTCTTCTCCCCCTTTCTTCCGCTTTCTGGCACTCCACACGGCTGATTAAAATGGCAGAGGAGAGGGACTCGCTATACCAGGGAGTCTCCCCCTGCCTGTCAACCTTGGCAGCCAGCCAATCATCTTTCTCCCAGTTTTAAAGGGAAAGCAAGGCAAGCAATCTTTTTAAGTAGAAATTCTCCGCTTATTTATTTATTCCCCACTCCTCTCTGTGCAGCCTGCTGGGTAACCTTGGGGCAGTCATAATTCTCTCAGCTCTCTCAGCCTCACCATCCTCACAGGGTGTCTGTCTTGGGGAGAGGAAGGGAAGGAGATTGTAAGCTGCATTGTGATTTCTCAGGATGGAGAAAAGCAGGGATAAAGGACCTTTCCCCTCCTATGATGCATTTTAGAATCATAGAATCATAGAATCATAGAGTTGGAAGGGGCCATACAGGCCATCTAGTCCAACCCCCTGCTCAACGCAGGATCAGCCCTAAGCATCCTAAAGCATCCAAGAAAAGTGTGTATCCAACCTTTGCTTGAAGACTGCCAGTGAGGGGGAGCTCACCACCTCCTTAGGCAGCCTATTCCACTGCTGAACTACTCTGACTGAAAAATTTTCCTGACATCTAGCCTATATTGTTGTACTTGAAGTTTAAACCCATTACCGCATGTCCTTTCCTCTGTAGACAACAGGAACATCATCCTGCCCTCCTACAAATAACAACCTTTCAAATACTTAAAGAGGGCTATCATGTCCCCTCTCAACCTCCTTTTCTCCAAGCTGAACATTCCCAAGTCCCTCAACCTATCTTCATAGGGCTTGGTCCCTTGGCCCCAGATCATCCTCGTCGCTCTCCTCTGTACCCTTTCAATTTTATCTATGTCCTTCTTGAAGTGAGGCCTCCAGAAACCACCCCATATTGAGTCTGCCAAGAAAACACTAGAGGGCGTCACCCCAAGGATCAGACATGACCCAGTGCTTGTACAGGGGATACCTTTACCTTTATGTAAATAAAGCAAAACAAATAAATTACAAAGTTGTTTTCTTTGAGTATTCCCGTGTCTTCTGTTCTTTGCACTGTGCAGCTTGTTGTAGCTTCACCTTTTTATCATGCACTTTTGTGCAGGAGATGTGCCCATTTCCATAGAGCTGGTTTCTACAAGCCAATGGATATTTGCAAATCCTGGTAACTGGCTGGCTGTGTTACTGTTTTGCCTTTAGAGAGGTGCATTGACTTCTCTGGAATGAGTGTTGCTGTAGACATCAGAGGGGAAGATTAAATGGAGCTAGTGGTTGCCTTTCCTCAGGGGGGAGGGAAACCTTCTGTTTTGTCAATTTGTGGAAAGCAGCTGCAATCAAGGACATCTGTATGAGCCGCCTTTGATGATGCTGGCTTGCTGACCCATTTAATTTTGCTCACTAATCCATACATTTTATCTTGCTCCACACTGATAGATAGAACTCTCACCACCCAAGTCAAATGCAAAGAAGGTGCCAGCGCAGTCAGCATTTTCAAGGGTTCTGCTGAGCTTAGTGTTACTATTCTTGGTGGACTCTTGCTTGTCCCAGTTCAGTTGTTTTATAACCATAGTCCCAAGTATCTCTGGGTTTTTTTGAGGAGAATATCACTAATGATGAATAAGTGTCCTTGAACAAATGCTTGTCTGACATTCCCTCAGCCTTCCAATGCAAAGGACATGTACAAAGCCAGTTAGGAAGCCTGGGTGGTGTGTATAAAAATAGCAACACCTGACACAATTACTTCAGGGGTAGACTATATTGTGCAGGACAGCCATGGCCAGGGGACACCAAACTTCTGAGAAGATGAGAGTGAGTGTTTCCCCAAAACAGTGTCAAAGGCAGACAGACTCACAACTAGGCTTCTGGATTAATAGAAAGCTTTATTGGAAGCAGATCTGAACACTCCGGCGTCTGTAGTTGAATCTAATCAATTCATGGCAAACAAGCAGTTATCAATGCCTCCTTCCCACCCAAATGCCCCCTCTTTCCAAGGGTAGAGTTACCCCCCCCTCACAGGTGCCATCCTGGGCTTCCTGCCAGACCATCTCTGGCCATCTGGTGTTGGGTAACAGGCCTCCTCCCTTTCAAATAACAAAGTACAGAGCAACATTTGCAAGAAAGTGTCACAGCATAAAAGGATACACAGAGCAGTGTGAAATAGTTCAGGGTTGTAAAAGGGTTACAAAAGGTTCTTCAAACAATACACATCAAACCAACATGGAGTCTCTTTGGTCAACCACAAATCATGGCAGAGATCAGAGGGGCTGATTAGAACACCCCTGCTCTGGTGGACCTCACTTTGTTTTTGCTGTCTTATTTGAATCTAGAGTTGTGACTAATTTTTAGGGGAGGAGGTGCCTAATTTTTAAGCTTCCAACTGTCATGGAGAAAAATGTTCAGCCTGAAAAGAAGTACGTTGCTGGGGGAGGCGGGGTGGGGGGCAGTAAATAGTGTAGATTGTAAGCATGTGCATTCAGCCCTATCAGAGCTGAAAAAAATAACTGAAAAGTACCTTAGGAGTATTTTCTAACTATTCTTTCATCTGAATATAGATTGGGGATGAATTTTGGCTATCCAAAACGGCCAAGCCCAAAAAGTCCCCAAAATATTTTGGGGTGCTGATGTATAGTCAAAGTTAAAGTGTGTTTAAAGGGATTGATGTCCTTTTATGGGTGAATTCACTGTTTGGAGAAGATCTTTAAAGGGACTTCAAGTTCTTTAGACCAGCGGTCCCCAACCCCCGTCTGGAGACCAGTACCGGTCCGTGGATCAGTCGGTACCGGGCCACGGCTCCTCCTCGTCTTCCTCCCCGGTTGCTGCCTCGGGGGCTGCCCTGCCACTCTCCCGCCGGCTCACCTTTGGTGCTCTCCAACAGCCACCATGGCTGGGGCACCCCTCGGTGTGGCACTGCGCAGCTGCTGCTGGCAGTGCCCCCCATTGGGCGGTGGGAAGTCAGGGGCACTGGCGGGAAAGCAAGTGGAGCAGGGGCTGTCTTATTTGAATGGGAGTGGGGTGAGGAAAGGCACCAACAACTAGGCTCCAAATTTGGTGCTTCTACCTCAAAAACCCTGTTTCTTCAAAGACCCAGATAGCCCTGGATCAATTTGCTTTTATACCCTATATGGTGGTGGGGGGAGGGTCATTGACTATAATGGTCCCTAGGGTATTAAGGATCTGAAACAATCAGGATTCCTGAATATTTACCAAATCTGAAAACTATACCAGTGTTGTGATTTGGGAATATCCCAAAATACAAACATTTTGTTACAATATGCAAGGTCTGTAGTGTGCATAATTCAACAGCACATTGATTGATTTGGTCTTATAGGCTGCTGCTCCCAGGCCAGCGGGCTTGTGGTGGCTCACATCAGTTAACAGCAGCAACAACATTAAAACACCCCACCCACACCCCGCCACCCAACCCCATCCCAGCTGTTGACAATAACAATAATTACAGGTGCCCGATGATGACACACCACCAGGAGGGGGGAGGGGGAAAGAAAAAAGAATGAGGGAGAGGGCAGGTCTTCAAGCCCACTCCCCTCCCCAGCTTTAACCAAATGCCTGGTGGAAGTGCTCCATCTTGCAGGCCCTGCAGAACTGATTCAGATCCTAGAATAGAATCATAGAATCACAGAATCATAGAGTTGGAAGGGCCATACAGGCCATCTAGTCCAACCCCCTGCTCAACGCAGGATTAGCCCTAAGCATCCTAAAGCATCCAAGAAAAGTGTGTATCCAACCTTTTCTTGAAGACTGCCAGTGAGGGGGAGCTCACCACCTCCTTAGGCAGCCTATTCCACTGCTGAACTACTCTGACTGTGAAAATTTTTTTCCTGATATCTAGCCTATATCGTTGTACTTATCATCCGGGGGCTTCAGAAAAGATAGTCATTCATTCATTCATTTGTTATTGGTCCTTGACCGATAATACAACAATACACCATTCATTCATTCATTCATTCATTCATTCATTCATTCATTCATTCATTCATTTATTTATATACCGCCCTCCCCAAGGGCTCAGGGCAGTTTACAGAAAACAGGAAGAGATACAATTAACATAGGGTAACAGGTAACAGTAATAACAATATAACAATAATAACTTAACAAGATAATAAACAATAACATTATAAAATAGAAATTGCGAGAGCATCAGCTCAACTCTTACTGGGACCCCGTGGGTTAAACTGATTAGTGTTGGTCGTAGGGGGGGAATTTGGGGGCCAACTGGAAGCGGTGGTTTGGTTCGACCTCAACCAAATGCCTGGCGGAGGAGCTCCCTGTAGAACCATAACAATCAGAAGAGATATATAGTTAGCATATTTAGATCAGGAACATCCTGGTGTTTTTAGATAATCTCCTCCAGTGTCCAGATTGGCTCAGCTGGAGACTTCTTGCTCCTTTGGGCACACTTCCTTCCTGTGTGTCTTCAGATGAAGAACAGTTAGACAGATTGCTAGAACTCTCTCTCTCTCCTCTATATCTCTCTGCAAAATTGTTTCTATTCTCAATAAAGGTATTCCTTCTTTAAGCATTTGGTGCTGTGCTCCTCCTTTGCATGTTCAAACTCTGCCAACAATCTTTCAGGTCAATATATCCAAACGCTCAAAATATCAAAAACATTTGCACATCCCTGGTGGGTTGTGCGATACAGGGTAAGATTTGGTCCTTTATCACACTGGTCCCCAACCTTTTTATCACCGGGGAGACAATGACACCCGAAGTGTGTTGTAAAGGGCTGAGGGGTATGAAGTAAAGGGCTGTGGGGGGGGGGAGAAGGCGTCCTTCGGGGCCCACCTCCAATTAGTCGACGGACCACATGTGGTCCGCAGCCCACTGATTGGGGATCGCTACTTTATCATACCCATCTTTGCATGAAACGTTCTCTTCATATCTCCAATTTTCTTGAAAAGATCTTTGGTCCTCCCCATTCTATTGTTTTCTTCTATTTGTTTGCACTGTTCATTTAAGAAGGGACCAAGCCCTATGAAGATAGGTTGAGGGACTTGGGAATGTTCAGCCTGGAGAAAAGGAGGTTGAGAGGAGACATGATAGCCCTCTTTAAGTATTTGAAAGGTTGTCACTTGGAGGAGGGCAGGATGCTGTTTCTGTTGGCTGCAGAGGAGAGGACATGCAGTAATGGGTTTAAACTACAAGTACAACGATATAGGCTAGATATCAGGAAAAAAATTTTCACAGTCAGAGTAGTTCAGCAGTGGAATAGGCTGCCTAAGGAGGTGGTGAACTCCCCCTCACTGGCAGTCTTCAAGCAAAGGTTGGATACACACTTTTCTTGGATGCTTTAGGATGCTTAGGGCTGATCCTGCGTAGAGCAGGGGGTTGGACTAGATGGCCTGTATGGCCCCTTCCAACTCTATGATTCTATGATTCTAAGAAGGCATTCTTATCTCTTCTAGCTTTTCTCTGAAATTCAGCATTCAACTGGGTGTATCTTTCTCTTTCTCCTTTGCCTTTCACTTCCCTTCTCTCCTTAGCTATTTGTAAAGCTTCCTCAGACAGCCATTTTGCTTTCTTGCATTTCTTTTTTGGGGGGATGGTTTTAGTTGGTACCTCTTGTACAATGTTGCGAACCTCCGTCCATAGTTCTTCTGGCACTCTGTCTATCAGATCTAATTCCTTAAATCTATTTGTCACCTCTACTGTATATTCGTTAGAGATATGATTTAGATCAGTGGTCCCCAACCACCGGGCCATGGCCCGGTGCCGGGCCGCGAAAGCCTTCTGGGCCACGGCTCCTTCTCCCCCCCCCCCAGCAGTAAGAAACTTACCAGGCCGCAAGCTTGCGGCCTGGCAAGCTTCTTATTGTGGGAGGGGGGGAGAGGGAAGCAGGGCCGTGCCTGCACATTGCACATTCGCAGCCGAAAACACGCATGCGCGTTTTCGGCCAGGCATGGTGCATGCACAATTTGCGGCCGGGCAATCGCTCTGCTTTCTGCCGCCCGTCCCCAGCCTCAAAAATGTTGGGGACCACTAATTTAGTTCATACCTGAGTGGCCTAGTGCTTTTCCTACTTTCTTCAATTTAAGCCTAAATTTAGCTACTGCCAAAGCCGCTTTTTAAAATAGCCCAGCCAATCAGCACCCTTGATGGACCCACCCCATTTCTAAAACCCCTGGCAGGACCACCAAAGGTGTCATCAGGCAGCATGCTGGCCACAGGCACCACCCTGGGGACCTTTGCACACCAACAGTTATTGCACAACAGTGATGAAGATGGGAGAGAGAAAGGGAGGTTGCAGGTGGGTGGAAGGAAAGACGACTTAATAATAAAACTATTCAATTAAACAAAACAGCTTTGTAACAGATCATATCCTAATAGGCTCAACTTGTTCATTCATGGTTTTGTAAAAATGCCTTTGCCTGCTTGAAGAGAAATAAAACAAGGGTGAATGAATGGTCCCAACTGGAGGGCAGATATGGTTTTCTGTGGGCCACTGCAGAGATGGTTCTGCTTCTTTGGAAAGTACAGTGGCACATGACCTGGATCCCCTTATTGGCTGATCTGAAAACTCCAGTTCTAATAAAGGCCTTGCTGTTGGAAGAGGTTGACATACATTTTGTAAAGGAAGGAAACCTGGACCAGGGCCTTGCCAGGCAAGTTGGAAGAATCCAAAGTCGTCAAATGTCATGCCGCTTGAAGAAGAAGAAGAAGAAGAAGAAGAAGAAGAAGAGTTGGTTCTTATATGCCGCTTCCCTCTACCTGAAGGTGTCTCAAATGGCTTCCATTCACCTTCCCTTTCTTCATCCCACAAGAGACACCCTCTGAGGTCGGTGAGGCTGAGAGAGCCCTGAGATTCCAACTCGGTCAGAACGGGCCACATGGGGCTTTTCCCCAGCACATTTCCTGGTTGGCAATGCAATTCTTTAAAAATGTTGCTGTGCCTGCTGCTACCACCCTAGGACAATGATCTTCAGTGTGAGGCTGGAGGTTAAACTTGTGACAGCCAGTGTGTGGCTGTGCAACTAGGCTGTGTCAGAATTCCACAGTCTCTGAAAGGCTGGGCATGGCAGTAATGTTTTTAGCATCGAGGCAGAAATCAGGAATCCACAAGGGCTGAGCGAAAATATATAATCAGGTGAATGGAAGTCCGGAACTGTGAGCAACTGAATCACCACAGCCTTAATGCTACAGTCATGTTGCTCAGGTTAGAGATCTGTCCTTCTGGGTTAGATCTTCTGGATCCACAAGTCAGCTGTTCCCCACTGTGCTATAGGGCAGCAGAGATTGGGCCTAGAATGCCGGCATCTCTGAGGTCTAGCAGAAGAATTCTCAAAAGCTTCTGGTCTTGGGGGTCCGGGTTCAAGCCTCCATGGTGCTGAACACAGACTGTTTGAGGTGTGACATGCAACACTTGTCTGTCTTTGCTCTTTGATGCTCTCTGGCTTTCACAACAAAAGGGATGAGCATCACTCACATCTGCTTCCATGAGTTTGAAATGTCTTTTTTTAAAACCTGTTGTGTATGCACCTGCATGCCCCAGCTATTACTCAGCTTTCTCTAAAGGGCCAGGAATGGATGGACTTTAAATGAGTTAATCTTGAACCACAAACTGACATTTGTGTGATGTTGTGTTAGTATCTAAAGCAAATACTGACTATGCAGTGTTGCAGTAGACAATTTCTAGCAAATCATTTGTCGCATTCCTCAGTCAGCAGTCAATTGCAGCTCCATTGGTATTTTTTGCTTCTTTTTATCTACTTTGGGAAATAGCTTCTTCTCAATTTTATGGTCAGCACTATGGATTTTTTTAAAACCGTTGCTTGTGGGACTGTTCATATTCCCATTATATATTTGCTACTATAGCTTGTGTACTTTGGGCAGTTAGGTTGAGTTCTTGGGGCTGGAGGGGAGAGAATCTGCTGTACTAGAAAAGGAGACTTGCAATATTCATTTGGTAGGGCCATCAGTGAACCTCTGAACCTAGAACTGTTTTTTTTTTAACAATGGTAGTGAGGGCTGTCTGCAATGCAAAAATTGTTTTAGGTGCTAGTGTTTGGGGATTTCTTGTAAGTGGCTTTGACTTGAAAACTTGCCCCTCTCTGTGCTCCTAACAGCCTGCCTAATTCAATGTTGGAAACACAGATAGGTGCCCCTACCTGCTGGCCAACTCAAAAGTGTGGAGATAGGCTGACCAGGCTCAGTACAGGGTTAGAAAGCAGGAGGAACCAGTAGCATTGTGTATGTGTAGAATTTGCTGCCAGAAGATGTCATGATGGCCCCAAGAATTAATAGCTTTAAAAGGAGAAACTTATCAATAGCTACTGTCCATAGTGACTGAAAAGCACCTCCACTAAGCCCCTGAATCCCAGAGCCAGGAAGCATCATCAGGGGAAGGTCTCAGCCTCTCTGCCCTGTTGCTTGCCTTTAAGGCAGTTACCTCTACAAACTTCTCCACTCCAAGATAAATTTTCCCTCCAAAATGAAATGCCGTTCCCACAGAGATTGAGCCAGCCTTGAAGCGTGGTTCCTTAGTTATACAAATGAAACTGACTGTGAGTCTGACCTCTGTTGTGGGGAAGATAATGGAGCAGATATTTAAGGGAGCGATCTGCAAACATCTGGAGGACAATTTGATGTTCCAAGGAAGTCAGCATGGATTTGTCTCCAACAGGTCCTGCCAGACCAACCTGGTTTTCTTTTTTGACCAAGTGACAGGTTTGCTGGATCGTGGAAATTCGGTTGATGTCGTTTACTTGGATTTTAGTAAAGCTTTTGACAAGGTTCCCCATGATGTTCTGATGGATAAGTTGAAGGACTGCAATCTGGATTTTCAGATAGTTAGGTGGATAGGGAATTGGTTAGAGAACTGCATTCAAAGAGTTGTTGTCAATGGTGTTTCGAGCTAAACCAAAAAAGGAACAAAACCCAACCTTAACAGGTAGGAACTCAAAAGTTGAGCTGAACAATAAAAATAATGTAAAACTTGTTAATTATTTATTATAGTGCACAGTTAAAAACAGAATAAAAACATCTTAAAAACTATACCGAACTAACAACACATAGGACCAAACGCGTTTCGACCCTTCCGGGTCTTCCTCAGTGGTCAAAATTATAATAATACACTATATAGCACTCTCTATAATGTGCAGCTGAATGGTTGAGTGGGGACTGTAACTAATGGTCCAACCAATATGTATAAGGTAAAGGTAAAGGTATCCCCTGTGCAAGCACCGAGTCATGTCTGACCCTTGGGGTGACGCCCTCTAGCGTTTTCATGGCAGACTCAATACGGTGTGGTTTGCCAGTGCCTTCCCCAGTCATTACCGTTTACCCCCCAGCAAGCTGGGTACTCATTTTACCAACCTCGGAAGGATGGAAGGCTGAGTCAACCTTGAGCCGGCTGCTGGGATTGAACTCCCAGCCTCATGGGCAAAGCTTTCAGATGGCTGCCTTACCACTCTGCACCACAAGAGGCTCATAATATGTATAAATTATATCCTTTTTGGAGACCAATTCCTATGTTATGTCCCTAAAGTCACCACTCTTCGCTATCATGTGCGTCAGAAAAAGCACATGAGAATACACTCTGAGTACAGAACTTAATGATAGCGAAGAGTGGTGACTTTAGGGACATAACATAGGTTATAGGGACATAACATAGGTCTACACCATACTGGCTAATCCTGCGTTGAGCAGGGGGTTGGACTAGATGGCCTGTATGGCCCCTTCCAACTCTATGATTCTATGATTCTATGAGTCCATGATTCATTGTTAGATCTTTTTGGCTTTACTCTGCCCTGGAACCCTTTCTGAAAACTATAGAGCTCATTTATTTGTTTGTTTATTTGATTGCTATGCCCTCACTTCTAGACCAGCTAGCCCATGGCAGCTCACAATAGAAAAACAATACAAAGTTTTTTAACATGACATAAAACTCCCTCCCACCCATCATAACCACCCCCCCTTGTTGTGGCCCGAAGGCATGTACAGACAGATGTCAAGGCACCAGAAGTGCCAAAGGCAGCAAAGAAGGGGCCAGATCTTCTGTATACTGGCCTCCACCCAATGCCTGTTGGAAGGCCCTGGAGAATTGAAGAAGTCCCATCAGGGTGGAAGAGGCACTGGCCCTGGTCAAGGCCAGGGAAACAGCACGAGGGCCAGGGATCCCCAGCCTGTTAGCACCCACAGAATGCAAAGCCGGGCATAGGGTGTTAAACGGTCCCTCAAATACATTGGACCCAGACCGCGTGAGGCTTTGAAGGTTAACTCTTTTGTCAGAATGAAGGTTAATCCTGTTGTCAGTATGGGACAGAGGCATTTTTAGCTAATGAAATATTTTATTTTACAAAGAGGGAGAGTATTGAATAGTGGGTTCAATAAGGCATGGAGCCTCTCGAGAAGTGAAACGCCAGCTCTTTTATTCAGATCACACTGGAGATCTGAACTCAGCAGCCCACCACCCAAACATATATACGATCCAGGGTTCCTGCCAAAGCCTGTGATTAGCCCCATGTGAGCCCCCCCCCCCAGGTTTAAACTTACTGGGCCATTCAAATGATCTAGTAGCAGGACGGCTGATGTGTGAGACAGGGTGTTGGACTAGATGGACCTTTGGTCTGAATCAGCTGGGCTCTTCTGAAGTTCTTATGAGGCTGTGTTAACCTAAAAATGGGTATGAGGCCACCCAAATGGGGATTTAAAAAACAACAACAGACTATGCATTTAAAAAACAACAACAGACATGACATCCAACAGACAGGCCACCCAAATGAGGATTTAAAAAACAACAACAGACTATGCAAGAAAATGGTGTGGTTGCATTTGTGTGTCAAATGCTAGAAGAACTCACTGACATTGTGCACAGTGTAGCAAGCAGAGAAGAAACACTTTCATGTCCGTACATTACTCTATAGCCCGTGTTTATGTCTGGATTCATAGGGGTCTGCATGGACCCCATCACTAAGAGGAGAGAGCAGATGCTGGCCTGAATCTGCCTGCCTGAATTCTTGTCCTTTCCTGTGAATGCCTTCTTTTGCTGATGACAAATCAAATCTCCAATGGCTGATCAGAAGCCTTGTTGGGCAAGACAGCTGGTGGGCATCAGGCAAGGTGTTGGTGGGTATCTATAAAGGCCACGCACACCCTCCTCCCCACCAAGTTCAACTTGTCAGTGTGAAAACTCCAGATGAAATCCTCTCAATACTTCCCACACACACCCTCCTCTGGACAACTGGAGTTACAAGCAGGTCCCCAGACATAACCTCAAGGACAGCGATAAGAACCCCTGTTTCAAAGAAGACCCCACAGATTTACTGCAGAAATGGCAACCTACCAGGCCCCAACGAGCAGGCCCTGACACACAGGTCAAAAGCAATAGAAAAAAAATTACATCACAGCAGCTAGTTAAAAATGCACAGCACTAAGAAGCCTCCTTGCCCAGGAACAAACAGCACCAGATCATGGCAGGATCAGGTGCACACAGGGTCTTCTCAGTGCTACAGCACCCATGGGCACCACGTTGGGTGTGCATTTGGATTCCTAGAGCTGTGTTAGGACTCTGCTGCTGCTGCTTCTCCACCAAAGTCATATAGCAATGGCCTGGGAGGGCTCCCAGCATCCCCCGCACACAGTCCTGTTTATTTTGTGCATTGCTTCTCTTTTACTTCCCAAGCAGCTTCCCGTTCAACTTGGATAAGGGGCCAGCTCTTCCCACAGGGATGTCATGTGTGCATTATTCACTACACAGTCAGTGGGCTTTAATTGCCTCAGTTGCAACTTAGTCTTGCAAAACAAATCCTGTTTTAGCCAGATTAACCTGTTTACATTAATATCTGAAACTCTGGGGGACTGAATGGCAGCATGACTGCTTGCACTTTAGTTGTGTCTTTTTGTTCCGGTTGGTTTAGGAGGAAATTGGAAATTAGCCTTGGCATGGAAAGCTGTAGCACATAAGTTGGTGAGGGGGGGTGGGGGTGGAGAGAGATGTTTTCTTTCTTATTCTGTTTATTACATCCTGTATTCTAAGCAAAGTGGACGTTCTCTCCAAATTCAGGGTTGGAAACGAAGCTCCTTGCCTGCAAATTTAAATGTTTTGCTTCTAAATGATGGACTGGAGAGGGCAATATCAATGTGCCTGCTAACACAATAGGGTCCCCGTGTGGGTTTTCCTTACCGGAAACCAAATAACATAGTTCTTTCTGCTACAAGGTCTGGTGCCCATTTCATAGCTGGCCACTTATGTCACCCACAGGTCCTGCCCAGTGTCCTGTCGAGAGGCCTTCAACTAGCACACTGTCCCTTGCTTCCCAAATGAACCTTGAACTGGATGTTTTTTACAGGGCTACAGCTTTCTTCCATGACTTCTCTGTGGGCCATGTTAACTGGTCCCTCCTTGGGCCAGAGATACCTGTTCATATGATCAGCAGACTAAATTGTGCCCTAGACTCCAACCGGACTTTACTGCAAGCTGAAGGACAAGAAGACGTGTGGCTGCACTCAGGAAATGGGACAGTAGTGGCTTAGCATTTGGCAACTGGCAGCATTGGAACTACGAAATAGCTCACCTGGCTCAGGTCATGGTAGAAGTAGTTCCAGGGTCATGTGACTTCATTCCATGTGGAACTCACACACTTTAATATTGTTCCATGTACAAATGGGTCATTCCAAAAGTATATAAACAGAAGTTGCAGGAAATGGTTGATGTTTGAGCCTTATGAGCCCCTCCCTACCAGGTGGAGTGAGTCTGTCTGAATGTTCACTGGAATGCCCAACCCAGGCTTCAGCGAAAGGAGAACAACAAGAAGAGTAGGTTTACAGTCCCCTTCCCTTCCTCTCCCCACAACAGGCATCTTGTGAGGCAGGTGGGGCTGAGGGAGTTCAGAGAGAACTGTGATTGGCCCAAGGTCACCCAGCTGGCTGCATATGGAAGAGGAGTGGGGAATCAAACCTGGTTCTCCATATTAGAGTCTGCCACTCTTAACCATGACACCACACCAGAAAATTGGCTGCCCAGGGTGTTTGTAGAACATATCCTGGAACTTGTGCAGGAGAGCTTTTTGTAGCTGTTAAAAAG